>NW_006400082.1:1145516-1217332 GCF_000299155.1 Elephantulus edwardii | reverse complement strand
GGGTTCAATAATGTATACTGCTTTGAAGCAGATGAGGGAGAAAACTGTTTAAAAGGGATATGTGATTAGGTATTATTGTCATGTCAGGTGTCTAGTGTGAAGGCCCAAATGGTGGAGAGGACCTGGGGGAGGGTTTGTAAAACAATGAAAGAATTTTTCTTTTACTTTTCCAAGAGGGTAGTACTAGGGGGGAGTGTACTAGAGAGGAGTGTTGGGAGGGGAGAAAAGTGATCTGAACTCTCTGTAAATTTTAACTGAAATTAATAATAAATTTTTAAAAAGTAACCTCAAAAAACCCCAAAAAAGACATATTATTGTTATTAAATATAATTCATTAATCTTTTTAAAAAGATAGATTTGTTTATTCTATTGACAATCTATAGTATACACAATATTCTTCACCAACACCACAATTCAGAGGTGTCAGTTTTGCTCTTTTCTTCCTTAAGCCTTTTCCAACATTCATATGCATGCAAGATTTTCTCGACATCAAGGGAAAAATTCTCATTGTTGGACAAATAGGCAGCACCATTATAGATGAGGAAATGATTGAAGTTTTAAATTATTTCATTCATTTTGCTTGGATCCACTATCAGTATCCAATGTTACAGCAGTCAAAAAATTAAAAGATGTGTTGTTGCACTGGGAAAGTTTGCTGTCAAGGACCTCTCCAAAGTGCTAATGAACAAGGATGTCAGTTTTAAACTAAGGTGCACCTGACCCATGTCATTATATTTTCAGTTGCTTCCTATACATCTAAAAGTTGGACAATGAATGAAGATGACAAAACAAGAACCAATGCCTTTCAATTGTGGTGTTTGGAATGTTGTTGTTGTTGTTATGTGCCGTCGAGTCGTTTCCGACTCATAGTGACCCTATGCACAACAGCCCTAAACCCTGCTCTATCCTGCGCCAACCGCACCGCCTCTGACACACTCATCCCGATTACCCCAGTCACTGAATCAATCCATCTCATAGAGGGTCTTCCCCTCCTGCGCTGTCCCTCCACCCTCCCAAGCATGATGTCCCTCTCCAAGTACCCGACCCTCCTGGCAACATGTCCAAAGTATGTCAGATGAAGCCCCAGAATCCTTGCCTCCAAGGAGTAGCTTGGTTTACTCCTCTCCAAGATGAATCTGTTTGCTTTCCTGGCAGTCCACGGTACATTCAGTACCCTTCTCCAGCACCACAGCTCAAAAGCATCCACTCTCCTTCTGTCCTCCCTAGTCATTGTCCAACTCTCTGATGCATAACAAGTGATTGCAAAGACCATAGCCTGTATCAGGCGTACCTTAGTCTCCAGAGAGACATTGTTGCTCCTGAGTACTTTAGAGAGGTCCCTAACAGCAGACTTTCCCATCATGATATGCTTTTTGATTTCCTGACTGCTGGTGCCAAGAGTGTTGACTGTGGAGCTGAGCAAACTGAAGCTGTGAACAATCTCAATCTCTTCCGTCATCCATCCTGACGCTGCCAATTGGTCCAGTGGTGAGAATCTTTGTCTTCTTGACATTGAGCCTCAGTCCATGCTGAAGGCTGCAGTCCTTGACCCTTCGCAGCAAGTGCATGAGGTCCTCCTCAGTTTCAGCAAGCAGGGTTGTGTCATCTGCATAATGCAGATTGGTGATAAATCGTCCACCAATCCTGATGCCACAATTCTCCTCATAGAGCCCAGCCTCTCGGATAATCTGCTCTGCATACATGTTGAAAAGGTATGGAGACAGGATGCATCCCTGGCGTACACCCTTCCCAATTTTGAACCATGCAGTGTTACCCTGCTCTGTTCTGACTACTGCCTCTTGGTCCAAGTATAGGTTTCGCATTAGTACAATTAAATGTTCTGGGATTCCCATTCTTCTCAGAGTCAGCCACAGTTTGTTATGATCCACACAGTCAAATGCCTTTGATATCCCATGGACTGCCAAAAAGACAAACAAGTATATCCAATAGCGAATACCAACTGGGTGCTCTTCATAGATTTTGTTCCACGGACTTTGGATATACTGTCAGCAGGGGCCAGCCCTTGGAAATGGACATCATTCTGGTTTGAGAAAGAGGTGAAGACCCTCAGTGAGGTAGATTGACACAGTGACTCTAACAATGGGCTCAAGCGTATTGGAAATCATGAGAAAGGTACAGGATAGGTAGGATAAAGTTCCAATTTGTTGTTCAAAGGGTTACTCTGAGTTGTAATTGACTCAATGGCACCTAACCAGAAACTACATTGATAAGCATGATGTCTTTCTCTAGGAACTGGCCATTTCTGATAACATGCCCAACATATATTAGAAGCCATCTTGACTTCTAAGGAACACAACTGCTACAATTCTCCTAAAACATTTTTTTTTATTCTTTTGACAGTCTATAGTTTATTGAATATTTCACCCACATCACAAATCAGAGGCATTAATTTTTCTTCCAATATTCCTAATCTTTCTAACTTTTTCATGTTTATTTCAGGATTGAAATACCCTGGCTCATGCAGGCATATATCACTTTAAAGAATTCTTTGACAGTAGATTTGCTTAATAGAGTGTGTCATTTGATTTCTTGACTGCTACTTCCATTTGTGTTAATGGTGGATCCAGCTATAACGAGATCTCCCTAAGGATGTTTTCGTTGTTGTTACCTGCAGAACTTACTGCTGACCCTTCAATGTGTTTTCAGAGGCCATAATTTTCACAGGAAGAGATTGTTTGTACTTCTTCAAAGCAGCCAGTGGGCTTGAACTGTGTGCCTTTGGGTTGGCAGCACTACTTATTATGACTAGATTACACAGTAGTGCTGGTTTTGCCAACAGCCTAGAATCCTCGGATGTCTTATGAGAAAAAAATCCACAGTGAAAACCAAGACAGCTGGAGTAGGAATGTCTGAGAAAAAGTTGGAGTCATAGAGGATGCAATATACAGAGACTTGCCAAGCTTTTGTTTTATCCTATTCTCCAACTTTTCCTGTATTAAAAGGTTGAAGAGGGAAGGAAAAAACAAATACAAAACTAAACCAACAGTGTGCCCGCAGGTTATCCAAGTTTATAGAAATGAAGCCAAATCCTTCCTAACTTTTACATCCTTTTTATAACTGTGCACAAAAAATAAACAAAGAATTTCAAGGACACATTATGATCAAGTTTAATTCTCGGAAAACTAATGAAAATTCCATGAGAAGTAAAAGCAACTACTTTGTTTTTGTCGTTGCTGCTGTGGTTTCATCCATATATGAATCTAAATATTAGAAGCATATTATGAACATGTGATTTTCTGTATTAATTAGCATGTGCCATGCACATGGTGGGCACCCGGCGGGCATGCATTCATAAAATGCCATCAACTCATACCCTCCAGCAAGTGTTTGGGCTAGATATTGCACAGGAAGGAATGATTTATCTTTCTTCATAGGAGACACTGGTGGAATCCAACCACCTGGGTGATGCCATTCCTGGATTAGTATCCCAACCTCCTACAGACTACCAACAGATAACCAAAATATTACACATATCTTACTACAATTTGTGAATTATATCTCATATATTACAACATATTCATAAACTTTGAATATTTTGAAGAGATAGTCTGTCTCACTCATTTTGGAAAGTCCTATAGTGATCACCAAGTGCCTGCTATGGGAGGTAATCTTATTGATAAAGTGGGAACAGGTGAGGGCAAAATGGCCCCTCACTCCACCTTACTTACATGTCTGGGCCTAATCAAAGAGAGCTTTCTTGTTTCTGTTGTTGTTGCTGCTGTTTCATCCATATATAAATCTAAATAAGGAACATCCTATGCACATATGATTTAATGTATTAATTAGCACTATAACGTGAATATGTATGAGGTAGATAAGAAGACATTTCAAGGGTCAGTTCACAGGCACGTGCCGGGGCACGCAGGGGCAGGTGGGGGCACTCAAGGGGCACGTGCCGGGCACGCGGGGGGCAGGTGGGGAGGCACGTGCCAGGAATGCGGGTGTCACACATTCATAGAATGCCATCAACTCATGCTCTCTAGCAAGTTTTTCCCAGGCTTGATATTGCACAGGTGGTCATGATTTCTCTTTCTCCCTGGGAGACTCTGGTGGATTCCAACCACCTGGGAGATGCCACCTTTGGATTTGTGGCCCAAACTCCTGCAGACTACCAACAGATTCCCAAAATATAATTACACAGGTCTCACTAAAAGTTGTGAATTATATCTCATAAATTATAAGGTATTCATAAACTTTAAATATTTTGATAAGAGAGTCTGTCTCACTCATTTTGGAAACTCCTGTACTGAGCACCATGTGCCTGGTATTGGAGGTAATCATGATAAAGTGGGAACAGGTGAGGGCAAAATGGCCCCTCCACGTTATCCACATGTCTGGGCCTAATCAAAGAGAGCTTTCTTGTTTCTGTTGTTGCTGCTGTTTCATCCATATATAAAGCAAAAGAAATTAGTAGCATACTATGCACATATGATTTAATGTATTAATTAACACTATATCATGCATACTATGAAGTAGATAAGAAGACATTTCAAGGGTCAGTTCACGGTCACGTGCCAGGAACTCGGTGGGCACACAGTCATAGAATGCCATCAACTCATGCCCTTTAGCAAGTTTTTCCCAGGCTTGATATTGCAAAGGTGGTCATGATTTCTCTTTCTCCCTGGGAAACTCTGGTGGATTCCAAACACCTGGGAGATGCCACCTTTGGATTTGTAGCCCAACCTCTTGAAGCTTACCAACAGACTCCCAGGATATCATTACATGTCTTACTACAATTTGTGAATTATATCTCATAAATTACAACCTATTCATAAACTTTGAATATTTTGAAGAGAGAGTCTGTGTCACTCATTGAGCAAATTACAACTCATAGTGAGCCCCATGAGTAAGTCTTAGGGAAACTGTACTCCATTTCATGCCATAGTTGTAATTTTTGTTGCTATACTTGAGCAAATTGTTGTATCTTTTATGTCAATTCAGCTCACTAAGGTTCTTTTTGTTTTTGCTGAATTTTACCAAGCACTTTACCAAGCATGATATCCTTCTCCAGGGAATTGGTCCTGTCTTATCACATGTCCAAGGTATATGTTCACTTCTAAGGAACATACTTTTTCTACTTCTTCACAGAATTAATTTGTTCACTCTTCTGACAGTCCACGATACACTCAATGTTTTTTGCCAACATCATAATTTAAAGGCAACAATACTTCTTCAGCCTTATTTATTGCCCAAGCTTTCGCAGGCATATATTATTGTTGTTAATTGCCTTGATTCATAAGGAAAAGGGGATGGCGTAGTCTCTTAGCTACTTCCTGCTGAAAAGGGACGCTGTAGGCTTCAGGGTGAAGATCTTCTCTCACTACTCTAAAGGGCCCCTTTGGCAATAGGAACCACATAGACTATTGTGGAGATTGATTTTGGAATTTAGATGCACTGTTATCAATTGTGCTTAGCCATACTTGTTCATATCCTTGAAGATGTATCATGGAACTGTTGCAGCCTAGAAGACACAAATTTAACTAACAAGTTAAAAGTACATGAGTCAAAAATTAAAAAGAATAATATTCCAACTAGAGGTTCTAATAGTGGCACAAATCAAGTTACAGAGGGAAGGTAGTTCTTACAATAAAAGGCCTATTGACTAGCACTTTGTCTAATATAGTATAAAGGTTAGGAACCACAAGATGTAGAGGCTCAACTGTGTCATTTATTGTTCTTAAGTCCTGGAGCAAATTCCATCTACCACTGGATTGTTTTACAGTTCAGAAGTCCACATGCAAGGCAGAGGTGAAGTAAGGAACTGCTTATGAGGTTTTCCATCAATTCCAACAGCTAAGAAATAGTGAGAAGAGTTGAGACCTCAGAAGGCTTTTAGGACCAAATAGTAGGCTCTTGTGTACAGGAGAAAACAAATATACTTACCAATAATGTTAATGCTCACCCACAGCTGTTCTGGGAGGATCTAAATCGTTGAAGCATGAACAGCAGATTTGAACCCTGTCCTATCCTGTGCCATCTTCATCCTCTTTGACGTACTTGAGCCCATTGCTGCGGTAACTGTGTCAGTTCATCTCATCAAGGGTCTTCCTCCTTTTCTCTGACTCTCCACCTTTCCAAGTATGATGTCCCTTTCTGAGGAATAGCCCCTCCAAACAACAGAGCCAAAGAATTTGAGATGAAGCTTCACCATCTTTGTGTCTAAGGAGCAACCTGGTCTCACTTTCTCTAAGACATGTCTGTTCGTTCTTTTGGCAGCTCATGATGTACTGGAGGGTCAGCTATGAGTTAGTTCAGATTTGAAGGTGCATAGCAACAACACTTTATAGACTAAGTTCCAAACTGTCAAGCAAGGCACTTAAAATCTTTCACAATCTGTTTCAACAAGACAATGAACAATTGAAACTGAAAAGGACAAGGAATGAAACTTGACCCTTGAACTACCAAAAAGGATGAAGCCAATATCTTTATTTTAGGCCAATGGGACCCTTACTGAATTCTTACCTGCACAAATGAGAGTTAATGAACAGTGTTGTTTAAAGCCACCAGGTGTGTGGAATTTAGTTACAGCAGTAGTAGGAAATTAATATATTCTTAGAATATAGCATACTAATTACCCTGAAAGTCAGTGTTTGTTATGTCTAAATTAGACAGCAGGTTAGAGAAGCTATGAGCTTATTAAAAAACAAGAAAAAAATATTCACTCTGAGATGAATTAATTTGTGCAGTTATTTTGGCTTTTCTAGATTCCTAATCCTTAAACATTCCTTTCCTTCATATGAGTCATTCAGACACTATCAAAGATACTGTTCCCATAGGCTCTAATCACCAATTCTTCCTGGAAAACTGGAAGATCTTTTATCAGTAGATGGAAAATAGCCACAGAAAACCCTCTGAAACACTGTTCTGCTCAGACACACATGGGGTCACATGATTCAGAGCAACTGGTTTGATCCTGCCTTCTTCTCTGGGACCTTGCTAACTCTCTTGATCTTTAATCACTTCCTCTTCACTGGCTCCTTGCCCTTAGGCCAAAACCTCTCAGATCTCAGAGCCAATTTTCCTGAATACGACTTTCACATACACTCATCTTTCTCATTACTTTTAACCCTCAATTTTTAAAAGCAGCCCACCCATAGTCATCTGTCTATTTTTCACCTCAAATTCTCTCCTTCACCCAAATACAGCTTTTATCAATACTATTCTGATGGAAACTTTCAGTTCTAACTCTTTAAAAAAAAATCCTTAACCAACATAATTCTCTGTACCTCTGGCCCAAAATATGTCTGGGGAACAGGTCAAAATAGGCACTTAGATCCCCAAGTGATACTGTAAATGTGTATGTAGTTTCTCTTGGACTTAAGCACTTCAGTTTTTGTCCATGGAGTCATTATGATTCAGAGAGGACTCAAGAACACCTAACAACAACACAATTTCAAAAGCATGACCCTAAAAAATTTTAATCTATGAACACGATTTTTTCTTGAAACAGTCTAAATCTTATGTCTATACAAAAAGCTTTTTTTTTTTAAGATTCATTTCTTTCCTCTCTAGAGATGGTTCCTCCAGATCTTTGCTTCTTCTTTTAATTGAAGATTGCCAATTGTTTGGTGTCTCTCGGGTTTCTGTTCTTAGGCCTCTTCTTTTGAAATTTCAACAAGTTTTTCCAATATCCTCCCATTTATTTACATGACTATCCTAATTACTTACACCTCCACAGAGCCTGCAATGACTTTGAACAGGATTTAAAATATGTCTTCCTCTTTAAACATGATTTATCAAGCCTAACTGTACTAATTTTCCTATTTTGACATTTAAACCCTTGGCTTGAATAAGACACAACTCATGTTTGAAAAAGTAATGAAAATGATTTGAAAAAACTCTAAATCCAAAGGGTAGAGACAACATCTCCAGCTCAGAATATTCCCTTGAGTTCTAAGCCCTTGATTTTGTAGGCCAACTAGACATCTCTAGTGTGACAAACTCCATGGTACAACAAAACTGACACTCATACTTCCCTTGCCTCTGGGGAAGACATCACCATCTGCACAATCACCCTAATGCTCAACTCAAATCTGGCTCATTTCTCTATTATAGTGAGTAACCAATGCTTTACAAATCTACTGCGAATAGATCAGAGTTCCCTACTGAACTGCTGAAGAGCCTCTTTCTCTAAATCTGAGTGGTATAACTTTAAGGAATATCTCTGTGATTCTCTCTCCCCTCAGGTAACATGTCTTATGCCTTTTCCCCTCCTCTTGGTCCTATGTGGCCTTGGTGTAATGTAGATAGGTGCTCATTGTCTGCTACTTCTACGATAGCCTTTAGCTGAATTTTTCTCTCTGGTCTCAGTGTACTGCAACCTGATTGCTTTGTGGTAGGGAAGTTGGGTTTGCTTTTCCCCTAAATATATATAATCATGTCATTTGCCTTATTAATAGCATACCGTTATCTTCCCATTACTGAAAGGCTAAGTTCCAAACTGCTAAGAAAGGCACTCATGGCCTTTCACAATTTTTAAGTACTTGTTCAGTTTTTTAATCTCATCTTCCAGGTCTGTGTTCTCAACTCTGGGTGCACATTAAATTACTTTTGGTGTTTATAAAAACAGAAGTTCCCATAACAAAGACAGTTTTATAAATCAGAAACTCTGGGAGTGGGAGCTCAGCATTGCTTATCTGAAAAGTAGAATACAATTAGAACTTTGCTGGCTCTGGTTACTTAGTCCATAGGGAAGTGTTCTGTTAGCCCTAAGTCATGGCCTTCTGGTGCTTCCAATTCACCACTGGCTCCAAGGAAGGGAGATGGGCAATGCTCTCCTGTGAGACATAGAGCCTCCCAAAAACTCAATAAAGGGGGAGCTACAAGTCGACTCTGATCTGACAGCACTGCATTTGAGAGTAGCTTTCTCATTGATGCCATCTTAAACTCAGCTCTCTAGCACAGAATCAATTCTATCTGGGAGGGAAAGAAAAAAGAGAAAGAGTAAGAGAAGAATAAAGTAAGGAAGAAGAACTTACAAAAGTTGGAACTTTTCCTACTCAATAAATGTCTTCTCTTTCTGGAAAAAAAAAGAAGAGAGAACAAAAAAGAGAACATTTTTTTCCTCTTTGCAAAGGCAGCCTTCTTGTAATATCCATAATGGATTTAGTTTCATTCTAATTTAGCAAGGATGAAAGCAAATGTAAGAAGTCCAGTAAAATATGATCTTCCAGGAATTAAGACATGCCAGGGGATGCATTAACTTAATTGGTCTATATTAATAGAACGGAATAAAAATAGTGGTCTCCTATCATAAAAGCATATTTGTTGTCTAGATTTAAGAGAAAATTATAAATTTCTCTCTCTGTGTGTTGTCTTTGATTCTCTTTTCAAATGTATTTTGCCTCTCAAGTCTGACTACTAATTTTCAAGCTTGAAAATTTTGAAACCTTTAGTTTAATAAATATTTGATATTTTGAATGGTCATAAAGACCATTAAAAAATTCCAAGCAAGAACAAAAGAAAAATTTCTCATGCTTTGGCTAATCCTTAGTTTACTAACATTTTTTGAATTTTTCTTCACATTCTCTACATAACTTTCCAAATTGCCTCTCTCAAATGGTAGAATATTTCCCATTTATATTATTCTCTTAATGATTACAACCACTGGCACCCTAATCAACTAGGGTCTAATGAAAAAGAAAAACAAAAAAGTATTTCTTCCTAGTCATTTATTCCAAATATTATAAATAACTTATATATTTCCATATGTGCATATATTTAAAAACTTTAAAAATATGTTCTTTTTGAGAAATGATGGCATTGAATTATCTTGTATATTGAACTCTATTTCTTCACTCAAAACTAGAATTGCACAACAAAAATTAGCAAACAGATATTTCACGAACCTAAAAATACCACCAGAGGAGCAGGGAGAGCTACAATAGCTGGTGATACTGTGATCTGTATAGAAGGAAGTGGAAGGGAGCATTGGGACTTCCAATAGATCTTAGAATAGATGAATCACCAAACAGCCTAGAGATACTCGCTTAAAAGTACAGGGACCAATTGGAGAAGAGCAACATAAGTTGACAAAGACTTTTGCAAATTCCAACTTGGGAGCAAATGCGAGGTGTCAGGAGTCTCAGTGTGGCCATTAACAAATGGTGAAGTAGATCGCTGCAAACCAAGAGGTATATAGTTCAAACTCAACTAATTTCAAGTAAAATAATAAGCAAGGAAAACAATAAATGATCACAGTATCATACAACACAGTTATTTCAAGAAAAAGGACAATAAGGAGAATATTCTTACAGATACTAAGACACCTTGGCAAAAGACTTGGCATTCTGCTTCTGAAAGGTGACTCACAGAAAGACTATGAAGCAGGTCTGCTCAAAAACAGAACAACCATGAGTCAAAGTCAGCTCCACAACAACTGGAAGGGGAAGTGCATGCTCAAAAACAACTAGTCAAGCAAACTCCTCTCTAGATCAAAGTCCACTCCTGCATTGAGATGAAATTGCTAACAACAGAAGAAAGAGGGAGAGGGGGGAAAGGAGAGAACTTCAAAGAATATGTAGAGAGCAGAGTCAGGAAGTCTTGGACTTCTTAAATAAACAAAAGAGGGAGCTCTAGAACCATAAAGCTGAGAAAGTTTTGTTTTGTTTTTTACTTATTTCTCTTCCTCTTCTTTCTAAAAAAATAAAAAATAAATAAATTAGGAGACTTAATTTCCGATAGAAAAATGAGAAACAACAACCAAAAAAATCACAGTATCATACCATACAGTTATTTCAATAAAAAGGGCAAGAAGGAAGAGAATAAAGTTCTTAGTAACAATGAGATTACATGTATGAAACATTTCCACAAAATAGTTGACAAATAAAACCCACGCAATCTCAAACTCAGATAAAAGTAAATGAAGAAGAGTATAGGCAATATTAAAGATCCATGCAAACTAGAGGTAATACTATTCAGGAATGGCGGTAACATGGAGAGAAGAATTAGAATGAAAACGAAAAATTAAGAGTGAGGTGTAAATTTTTTTTTAAAAAAAGGAAAAGAGCTAGTATTTAGAATGAAAAGGATTCAAGATAATGTGGCAAATTTAAACAAGAAAGTTTCAGAAATTTTATAATAGAATATTCCAAAGAAGGAAATGATAAAGTACAGATTAAAATGATAATACAATGAATCTTTATTTAAATTAAAAAGAATACTTGAAGTTACACAGTGAAATAGAACACTGAACCTGAAAATACTGTGCCAACATGACAAACACCAAGACAAATAGTCATAAAATTTATAAAGAGATGGAAAAACTCCCTGGTCAGGTAGGCAAAATGATCAGTCAATTCATAAATGATTGAGGGCAGGTAGTCAGAAGTTTCAACATTGGTTTTTGGGTTTGGTTTTTTGTTTTTTTTTAACATGAAGGTTTGTAACATTTATATTTATGATACTCAAAGAAAAATAAATGTATTTTAAGAATAAAGTTTATTCAACTGACTTTCAAGAATACAGCTTACAGATATTTATAAACTTATAGAAACTCTGTCTATTGCTCTTAAGGACTCCCCTTTAGGAATATACTAGAGAATGTTGTTGTTGTTGTTGTTGTCGTTAAGTGCCATCAAGTCGCAGGCGACTCATAGCGACCCTATGAAGGAGAGTCCTTGACGCTTGGGTGCCTTTCATCCTCTCTCCAAGTTGATAGGGTTTCCGGAGGCAAGCTATTATGGAAGTGGATGCCACTCCTCCTTCCACACTTGTTTAATTGGGGAGCTCCACCCCACTCTCTGTCCACATTGGGTAGCCAACCATTAACGCATTTGACCTTCAGAAAAAAAAATTACAAAAGAACGAGAGATAAGGCCACCTGATAGGAAGTCCCTGGGAGATTATGGGACTATGAACTATGTATCTGAAACTATCTATAAAAAAAAAAAGTACCACAAGCACATGAAGAAATGCTCTAAATCCCTAGTTCAAAGAGAGATTCAAATCAAAACAACTATGAGATATCATCTCACCCCACTAAGAATAGCAAAATTTAACATAGCAGCAAACAACAAATGCTGGTGAGGTTGTGGAGAAACTGGAACCCTTATTCACTGTTGGTGGGAGTGTAAAATGGTGCAGCCACTATGAAAGGCTGTATGGCGCTTTCTCAAAAAGTTGCAAATAGAAATACCATTTGATCCAGCAATTCCTCTACTGAGAATATACCCTCAAGAAATCATAACCATCACCCAGGGAAAAATATGCACACTCATGTTTACTGTGGCTTTGTTCACAATAGCAAAGAGTTGGAAACAACCTAAGTGCCCATCAACAAACGAATGGATAGAAAAGCTGTGTTATATTCACACAATGGAATACTATGCTGCACTGAAAAACAAGGAACTCATGCAATATTATTCAAAATGGGTGGCCCGGCAGGACATTATGTTGAGTTAAATATCTCAGTCACAAAAGGACAAATACTGCATAGTTCCACTGTTGTAGAATGGGACTGACATCAGGGTTGGGGTGAGACTGAGAACATTTGGATAAATTATGTATACTGCATTGAAACAAATGAGGGAGAGAACAGTTTAAAAGCGATATATGATTGGGTATTATGGTTATGACAAGAGTTCAGAATGAAGATTGCATAGTGGAGTATACTGGGACAGAGGGTGGTGGGTGGGGGATTGTATATCAATGAAAAAATTTTTCTTTTGCTTTTCAAAGAGAAGAATGAACTAGGGGAGAGGGGTAGACAGGGATAAAAATGCAACAATGAATGAATAGAAATCCAAAATCTCTGTA
Source organism: Elephantulus edwardii (assembly GCF_000299155.1). Taxonomy (NCBI): domain Eukaryota; kingdom Metazoa; phylum Chordata; class Mammalia; order Macroscelidea; family Macroscelididae; genus Elephantulus; species Elephantulus edwardii. Next base: position 1,204,555 of record NW_006400082.1, on the reverse strand, counting down.
AACATTCATTAAAATTAATAATTTTTTTAAAGTATCACTGATAGACTTTTCCCATTAGAAACATTAGTCACAACATTAAAGAGATCTCTGAGAAGCATAGTCCATTACATATATAAAAGTAAATAGATATAGATATCTAGTTATCATGGGTCACAACTTAAAAATTACCTAGATTATGGAGATATTTAATCTCCTACAAAAGGATTGGTGTGTGAGTTTAATCTGCAGCCCTCTGGCCTGGTTTTAATTGTTTTTGGTCAAACATTCTTGTAGGCGGTATAGCACTGGTCTATCCGTGTGCTTTAAAGTAACTCGTGGTTGCTGTGAAGCTGAACACTGTGACACTGATGTGTCAAATATGATAATGGTTACCCATGATGGACAGTGTTTGGTGGAGCTCCCCAATTTAAACAAGCTTGGAAGCAGGAGTGACATCCACTTTTGAACTAGCTTGCTTTGGGGAACCCTATGAACTTGGAGAAATGATGAAAGTTACACAAGTGTTCAGGTCTTTCATTCATAGGGTCATTATGAGTCATCTACGACTTGACGGCACTTAACAACAATATAAAAAGATTGAGAACAAACTGTGGCATTTTTTAAATAAATCTCGAATTTAGGAAAATTAGGTATTCTCAGGGAAAAATGTGCTTTGTTTATACACTCCCATTTGAATCTTTCCTTCACATGTATATATCTAAAATAGTTATCAGAATTTTATTTTCTGTAATATTTTTTAGTTTCTAAAATTTCCCACCTTGATTGCTAATTTGTTTTGTAGTTCCAAAAAGTAAAAAGTTTTAAAATTTTTTAACAAGCAATCATTTTAAATAGAGTTAATTTATTTTATTTTAAAAAATACAAAGCATATTACTTTCAATGGAGAGAAATTGAAAGCACTTCCTTTTTGAATGGAAATCAGATAAGGATTTCCTCTATCATCATTCCTATTCAATATTATGATGGAAATGCTAGTCAGAGTAATAAGGTAAGAAAAGGAAATAGAAGACATCCAAATTGGCAAAGAAGAAATAAAACTATTGAATTGCAGTGCTAGAGAAGAGTATCAAAAATGTGTTGAATATAGCAAGAGGACAAAGAGGTTTAACCTTGACAGGGTGAAACTAGGCTTCTCCTTGCAGGCAAAGATTCTGAAGCTCCCTCTGACCAACTTTGGGCATGTTGCGAAGAGAGACCAGTCCTTGAAGAGGAATATCATGGTTGGGAGAATAGAGGGGCAGTGTAAGAGAAGAAGACCCTCAATGAGGTGGACTGAATCAGTGATTGGGGTAATGCGGGTGGGTGTGTTGGAGATGATGATGTTGGCTCAGGACCGACCTGTTCAGAGCTGATGTACATAGGGTCACTATGAGTGGCAAATGACTCGGTGGCACTTAACAACAACATTTACAAATGATGCGATCCTATATATAGAAAATCCCAAAGACTTAGCAAGAAATTGACTATATAATTGGCAAATTCAACAGAGTAGCAAGTTGTTGTTGTTGTTTGTTGTTATGTGCCGTCGAGGTGCTTGCAACTCATAGCGACCCTATGTACAACAGCCCTAAACTCTGCTCTATCCTGTGCCAATCGCACTGCCTCTGACGCACCCATCTCCGTTACCCCAGTCACTGAGTAGCAAGTGTCAACATAAAAACATCAAACAGATCTCTCGACAGTAACAAAGAGAATCTTGAAAAGGAAACAGCAAATGCTGGAAAGGATTTCTGGAGTTTCCTTAAAACGTTAAAAATGAAAATATCATTTGCTCTAGCAATCCCACGACTAGGCATATAGCCTAAACAAGAAAGAGCTGGGATAGAAAGTGACATTTGCACACCCATGATTATTTTACCATTATTTACAATAACAAACTAAACAACCCAAAGGCTCATCAGTAGATGAATGGATAAAGGCACTAGAACACATTCATACAATGGAGAACACGGCAACATTAAGAAAGGATAAAGAATTCATGAAATACTGCATTACATGGATGAATCTACGGGAAATTATGCTAATTGGCATAAGTCAGTCACAAAAAAGAAAATTATTGGATAAGACTACTGTTTTAAAAAGCTAAGGAAAGGTAGATAGAATCATTGTTGGATGGTTATCAGGGAGAGGAAGGGGAAAAGGAGGATTAAAAATTAGTAAGTAGATAAATTGGGTAATATGAAAGGCAATATACAATAAAGAGTTGATCAGATATTATAATGACATTAACTAATTGTAATGATATTATAAAATAAAATGTGTATAATTATTGAATAAGACCTCCCAATGATTTGTAAAATTTCATTCAAACCACAAATAAAAAAAATCATAGCACTTGATGAGAAATTTTTTAAAAATCTGAAAACTACATAAAAATTCTGCCAATGGAATAGTTATTTAAGGAAACCAATGGTCTTAAATAAATTGGAGATAGGAAGGGCTATTTCTTGGAGACAGACATGATGCTGGAAAGGCAGAGTGTTGGTGAAGGAGAGGAAGACCCTCAACCAGGTGGATTGACATGGTGACTGCCCCAAGGGGCTCTAGAGTGTCAGGAGGTGTGAGGATGGCACAAGACAGGATGGGGTTCAGATCTGTCGTTCACAGAGTTGCCATTGCACTTAGCTCGACAGTATCTGACAACAACTAGCACTGAAAATAAGGAAAGTGACCTCTTTGATATTGAAATTATTATTCTTCTACTAGACTCTGATCATTGGTAGAGTTTATTCACAGAAATATTCTTGACAATTGTTATATTTTGGTTGTGGGTGTTTTGGTTGCTTTTTTGGTTGTGTTTTTTTTTTTCTCTTCTTTTTTGTATTACATCTATGCAAGGGCCAAGAAATTCAATTGGGAGGGAGAACTATTTCAGCAGGAGACCATTTTTATATATCAGTGAGTGAACCTGGATTGGGACACATATATCTGGGAGCAGGTATCATGAGTTCTCTGTTGAGTCTACCTGCAGCTAGATCCCATAAAAGTTTTGCAACACAACTTCTTTTCTGTGTCCAAATAATATTAAATTTTTATTAATGACAAATTTCTGTGTCACAGTGATTTCTTTAGTGTGGCTTTTCTAGTTATTATCTCTGTGAATTTCACTACTTGGCCTGTTGAGACTATGCAGATGTGAGAGATTTCTGGATCCACCAAACGAACTAGAGAGATTGCTAATGAGATAAAAGAAGGCAAATGACACCTTCGGAGTGGGACCATGCAAATACTGTGTGTAAGAACACGTATATGGTGATTGCTTGGGTATGCCAACCCACCAGCTTAAAGCAAGCAGCGTACAGCCGAGGACCTGGAATCTCACTGCCATCGAGAGAGAAGAGGCAGAGAGTGCATCACACTCTTTACACCTGAGATTCCTGCTCAAACCAGAGACGGAGAGATGGCACAAGACTATACAGAAGCCCAGATGGCATCCGAAGTGATAGAGAGCAAGACACTAGTGGGAAACACAACTGCGGCTGCCCAGCCATGGAGCAAGAAAGTTGACTAACTTTGGGTACCTGTCAAGAGAGCTAACGCACACAAGGAACTGGAGCTGAGTGCTTCCGTGTTTAGACTTTCTGGCAGAGTGAAGATAGTATGTAATTGGTAGAGCTAAGAGAGCTTTGTAACACTTGTCTGAACAGGGCAGTGGTCAAGACCGTGAGTCTGAAGAGGATCAGAGAGTGGCCAGACTTCAAGCATGCCTAAGAAGCTGTTCTGATTCAGGAATTGTATCTTGAGTATTCTCACATCTGAATTTTTATGAGAATTATCCAATAGAACTCATAGTCATGAGCATTGTTTGTGAATTCTGTGTGGCTACTGCAACAAATTATTAAACCTAGTGAAGAAGCAGTGAGTTGCATGAGAGAAGTGGGGAGGATTGGTAGAAGATATGGCGGTGGGGTATCTGACCTCACAAAGAATTTTTTTTCTTTCTGTTGATGCTGTTGATAGAGATCCTTCCCTCTTGTGAAATTAGTGAAGGTCAGATGCTACTTCCCCTATACACACCACCCTATTTTTATTCCTACTGTCCTTCTGGAGCTCTGATGGCTTAGTGGTGAGGAGTTGCACCAACAAAATAAAGGCATGAAGTTCAGATCCACCAGATTCTTCTTATGGGCAATCAACCCCTGTGTTGAAAACTGAAAATCCTCTGGAGGGTCAGCTACGAGTTGGTTCTGTAACCAGAAAGTATACACTAACAACTTTCTAAGTTTATCAGTACAACAGTCAATTGATTTAAACATATTCCTCCTTCAGTGAGTTTATGGTGGTTATTATCCTTCACATTTGCAAACTTTTGGCTTTTTTCTTTCATTACTCCTACTGACTTTTCTTATTTGTAAAACAAAACCAAAGACATTATTTCAGCCTTATTAACATTTCACGTTCATGTCTCTCTTCTTTACAAAGCGAAGCAGTTGCCATAGATTTGAGGCTGACTCATGGAGACCTCATTTGTGTCAGAGTGGAACTGTGCTCTGTACAGTTTTCAAGGCCTTGAACCACCAACTTCTTGTTAATTGTTGAGCATTTAATCATTTATTCCACTCAGGAAGTCCTATGGAGTTTTTCAAAAGGCTAATCAACATTAACGTTCCACTAACTCCCTCCTAATTAATTCTTTTCACTGTAGGATCCTGACTGAAAGCAAAAAAAAATTTAAAAAAGTAAAAATAAAATTTAAAAAAATTCTATTTCTGTTTAATTGATATGCAAAGGCATTTGATTATATGGATAATAACAAATTTTGCTTAACATTGACAATAATAGAAATCCCAGAAAACTTGATTGTACTCATTAGAAACCTAGAACAAGAGGTTATTTTGCTAACCAGAGCAAAGGAACACTATATGATTTAAATTTAAGAAAGATAGGCATGAGAGTTGTATTCTTTTTCCATACCTATTCAATCTGTATTTTGAGCAAATAATTTGAGAATCTAGACTTTATGAAGAAGAATGTGGCATCAGGATTGGAGGAAGACTAACCAATAACCTTCATTATGCAGATGGCCAATTGGTCCAGTGGTCAGAATCGTTGTTTTCTTTTTTTTTAAATTTTTTTTCTTTTTTTAATTTTTTTTTAGAATCATTGTTTTCTTGACGTTGAGCTTCAATCCATATTGAAGGCTGCCGTCCTTGATTTTCTGCAATAAGTACTTAAAGTCCTCCTAAGTTTCAGCAAGCAGGGTAGTATCATCTTCATAATGCAGACTGTTGATGAGCCTTCCTCCAATCCTGATGTCACTTTCCTCCTGATGGAGTCCAGCCTCCCAGATCTGTTCTGCAAATAGATTGAAAAAGTATGGAAATAGTACATATCCGTGGCATACACCCTTCCCAATTTTAAACCATTTTTTCCTTGCTCTGTTCTGACGACTGTCCCCTAGTCCAAGTATAGGTTTTGTATAAGCACAGTCAAGTGTTCTGGGATTCCCATTCTTCTCAGAGCTAGCCACAGTTTGTTGTGATTCACAGATAGACATTCTCTGGTATTCTCTGCTTGGACCAACTGGCAGCATCAAGATAGATGGTGAAGAGACAGAGATTGTTAACTGCTTTAGTTTGCTTGGCTCCACAATCATCACTCTTGGTACTAGCAGCCAGGAAATTAAAAAAAAATTAATGGCATGGAGAAATTCTGTTGTCAGGGACCTTTCCAGAGTACTAAAGAGAAACAATGTCAGTCTGGAGACTACGGTGCATCTCATCCAGGCCATAGTCTTTGCAATTACTTGTTACACATCAGAAATTTGGAGAATGACTAGATATGATAGAAAAAGAATTGATGCCTTTGAACTGTGGTGCTGGAGAAAAGTATTGAATACACCATGGACTGCCATAGGTTTGTCCTAGAGAGGGTGGCAAGGATTTTGCACCTTCATCTCACATACTTTGGGCATGTTGCAAGGTGAGACCAGTCCTTAGAGGGGGACACTGTGCTTGAGAGGGTTGAGGGACAGCACAGAAGAAGATGACCTGGATGAGATAGATTGATTCAGTGACTGAGTAATGGGGGGTAGGTGTATTGGAGAAAATAAGGTTGGCACAGGATAGAGCAGGATTCAGAGTTGTTACACATAGGGTTGTTATGAGTCGCAAGTGACTTGACAGCACATAATGACTACAACAACATGTAGATGGCACAACCTTGCTTGCTGAAAGTGAGAAAGACTTGAAGCACTTATTACAGAAAATCAAAGGGTACAACCTTCAATATATATTATATCTCAACATCACAAAGACATAATTCTTACCACTGGACCAATAAGCAACATTATGATAGATGAGGAAAAGATTGAAACTGTCAACAACTTCTTTCTTTGATCTACAATCAATACATTGGCAGCAGCAGTAATGAGATCAGGAGACGTATTGCACTTGGAAAAATCTTTCAAGGACCTCTCCAAATTATTGATGAGCAATGATGTTGGTTTGTGGCTTAAGTTAAACCTGCCAGGCCTATGATATTTTAAATACATGCTATGCTGCTCACAGTTGAACAATCAATAAGGATGGCAGAAGAAGAACTGATGCCTTTGAACTGTGATGTTAAAGAAGAGTATCCCATTAACTGAACAAAGAATATACAGATATGTCTTGGAGGTGAATCCTTAGTCCTTCCTCTCTACCCTCAACAGACCTTCACTCCCCTTAGGCCCCTTCTCTCTCTCCTCAGCCCTTCCTCTACAAAGTGCTCTTTGGAGTCAATGATAAAGTTTCATCTCAAATACTTTGGGCATGTTGCTAGGAGAGGCAGTTCCTTGGAGAGGGACATCATTCTTGGAAAGGTGAAGGGTCAGTGAGTGAGAGGATGACTCAACCAAGTGGACTGACACAATAACTAGCAATGATCTTGAGTGTTTCAGGTTTTTGAGGATGACACAGGATAGGATGGGTTCAGATCTGTTTTACATAGGATCACTATAAGTGGTGCTTGACTCAGCAAAACCTAACAACAAATATAGGTGGAGGAGGGGAGCCCTGACTGTGCATTGGATATGTCCTTGGATGGTAACTGAAATGTAGATGGTACTAACCTAGTAATCTTGTCCTGAAAATATTACAACCTAGGAATAAATCTGATGGCATGTTGTTGTTACATACCACTGAGTCAACTATGACTCATATAGACTCTATGGATAATGGCTCTGAACCTTGCTCTACCCTGAGCCAACCTTATTGTCTCAGACACATCTGACCCCATTGCTCCAGTTACTGTGTCTATCCTTCTCAGTTAGAGCTTTCTTTTTCTGCACTGACCCTCTACCTTTCCAAGGTGATAACATTCTTCAACCACTGGTCCCTCCTGGCAACATGACCAAAATAGGTAAGATAGAGCTTCAAAATTCTTACCTTCAAGGAACAACCTGGTTTCACCTCTCCAGGGTCGACCTATTTGCTGTTTTTGAAGTCCATGGTATGTTCAATACTATTCTCCAGCACCAAACTCAAAGGCTTCAATTCTTCAATTCTTCTGACATGTTTATTCATTGTACAGCTTTCAGATGCATAGAAAGCAACTTGGAAGATCATGGCCTGGATCGGGTACACCTTAGTCTCTAAGCTGACATTATTGCCCTTTAGCAGTCTGGAAAGATAGTATATACATATATAAATCATATTTATAGATGTTCCTTTTTATCATAAATATAGAACAAAACTCTTATGTACCTTAACTCTAATTTGTTGTGCTCATGTATAAATTATCTTTCAAATAGACTTAAACCATGAAAGCTCTTAATGTATGTATTTTAATTTCACATAGTTTTGTTAGATAATCCAAATTTAACTTCTTAATATATTTGTTTCGATTCCCACAAACACTGAGTGAAGTGTTTTAATACTTTGATTTTGTTCAGTTTGCTGAAGTGATAAACGGTATCCACTCAGGATATACATGCTTGTTTCCTATGAATGATGAGCAAGTTTTCATCTTAAAATCCACTGTATTACAATCCCAAAGACATGCAGCTTGAATACACAAGTTGTTTCATGGTAGACTGATGGGCAAATCTCTGGCTCAAATTACTGCCTCTGAAAACCCTCTGGAGGGTCAGCTCTGAGTTGGTTCCAACTTGACAGCACATAGGGTATTTCTTTTAGTATGGATCGTTTGTTTATATCATTTGTCTATTTTTTTTTTTTGCTGGATAATAAATCTTTTCATAATTTGTAAAATATCCTTTTATTTATTAAGAAAATGAAGATATTTTTGCTTTCTCAGGGGCTTTATATTTTTCAAGTTTTGTTCTTTTTACCAAAGAAAAAATGATCCACTTTATCAGTGTCCTATGGTTTCTGGATTCTTGCATCTTCCCTTCCTTGAGAGGATTCTCCTACAATTTTAATTTCTTGATTATCTACACATCCACTTGAATCTCCTGTTTTCACTTCAAATTCACACATAAAATGAAATTCTCTCTTTTTGTAGACTTTCACATTCTGGCTAATTCCACAATTGTTTACGTAGACATACAAAAGTGAAAGTATTTATCTAATATAATCCTTCACCTCTTTCTCTCTCTCTCTCTCTCTCCTCTCTCTCTCTCTCTCTCTCTCTCTCTCTCTCTCTCTCACACACACACACACAGAGTCAGTTATCAAGTGACTTGGTAATATTAATTTACGTCTCCTTCCATTTCCTCAGTCAAGAATATAACTTACATCTTCTTTTCGCAATCCCAGATATGACCTCAGTTGTTCTACCTGAATTCAAACGCCATTGACTCTCACAACAACTTTTTTCAATTTTAGATAAGGATTACGGCCTAGTGGTAAGGAGTTGTGCTGCCTACACAAAGCCATATAGTTCAAATCCACCAGTTGCTCTGGAGGAGAAAATGCTCTGAAATTTCTTTCCATGTAATTTACTGCTTATGAAAACCTTCTAGAGGGTCAGCTATGACATGGTTCCTATGTGATAGTACATAACAACAATAGCATGTGTATTTTTAAGTTAAATATCTGGAATAATTGCATCATTGCTTATAAAGTCTGCTCTGTTTTTATTTGTTGTAATTGGAAAACTGGCTGAAATGGGTAGTAATGAATTCTTTTTTTTTTTACCCCACTTTGTCTATATTGGAGTCCTGGCGACAGTGATTAAATGCTTGCTTGATTGTTCTCTAAAAGGTCAATCTCATAAGCTGCTATGTGGGGAGAAGAAGTGGTACTCCCTTTCTATAAATATTCACAGCCTTGGAAGCATTAAGGACTCTTCTGTACTGTAAGTCACAATGGGTCAGAATTGACTCAATGGCAACAGGCTTCTTTTAAATAAGTCAATGGCTTGACTGCAGAGTTTTCCACAGTACAACAAATATGCAAAATGTTTATGAGTAATTTATCTGAGTATTCTCATCTCCAATGACAGAAATACTTAAAGACTATTTAAGAAATAAAGAGCCAAAATGACTTTCTAATGTTGGATTAATGGTAAGATCTCATGGCAATGATCAAAGTATTTCTTTCCATGGTACAGCTCTCCTAAGAAATAAAATCAAAACAAGAAATAAAAAAAATAATATTTTGGTAGACTTATTCTTTTAGTTTTGATAATTTTCAAACAGCAGTCATGTATATGAAAGACTGTATTTATGTGTTTTGTTCATGCCTACAGAATAATAATGTTAGATTTATATATTAATAATGACAAAACTATTAGAGAGAAAGTAAAATTTCAAAATGCTGTACTTGATCTTGAACTGTTGAACCACAGGGTTACTGTATTTAGAAAATCCATCCAGGCTCTCTCTCCAGAAAAAGAATCGTTGCAATAAGTGAACAGTCACTCTATGCCCACTTAGCACATTCTCATTCCAGAGACTTTATCCAAAGACCCATCAGGTGAAGAATAGATTAGAGCAGTAAGATGAGCTGTCTCCCACAGCAGTAAATTTAAAGAACTCTGGGGGGCAACCCTAGCTGAGTGATAAGGTAATTTTCTCCCTTAATTAAAAGAAAACAAAACTGCATGGGTTGAAGTGTTTGCTTATACTATTAACATTTATTTCCTGTTTAGAAATGTCATCAAATCAGATAATTGATACTGTAAATACCGTCCCTCCTTTTTTTGTGACAGTACTTAAATCATTCAACAACAAATGATGTCTAATGATGCAGGTGCCTACTGTTGTTATTGTTGTTGTTATGTGCCGTCAAGTCATTTGCGACTCATAGCGACACTATGTACAACAGCCCTAAACTCTGCTCTATCCTGTGCCAATCTCATTGCCTCTGACACACCCATCCCGATTACCCCAGTCACTGAATCAATCCACCTCATAGAGGGTCTTCCCCTCCTGCGCTGTCCCTCCACTCTGCCCAGCATGATGTCCCTCTCTAAAGACCTGTCTCTCCTTACAACATGTCCAAAGTATGTCAGACGAAGCCCCAGAATCCTTGCCTCCAAGGAGCAGCCTGGTTTAACCCTCTCTACGATGAATCTGTTTGTTTTCTTGGCAGTCCATGGTACATTCAATACTCTTCTCCAGCACCACAGCTCAAAGGTGTCAATTCTCCTTCTATCCTCCCTAGTCATTGTCCAACTCTCTGATGCATAACAAGTGATTGCAAAAACCATGGCCTGTATAATGCGCACCTTAGTCTCCAGAGAGACACCGTTGCTCTTGAGGACTTTAGAGAGGTCCCTAACCGCAGACCTTCCCATAGCAATACGTTTTTTGATTTCCTGGCTACTGGTGCCAAGAGTGTTGACCATGGAGCCGAGCAGAGTAAAGTTGTTAACAATCTCAATCTCTTCACCATCCATCCTGATGCTACTGATTGGTCCAGTGGTGAGAATTTTTGTCTTCTTGACATTGAGCCTCAGTCCATATTGAAGGCTGAAGTCCTTGACCCTCTGCAGCAAGTGCATGAAGTCCTCCTCAGTTTCAGCGAGGAAGGTTGTGTCATCTGCATAACGCAGATTGTTGATAGATCGTCCACCAATCCTAACGCCAAGCTTTTCCTCATAGAGCCCAGCCTCTCGGATAATCTGCTCTGCATACAGCTTGAAAAGGTATGGAGACAGGACACATCCCTGGCGTACACCTTTCCCAATTTTGAACCATGCAGTGTTGCCCTGCTCTGGTCTGACGACTGCCTCTTGGTCCAAGTATAGGTTTCACATTAGCACGATTAAATGTTCTGGGATTCCCATTCTTCTCAGAGTCAGCCACAGTTTGTTATGATCCACGCAGTCAAATGCCTTTGCATAATCAATGAAACACAGATAGACATTCTTCTGGTATTCTCTGCTTTCAGCTAAGATCCATCTAACATCAGCTACAATATCCCTAGTACCACGACTCCTTCTAAGCCCAGACTGGACTTCTGGCAGTTCTCTGCTGATGTTCTCTTCCAGTTGTTTTCGGATAATTTTCAGTAGAATCTTGCTTGCATGTGAAATCAATGAGATTGTTCTCTAGTTTCCACACTCAGTTGGGTCGCCCTTCTTTGGGATGGGAACAAATATTGTCCTCTTCCAGTCAGTTGGCCAAGTGGTTGTTCTCCGGATTTCTGGCACAACTTGGTGAGCACATCCACGGCAGCATCTGTTAGCTGAAATATGTCAATTGGTATACCATCTATTGCGGGGACCTTATTTTTTGCTATTTCCTTCAAAGCAGCTTGAACTTCTGCCTCTGTCACCATAGGTTCTGGCTCAAATGCTATTTCATTAAATTCTTCTGTATCTGCCAATTCCTTTCGATACAATGACTCAGTATATTCCTTCCATCTTCTTTTGATACCTCCTGGATCATTTAACATTCTGCCTAAAGCATCCTTGATTGTAGCAACTCAAGGTTTGAATTTGTTCTTCAGTTCCTTGAGCTTAAGAAATGCTGAGTGAGTTCGGCCCTTTTGATTTTCCGACTCTAGCTCCTCGCACATTTCATTGTAGTATTTTGCTTTGTCATTCCGAGCAGCCTTTTGGAATCTTCTGTTCAGCTCTTTAGTGTCTTGGATTCTTCCTTGTGCTTTGACTTCTCTACCTACTACCATATCCATAAATTGCCTCCATTGTATTTAATAAGAAAATACTAGAGCCATCAGATTATGGGTTGTTGCACATTTTCTCCAGTTGTGAAATTGAAAAGCATGGTATAAAAAGTTAATCTAAGTGACTCTGAAAACAGTTAAATGAACTCTGATGCCTTTTAATTCCTTTCTATACTTTTGAATCATGGAGTTAGCTTCTGTCTCTTCCCACTAATTCTTAGGGCAGAAATGCTTCTGATATGCCAAGTGCCACACGTCATAGGATGGATGGGCATCTGTCTACCATGATTAAGAGAGGAACTATGTGTAACTCAGGCTTGTACTCATCAGAGTGCCTCAGTGTACTTTGATCTTTTTATAGACACACTGAATCACCTTTGTCCTGGAACTAGCCTATTTTCACACATCTGTTAAGAAAACTCAACATTTCCATAAAACTGGCATTTTTACCAAAGGAGAGTAAGGCAAATCTTTGCATTTGGTTGTATGCTTAAATTGGCAAGAGATTACTGATGGAAGCACCACCTTCATCTGTCTTAAGAGAGAAACAGATGTGAACTGTCAGGATGTCATCTTCAAACTAACTCTTAAAGCCATAAACAAGCTTAAAGCACACTAAATATTAATAGTGATCTAGTTTATCAGAATTATTTTTGTTTTAATAACAAAGTAGACCCAAAATTTAAATTGGGAGGGTGTCAATGCCACCTCAGATCCAATTTAAAAACCAAGTCATCCAAGAGGGCACAAACAGGTGTTAAGAAATGTGTTTTCAGTTGGCATGATGGAGAAGTGATTAGGTCAGAAAGAATCCTTGGTATTTTAGGAAACACTTGTGTTGTTTTTGAATTTTGCTTGGCTTTCTTTTGCTGCTGTAATATTACCACTCTTTATATCCTTTCACTTTTTCACTTAATATTTGAAACAAAAGGGGGAAGAAAAGTATAATTCTAACTGGTATTCAATTAAGCATGAATCTTAAAGAGTTTTGTTATAAGTTGAGCCCACTGAAATAAGCTTTAGCATGAGGCGTTGAAGAGCAATGGAAAAATGATGGACAAAGCTGGGTTTGAACATTGATTCTGGAATTTCTGGCACTGTGATACTTGAGGTAGGTTAATTGACTTCTCCAAGCTACAGCCTCATTCTCTGTCAAAATATTGATTACTATTAGCTTCTGCTTATTTTTTGATACTAATTTATTTACAGATTCAAATACATTGTTTTTCACACCAGATCATTCCCATTTCCTTCACCTCTCTACCCATCAAATTGTACGACGCCATGATTAACCCCCCCACACACACACACCCACATCTTCACTCATCTGCTTCCATCCTCCTCTCTTGGGTCCTCATACTTATTCTACAATAAAGGTTTTATACAGATAAAGAAGAGAATCAAAAGAAATGAAGAACGCACCCAACAAGCAGTCAGAAAGCTTGCTCTCCTGTGATTTTTCACTCAGCCTGGCCACCTTATTTTCATGGATAATTGAAAGTTGGCTGCAGCTGCATTTATTTTGATAATACTTTAAGGATCCTGCATAAATCTTCGGTCAAGTATCAACTGCCTCGGAATCTTCTGAAGACAATGACCTGCTCGTGTATGTGCCTCTGTAGAAGGAGGCTTTTCCATCCAGACAAGTCTACCCAGCTGACTCACAGCCCCCAGGGTGTTATCTTCCCCTCCTTCCTGCTCTACCCACTGGATGTGCCTGAGCTGGGGCCACCTGCCGGCCTCAGCCTCAGCAGATGGATTTCCCTTTTCCTGTCTTGGGTTTCATGTCTGTCATCTGGGGTGGGCACTATGCCACCAAGTGGCTTTTCTTGTGGCACCACATATAATTCGTGTCCTTTCCAAATATGGGGAAAGCTGAATTCCTTCCAGAGCCCTGGTGTGGGATCACTTATGATATTCTAGTGCACATGCTTTGAGATCCATTTTTTCGTGGTCTTTGTGAGCGCACTCAGTAACACTTGCTAAATGCATTTCATTCAAGCAGCTTTTACAAAAAGACCTGGTATTTTCTTTTCCCTTAACCACAGAGCAAAGTATTGAATGTTTTAAAATAAAAACCTAGCAAGAGATAGAAAATGGCGAGAAGCCAGCTTGTTAGGCTTAGGAGCTTGATATTATTTAGCAAGCAGCTGAACTGCTTATCTTCCTGAGGACAGAGGACTGAAGGCTTAGGACTGCAGATTTAAATACTGAGATTATAACCACTTAAGATTACACCTCGTTTTATAGGGTGTATAGCATGATGAGCAAAATGACTTGAATTATTTGTAACCTGGATCATTTTTGCAAATTGAAATGCAGTGATTAGATGTGTTGTTCCAAACTGTGCTGAGAGAGCAGTTGGGACTCAACTTTACCTCACTATTTTTAATAAATAAGGTCATAGAGTATTTATATGTACTGTTCAGGGTAGAATTCTTAGTAAATAAGGGTCAAGCAAAAGTCTGGATTGGTGTTTCCCCTTTTCACTAACTTCCACTTCCATTACCTTTGGAACATTTTTCTTATTTTGGAACAAGGCAAAGGAAAAGGGAGACCAAAGCAGTGGGATATAAGAAAGCATCATCTCCTCTACTTTCCATCAAAATTGGCATATTTATCATTGAAAAAGTAAAGACAATTACTAGTAACTTGGAATTAGTTACTCAGGGATTAACTATTGGACTCTTACCAACTATTCTCTAGGTCATTTGCTTCTTTATTTTCACTGCATTCTAGAATTTCTTCCAAGAAAACAAAACAGACCAAACACATTGCTAGTGAGTTGATTCCAACTCATAGTAACCTTACAGTGGGGCAGACTAAAACTGCCTATAGCATTTCCAAGACTAAAAATCTTTACAGAAACAGATTGCTACATCTCTCTCCCATAAATCTATTGGCTAGTGAGTTCGAACCACTAACCTTTTGGTTAACAGTCAAGCACTTAACTACTGAGTTACAAGGGGTCCTGAGCAGGAAAATGTGATGAGAGAAAGTTAGCTGTTAAATTTTATTCCTCTGACTCTCTTCATATGGAGCTACCTGGTTGTGTAAGGGTTAAACATTTTGCTGCTGACCAAAAATTTAGCAGTTCAAGCCCACCTAGTAGCTTTCCAGGGGGAAGACCTGGCTGTCTGCTCTCACACTCACTCATTACTGTTGAGTTATAATCAACTTATAGCCAACCCTATAGCTGGTTTTCAGGGGATGTAAACTGCACATAAGACTGTCCTTTCTCCCTCAAAGCAGCTAGTGGATTTGAACAACCTACCTTTGTGCTGGCAGTGCCACTCCTTACCTACTAGGCTGATGAAGTTCCCTCCACAAAAATTACAATCCTGTGTATACTATGGCACCATTCTACTTTATCCCATGGAGTCATTATGAGTCAAAAATTGGTCCAACAGTATCCAACAACTCTTTGTGAGGTCCTCTGTCTTCCAGAAATCTAAAAATCAAGTTGACTTTAACTCTCCTTTGAAATTTCAAATATTGTTTTATTGTGGATATATGTACATACAAAGAGAAAGATGTAAATACATTAAATTGACAAATGTTTTCATACACACACACATATATATTAAATATATAGAGACATTTGTCAATTCAGTGTATTTTACATGTTCAAGTCAGTGGCACTGGTTATATCATTATAACTGGTGCAATCATTATAACTGTTTCCAAATTATTCCACCACTTTTAAAAGACATTCAGTACTCCCAAAACTATCTTCCCTCCTTCCCCTAGCAATTGATAATAAAACTCAGTCTCTATAAATTTGCCCATAGCCTCAGTGATGAGGAGCTTTGTTTTCTTGATGTTGAGCTGCAATCTCTATTGAAGACTGAGCAGCAGTCTCAGGTCCTCCTCTGTTTCAGCAACCAAGGTCGTGTCATCTGCATAATGCAAATTGTTGATGAGTCTTCCTCTAAATCTGATGACCCATTCCTCCTTATAAAGCCCAGCCTCCAGGATAATCTGTTCCACATACAGATTGAAAGGTATGGAGACAGGGTGTATCCCTGGCACACTTCATTTTTTATTTTAAACTATGCAATTCAAAATCCTTGCTCTGTTGAGACAACTGCTTTCTGGTCTAAGTACTGGTTTCACATGAGCATAGCTAGGTGTTCTGGGGTTAACATTTTTCTCAATGTCAGCCACAATTTGTTGTGACCCACACAGTCAAGTGCCTTTGAACAGTTAATAAAACACAAATAGAAATACTTCTCATACACTTTGATTTTAGCTAAGGTCCATCTGACAATAGCAATGATATCCCTAGTCCCATGCCTTTTTTAAACCTAACTTATAGTTCTGACAGTTCTCTGTTGATGTACAATGCCAGTTGTATTTGGATGATCTTCTGCAGGATTTTGCTTACACATGATATTGTTTGATAATTTCCACATTATGTTGAAGCACCTTTTTTGGGGATAGGAATAAATATTGATCTCTTCCAGTTTATTTGCCAGGTTGCTGTCCTCCAGATTTCTTGGCACAACCTAGTGAGCATGTCCAGTACTATCTCTGTTTATTGAAATATGTTAATTGCTATTCTATCAATTTCTGAGGCCTTATTTTGTGCCAAATCCTTCAGAGCAGCTTGAACTTCCTCTTTCATCACCATTGTCTCTTCATCATATGTTATTTCATGAAATTCTTCTATGCCAGCCAATTCTTTCTGGTACAGTTACTCTGTGTTCATCTTCCATCTTCTTTTGGTGCTTCATGGGTCTTTCAATATTCTACCCACAACATTTTTAAGTATTGCACTCAAAACAATTTCATTTTGCTCAAATATACAATCAACATTTCTGGAGCAGTCAACAAACCAAAAGACAAATTGCATTGGGAAAGTCTGCAGTCAGAAACCTCTCCAGAATACTAAAGAGCAACAATGTCAGTCTAGAGAGTAAAGTACACCTGATCCAGGCTATGTCTTCACAATTACTTGCTGTACATTCGAGAGCTGGACAATGAATAAGGATGACAAAAAAAGAATCAATGCCTCTGAGTTGTGGTGTTGGAGAAGAGTACTGAACACACTGTGGACTGCCAACAGAACAATTAGGTCTTTCCTGGAGTGGGTTAAACCAGGCTGCTTCTTGGAGGCAAGGATTTTGAAACTTCATCTCACATATTTTGGGTATGTTGTCTGGAGGGACCAGTCCTTGGAGAGGGACATCATGCATGCTTGGGAGAGTGGAGGGTCAGCATAAGAGGGGAAGACCCTGGGTAGTAATGAGGGCAGGTGTTTCAGAGACCATGAGGTTAGCTCAGGATCGGGCAGGATTCAGAGCTATTGTTCATAGGTCGCTCTGTGTCTTAGTCAATTTGATGGTGCACAACAACAACAATGTATTTGCCCATTTCATTCACATGAAGTCAGATATTTTTCTTCTTATGGCTGACTTACTCTACTCAGTGCACTATTTTAAAGATTCATCTATGTTGTAGCTTGTAACAGGACTTCATCTCTTGTTCTAGCTAAGTAATACTCCATTGCATACTTATATAACATTTTCCTTTTTTGACGATGGAGATTTAGGTTATTTCTACCTTTTGGCTATTGTGAGTGGTGCTACAATGAACATTAGTATAACATTTCTATTTACATTCCAGCTTTGTAACACATTCTTAGGATCAGGATTTTTGGATCCTATGGTAGTTCTATGTTTAATTCTGAAAAGTCACCAATAGTTGTCCCTACTTTGGAATATCCTGATTTCTTACTTCACTAGGATTTCTAGTGAGGATGTATTGATTCTGTTGGAAAAAATTAAAAGGCTACCCTTTCTTCTACATCCTCACTATTTAGCCATCCATGGGATTGTTTGCTTTTTCCTTGGAACGACTCACTCTGTATGAGAATGAACTAAAGATTTTTAGTGATTATGTTTCCCACTTTCTCCATGGCACTTACATCACTCTCGTGGCGTTGCCAAGGAGGTACCTCTGGACAACTCCCCATGGCAGCTACTCCTGTTGGCAGTGCTTTCTGGCTGATACCGATTAATCTACTCATACTTATTGGAAAATTTTTTTAGGTTCCGGCAAGCCCTGTAATAAGCTGGTGGACACAATGATGAATATAACTTGCCCTCTAAGAACTTAGTAAAAGTGTCAGTCCATTATTATGGGAAGAACCATGCTAGAAAAACACAAAGAAGGACATGGAAGAGGAGATATTTTAAAATCCATATCTGGGGGGTTGTTTGTTGTGGTTGTGTTGTTGTGTTATTTGTGTATTGTGTTGTTGTTGTGTACCATCAAGTCGGAATGGACCTAGCTGACTAGGGGGTTTTCAGAAGTAGTTAAACACAAGAGAAGAAATTGCACATCCTTCTTCCAGAGTAATGGGTAGATTCGAACCACATGCCTTTAGGATTGCAATGCAGCTTCTTACCACTAGGTCACCAGAGCTCGTTGGGGATTTGGTAGTAATTTTAAAAAAAATCAAACTCATTGCCATCAAGTCAGAACCAACTCATAACTGATCCCCCATTAAATTCCTGAGTCTGTAAATGACACAGGAGTATACTGCCCCTCTTTCGCTCATGGAATTATGGGGTTTTTTTTAATTTCTTTTTTAAACTCTATTATTATTTGTGTGTGTACCATCAAATAGGATCTGTCTGGTACAAGAGGAGATTGCCCCTCCTTCTCTAGCAGAGCATCTGGTGGATTAGAACCATGTACCTCTGGGATTGCAGAGCAGCCTCTTGCCACTAGAGCTCCCTTGGAAATGCTGGTTTTAAACTGCCTGAGATGGCCTTTGGTTTAGCAGGACAGCTCTCTATGAACCAGAACATCAGTGCTTTCTCAGTAGTAACCAGCAAAGCCAAAAGAAATGAGGGAAGAAAGGTTACTCCTTGCTCCACAAAGTGTCCAGCTCTCCTCTAGTGACTCTTTTTTTTTGTCTCTATATAATATTTTGTTTTATTGAGGGAAAGATTTTTTTACAGGTTCTATTTTTTGCATATTTTTGACAATTTGCTATAACTTGTTTCTAGTACAAGTTGTCCACAATTTACAACAGGGTTCCATAAATTGATTCTGATGTAAGTCAGATACCTTATTTCAGATCAATAACTGATGCTTCTCGTGATACAAAGCAGGGAATAAAACCACACTATAGGTCTGGTCTATAGTGAGGTCAGTGTCATAAAAATAACGTTGGAATTATAATAGCTGTCTGGCATATGAACAGCTCTAGTGACTCTTAAGTGTCCAAGTATCTGCCTCCTAATGCATAGACTGCCCCAGTTAGGTCAAGATTGCTTCCCCAGAGCATCATTCCCAGGAAGCAGAAACCTGGCTTTGCCCACTCTTCTAGGGTAACTACCTCATTCTAGGTAGGCATCTTTCCTAGATCATTCATTCTTTAAGGAATTGCTTTCAAAGATCTTCTGAGTAATTACATGACAGAATAAAGCCTGTGTTTCACTAAAGCATTTAGCACTTCTAACTCAACTTGACATATAATATCAGAGCTGTCAGAGAACTCTAAATTCCTACATACACATAAAAACAGGGATATCTCTCAGGCAAGGCAAGAACAAAGGGGTCATTTGGAGACATAACATCATCTGGACAAGCATCAGACTCTAGGAAATGAATACAAATGAGGTTATATCTATCATGTCAAGGGTACAAATTCTTCCTTTGAAATAAGCTTCTAAATTATCACGTATCTACACAGCTACATGGGAGCTCTGGTGGCCTATTGCTTCCAACCCAAAGCCATGCAGTTCAAATTCACCAGCTGCTCTGCAGCAGAAAGATGGGCAATCTTCTCCCATGTGACCACACAGCTGCTGAAAACCCACGGGTCAGCTATGAGTTAGTTCTCACTCTACAGTACACAGCAATAGCATCACCATTCAGGTAATGCCTAGGATGCTGCTTGCACCCTTCCTCTTTTCTGGTTCTCCTGGGCATGGAACGCTGTGTGTGTGTGTGTGTGTGTGTGTGTGTGTGTGTGTGGTTTATGATATTAACATTTTCTATATTCTCTAGAATGGTTCAAATACCTTTCCAATATTAAAATATAGGTCTGAATCAAAATAAAATAAACTTACTCTTTTCAAGTCCAATTCATAACGACCTTCTGTTAGGTTTCCAAGGCTGTGAATCTTAATGAGAGGAGATGGCCCATCTTCCTCCAGCAAAGTAGCCAGTAGATTTGAACTGCTGGCTTTTTGGTTCACAGTGCAACACAATAAAACAGCAGAGCTCTGTCAATAAGAATACTTAGCAGAACTCTCTATCTATTAATGCAGTACGGTTGTATTACCTAACTTAGGAAGGCTGAGTGAACTCTGGGAATTCTGTCCCACAAGAATAAATATTACATAAAATCATTATTGTAGAATGAGTATAAAGATCCAAGAGAGATAGGAGAGGGTGGAAGCAGAGGGATGAGGACATGCAAGGGGAGGGTGGGATTAATCATGAGGTCGTACAATTTGATGGAGGAGGTGAGAGAAATTGAGAGAATTTGTTCCTGAAAAGAACATATTCAAATTTTGTAAATAACTAGTTTTTGTTTTTATTGTTATGTGCCATCACGCTGCCTGCGACTCATGGTGATCCTATGTATAACAGTTCTAAACCCTGCTCTATTCCTTGCCAATCTTATGGTCTCTGCCACACCTATCCCCAACCTCAGTGACTGAATCAATCCATCTCATTGAGAGTCTTCTTCTTCTGCGTTGTCCCTTCACCCTCCATAGCATGATTTCCTTCTCCAAGGACTGATCCTTCCTTGTAACATGTCCAAATTATGTCAGACGAAGCTTCATAATCCTTGCCTCCAAGAAGCAGCCTGGATTTACTCTCTCCAGGACTTGTTTGTTCTCCTAGCAGTCGATGGTATATTCAATACTCTTCTCCAGCACCACAGCTCAAAGACATCAACTCTCCTTCTATCATTCCTAGTCCTTGTTCAGCTCTCTGATGCATAGCACATAATTGCAAAGACCATGTATTAGGCACAACTTAGTCTCCATACTGACATTGTTGCTCTTCAGTTCTCTGGAAATGTTTCTGACAGCCGACTTTCCCAATGCAATTCGTCTCTTGATTTCCTGTCTGCTGGTACCAAGAGTGTTGATTGTGGAGCCAAGCAAACTAAAGCTGTTAATAATCTCAATCTCTTTAGCATCTATTATGATACTGCCAATTTGCCCAGTGGTGAGAATCTTTGTTTTCTTGTTGCTGAGCTTCAATCCATATTGAAGGCTATAGTCCTTGACCTTCTGCAGCAAGTGCTTCAGGTCCTCCTCAGTTTTAGCAATCAGGGTTGTGTCATCTGCATAATATATAATGTTGATAAGTCTACCTCCAATCCTGATGCCACATTTCTCTTCATAGAGCCCAGCCTCTCAGATAATATGTTCTGCACATAGATTGAAAAGTTATGGAGATAGGACACATCCTTCTCAATTTTGAACCATCCCGTGTTTCCTTGATCTGTTCTGATGACTGCATAAACTAGTATAAAATTGAAAAAAGACCACCTAAAAAATATCTGAATTAATGAAAAGTCATCTAGCACAAGAAGACACCTGTCAGAGTATGTGTCCCACATTTGCTCAGTGCCTCACAGCTAATTTCCCGATTTTGAGACCACAAGAACTAGGCCCCACACATAAGGGTGGCTTTATTTTCCCCACTTTTAAGTTAATCATCCTTAAACACGCTTCCTGTTTTTGTTCCTTAAATCCTTATTTTCCTCCATAATTACATAGAAAAATTGCTTCCTGTGCTTTTTCTCTATTGATAATAGTTCTCGTAATTATGAAAAAGTGACTATCTTTTTTAGATCAACTTTAATATGAGACTATTACCTATGTCAGTTGTGTAACATATATTATTTGAAAACAAGTTGTAATGAAGATATTGCCTGCCATTATCTACTCAAGATTATTGTTCTGAATGCTAGTTACTCCCATTGATTTATTTCTTCGAGGTGAGTATGTTAATTTTTACTTTGATCTTGATGATTTCAGTAAAATGTCTTTTATTTTGTATACGTTCAGTCAAAATAGATCTATTATTACAAAACCACTAAGAAAAAAATTTTAAAGCTATTTAATAAAATGAAAAACTGACCATCCACTATTTATTAAATAGAAAATGGTGTTGGAATCTCCACATGCATTACCACCTTAAATGCAAAAAAAGTAAAATAAAATTACAATATCTAGTTTGTAAGCTAAATAAGTTTAAGCTTCTTCTTTACAGATATCTAAATTTGGGGGGTTACTTATGATGAACAAGAATTTCTACTAATATTTTTTTAATCACTATAGTTGTAAAAAACTTAAGAAGGAATCTTCTTAAGTCATAGAGTGAGTACTTTCTCTTCCTCCTTGAATATCCAGAGAGCTAACTCTTCCCCTCACCCTACTTTTTAAATTTTAATAAGTTTCCAAATCATATTGGATTTTGTTCAATCATTTATACATATTTTCTTTATCATATGAATTACAATTTATTAACATAATTAGAGTGTATCATCAACTCTCATTGCCACCGGGGTAGAATCAACTCATAGCTGGCCCTTCTGCATGTTTTTGGAGGCTATAAATCCCTGCAGGAGGAGAGTGTCCATCTTTCTCCCTCCAAACATAACGGCCCACAGACTATGTCACCAGAGCTCCATTTTTGAGAACCAGAGCGTAAGGAATCTTTAAATCATAGAAAAACCAGAACCCTTCCGCTCTTTTCAGAAAATGTGGGGAATCTTCACCATGCCAGTAATCTTCATCATAAATGGGAAGTCATAAATATTAAAATATTGTGAACCCTTGATCTAAAAAAAAAGACCAAAATATTCTATAACTAATAAGTCATTGATGAGCAAAACAGCTCACAGACATGTTCAACCCGCGGGACTTCGTTGTTATGTACCACTGAGTTGGAACCGACTCATAGCTGACCTCCAGTGGGTTTTCAGAGGTTGTAAATCTCATGGAAGCTTGTTAACCATTTTTCTCCAGCGAAGAAACTCGTGGACTTGAACCACTTGGCCTTGGACTGGCAGTTCAACTTCTAACCACTAAACCTCCAGACCGCCCCATAGGGATGTCACTAGGAAAACTCATATATTTGGGCAAATGTCACAGGTCAGCCCTCTAAGAACCATAAATGAGTCTTATTACAGAAAAACATCTTCTTGATTTGGGGATTACTTCTAAAGTAACAACAACTAGAGTTGTCCAAAGTATTCCCTCTGGGGAAAAAAGATAACAGCCAAGTTATAACACAAAGAGCTGTTACAACAGGGTAACTTAAGACTAAAGCCAGACAAGCTGTTTTTATCATATCTTTCAGCAGAAGATTTTTTTTAGAAAAGAGAAAAGATAACATTTCCTCGTATCTGTAACTTCACATGTGATTTTATCCTCTGAAAACCCATTGCAGGGTCAGAGTACATAACAACTATATAATACGTTAGGCAATTTACAAAAGATATTTTGTTAGTGCCTATAAAGTAGATTGCATCAATATCACACTGATGAGAAAACTAAAACAGAGTTGTAACAGTCTCAGGTCGAGAAAAAGACAAAGCTGTAATTCACATATGAGCTCTCTTAGGCCAGCCACATTTGAGGGTTTCCTTCATACCAAATCCCCAAGGAGATGAGGTGGCTTCATGGCCTTGAGGAAGTCAGATAACATCTCCAAGCTTCCAGTTTTATCTGGAAAATGAGGAGACTAAATTACAAGCAAAAAGACTGTTATGGTATAAGACCGCTGTTATAAAAAGCTAAAGAAATCTTTACATACATATAGAATTCTTTTGTATGGCTACCAGAGATGAGAAGAGAAAGAAAGAGGCATAAAATCAATACATAAATAAAAGGGAAAGGCAATATGTTGATTTATCTTCTTAATCTACTGTACTTAGTATTATAAAAATGTATACAAGTGATCACATGCAATTGTAATTACAATGTCATAAGACAAGAAAGATTACACCTCAAAATCAAGAAAACAAAAATCCTCACCAGTGGACCAATAGAAAACATCACGATATATGAAGAAAAGACTGAAGCTAATAATGATTTCATTGTATGTAAACCCAAAATCAATCCTCATGGTAATAGCAGTTAAGAAATAAAAATATTTGGCTACCTCTCGATCAGCTTCAGGAGAGGATACAGGTAGGATCAGGTCCCTCCTCACCAGCCACAGGAGAGGAAATGGTTATGCTTCAGCCTCTAGCACTCCCTGAGACTTGGACTTCCTGAGGCTGGGAGGCTGAACTTCTGGGACTATGTTACTTCCCTGGGCCTTTGACAGCTTAGGCAGGAGCAGCTTCCTTCTGTCTAGCCAAAGGAGAAGAGACTGGTACACGGGTCAGCCATTAACACCTACTAAGACATGGGGCTGCATAGTGGTACCATGCCACTTCCCTGAGCCTTTGTCTACTCAGACAAGAAAAGATCCCTCCTAGCAAACAGGAGGAAATACAGGTGAGAATAGTTCCCTCACAACCAGCTGCAGGAGAGGAGACAGGTATGAGGTCAGCCATTAACAGCTACTGAAATGTGAGGACTGCACACCTGGGACCATATCACTTTTCTAGGACTTTGCTCAGCTGTCTCTGATCAGGCCACAGGAAAGGAGACTAACACCTACTGAGAGGTGAGGAGCTAAATATCCAAGGTAGCACTCCTGAGATTTTGTGTACTTCTGGCGAAACTCCTTCCGTCTATTAAACAAGACAGGACAGAGAAGTAGCCCCAACACAGCTGGGCAAAGGGAGAGATCCCAGCTTTCTGCCACTCAAAGGATTATCAAATGAGAAGCTTGCCACAGAAAACAGGGAACAGAGCTTCCCATAGATGATCAGTGGGGAAGATTGCCACTGAAAAACTCAATCAGGGGCAACAATTAAAGTCTGCAACTCTGGATCATAAAGATAAGGAATTGACAACAACCTACAACACAGAACTGCCTCACATGTACCAAGAAGAACTTCACACAATGTCAAGAAAGCAGCTGCAGGATCAAACATCCTGAAAAAAACAAAAGTCTTCTAAAAAAGCAAACCAAATTGGCAAAACCAGTGAATATGTCAGAAACAGGTAAGCAGGAAATTTTTTCCCCGTTTTCTTCCCTTTGCATTTTTTGTGTTGTTGTTGTTGTTATGTGCTATTGAGTCAGAATGGACTCACAGTGACCCTCTAGTGGGTTTTCAGAGGCTGTAAATTGCATGAGAGGAGATTGCTTATCTTTCGTCATTAAAGCAGCTGATGAGTTCAAATGGAGTAGCTTTGGGTTGGAGTGCAACTCTGCCATCATCAGTTGTTTTTGTTAGGTGACATTGAGTTGAATATGACTAACAGTGACCCTAAGAACAACAAATCTGAACCCTGTCCTATCCTATGCCATCCCCACACTTCCTGACACTTAGAACCCCATTGAGGCAGCCACTATGTTAATCTACCTTGTTTAGGGTCTTCCTTTTCTTTGCCAAGCCTCTGTCTTTCCAAACATGACGTCCCTCTTGAAGGAATAGCCTCTTAAACATGCCCAAAGAATGTGAGATGAAACTTATAATCTTTCAGCTCTCAGATGCTAGAAAGTGATTGGAAAGGCCATGGCCTGAACCAGACACAGCTTAGTCCTCAAACTGACATCACTGTTCCTCAAAAATTTGGAGAGGTCCCTGTCTACAGACTTCCTGAATGCAAGACATCTGATTTTCTGACTGCTGTTATGAAGAGTGTTGATTGTAGATCCATGTCAGTGCTTTAGTGTTGATCTTCCTCATGAGATGACTGTAAGGATAGTATTAAATAATGTGTGTAACCTGTTAGTCCAGTGGGTAGCACAAAATAGTGTTCAACAAATGTTAGTTCTAGTAGGTAAAGAAAAAGAGGGGGAAATTGTTAGTTTTCGTATTTGAGGGTACATCTATTGGGAAGTAAGATGAGAGCATAAATTCTGAGAATGGAATCATGGAGCAGATGGAGGAGAGATGAACAATAATGAAGGCTATTGCTGTTCAGAGAATAACAAGAGGCACAGCAGGGTGTCACATAAGCCATCATGTCACTGCTTTCCTCTTGATCTTTGTTGTCTACATAGTCTCTCTCTCTCTCTCTCTTTCTCAATTCAGTCTCACTTCAAGTAATAGTTCTTTCCATTTTCTCATTGATACTTTTCTTACATGCCTGTGCTGACATGAAACCTGAGTTAATAAATGCTTATCTCTACCTGCCACAAGTTCATTGTAGTATCTCTGAATTTGTTCTGTACAAAGGAGACATACTGGCCAAGCAAGTTTAATTGACAGACAAGAGGCATCGCCCAGGAAGCTGGGACTCTGGTTATATAATTAAGAGCAGTGCTCATGTGTGGTTCAGAGAAAAACAGAGAAAGATAGCAGAATGTGGTATGCAATCATTGATAATCAAAGTGTCATAGTAGCAGGGCTTTCCAACTGCAATATGGAGGGCAGGGGAAAGAAATAATTTACTCTTCTTAGAATTATTCTTTTCCCTGAATTTGATTGTTATATCTTAGTCTAATTAGTTGTATTTCATGCAAAGCTTTGATTATTTAATCATCTATAACTCTGAAATAAAAAAAATCTCATTTCTTGAAATGACTCATACCTGGACCTGCAGTTAGTTTCCAAGGCTGTAAGTAGTGCAGGAGATTGCCTATCTTTCTCTCATGGAAGCACTGGTAAATTTGAACTGCCAGAGAGATGTGGTCTTTGGGTTAATAGTGCAACTCCCTATAGACTATGCCCTTAGAGCACCCTCAGGTCTGAAATAATACCATATGACATTGCTTATAATGCCAAATTATTTTTGTAATAATATCAAAGATATTCTGTATAATTGAGGGAAGGAGATAAACTTGCTTATCAAAATTTAATAGCCTCAAAGTAGATCAGAGTTAAGATTTCCTCACCCATAGAACAGCTTTACCATTTGGTTTGGAAAGTAAATGGAAAGATTTTGGTTAAAAATTTACCTAACTTAGGAGGGACTGGATACCATTATGTTATGTGAACTAACTCAATCCCATAAGGACAAATACTGTATAAAACCATTCTTGTAGAATATGTACAAGGATCCAAGGTGGGGAGCAGAGCAGAAGAGTGAGGGTGGGGGAAGGGGGGACTTAATCACAAAGTTGCACAATTTGATGAGTGGAGGGAGGAGTGGGTAAAGGAAAGGGGAAAGATCCAGTGTGAAAAACAATGTACATGAGCTTTGTAAGTAAATATGTCCAAGTATGACAGACAAAGCTTTGCTATATTTGCCTCCAAGGAGGACTCTGGCTGCACTTTTTTCAAAACACACCCATGGTATATTCAACACTCTTCTCCAGCATCACAAGTCAAAGGCATAGATTATTCTATTATCCTTAGTCATTGTCCAGTTCCCTGATGCATAGCAAGTAATCGTAAAGGCCATGGCCTGGATCAGGTGCACCTTAGTCTCCAGACAGACAGCATTGCTCTTCAGTATTCTGGAGAGGTCCCTGGCAGCAGATTTTCCCAGTGCAATTAATCTTTTGATTTTCTGGCTGCTGGTACCAAGAGTGCCGATTGTGGAGCCAAGTAAGCTGAAGCTGTTAACAATCTTAGTCTCTTTAACATCTATTGTGATGCTGCCAATTGACCCAGTGGTGAGAATCTGTTTTCTTGATGTTGCGCTTCAAGTGTTATGACTCAGCAACCCTATGAACAACAGACCTGAACCTTATCGTATCCTGTGTTATCCTCGTCATCTCTGACACACTTGAGGCCACTGCTTTAGTCACTGTGTCAATCCATCTGGATTGATTTGTAGGAGCCATAAGATGAAATATCAAGTGACTGGAAAAGTTAATAATTTTAAAACTTTCAAAGATGCCTCCCACCCCTTACCTCTTATTTCTGTAAAACAGAAAGCACATATGGACAATTTGTTCTTCTAACTGATTGTACCCTAATTTTCACAGTGAAAGATCATGGCAGAATATAAAGCTGTCAATGAAAATAAAGCTATTTTCTCAGTACTTCCCTGGTGCGTTTCATGATTGTGCTTCCTGGCTATTAAATAGAGCCCACAGTGGGGATGTTAGTCAGAATCAAAGATAGAATGGAAGCAATTTCAAAATAAATATAATAATATGATCCAGTATTCAAATAGAATGACAGATGAGTAATCTCATTATAAAATTAGATGTGTGATTTTAAAAATACAATTTATGCCTGGAATTCTGTTCAAAAATGTAATCTCTAGAGAAATTTTAGAGAAAACTGTGGTTTGGTGTTCTGTCCTCAAAAGTATGATGAGCTTTTGATGACAACAGCAAAAAAAGTGTGGTTTTTGGAGTAAATATCCCAAAGAGTCTGGTTAAAAAACATACTTTTAATGTTTAGGCAGATGGCTCATTCTCACTTGATCAACAAACAAGGAACCCAAGCTTCAAGGGGAGGCACAAATTGTTCCACTTGAGATTTTTTAAAAGCTAGTGATATAAATGATCCTGGTAAGTCAAAAGGCACAGATTTTCATGCAATAGATTATTTTTGTTTGGTTGGGTGTTTTTTCCGCTGGAGAATTAGAGGATCAATTGAAAGTACATTATGTCAACCACTAATTTGTTAATTAATTTTACAGAAACGCAGCTATGTTTCTTTACCCCATGACA
Organism: Elephantulus edwardii; assembly: GCF_000299155.1. Lineage (NCBI taxonomy): Eukaryota > Metazoa > Chordata > Mammalia > Macroscelidea > Macroscelididae > Elephantulus > Elephantulus edwardii. The sequence goes on along the minus strand of NW_006400082.1, from coordinate 1,175,858 downwards.
CAATGAATGGCATTTTCCTCATTCCACGGCATGCTTACGTGAGGAATATGGGGGGGTGGGGGAATCTAAGGCATTTCTTAGCTATTCCTTCAAGTTATTTATTGAAATTGTTCAAATTTACTTGAATCACAGCGACATCATTAGGAATTAATCTTCCCCCTCCTTGTGAGAAAGCTCTTTTCCTTTCTCTGCAGGACTATGTCATCCACAAAGAAGTGTGGAATTAGTGACTGGGCTATTATAATGGCTGAAAATTTGATCCAACGAGAAATAAGGTTGAACACGAGAGAGAGAGAGAGAGAGAGAGAGAGAGAGAGAGAGAGAGAGAGAGAGAGAGAGAGAATGAATTCTGTATTGTGGAATACGTGTGCAGGGGAACGTTTTTAAATTCCCAAAATGTCTTATATTCTGGCTATGGTGGTGTTAACTCCCACTCAGCTAGCCCTCAACTCCTAATGATTTTTTCAAAAGGAAAAAAAAAAACCCAAAACCCTCCCCTGTCCTGCCTCATCCCTGTAATTGGTATAGATCAGAAATTGTAATACAGAGGGTATTCGTTGGTTAATTTTTGAAGGACATTACCAGGCCATTATTGTGACTATCAATGAATTCATCTTACTTGGACTCACAATCAACATACTTGGTACCAGTAGTCAATAGATCAGGAGAAATAATATATTGGGAAAGTCTGCAGACAGGGAACACTCCAAGTTACTTAGGACTAATGATGCCAGGTAGAAGACTAAGGTGTACCTGATTCAGGCCTTGACCTTTTCAGTCACTTGCTATGCATCTGAGAGTTGGACAATGAATAAGGATGATAGAGAAGAATTGCTGCCTTTGAGTTGTGGTGTTGGAGAAGAGCTCTGGATATCCCATGAACTGCCAAATGAACAAATAGATATGGGTTGAAAGAGTATAGCCAAAGTGTTCATTGAAGGCAAAGATAACAAATGCAACTTTGCCTTGCATATGTTGGACATGTTGTTGTTGTTATGTGCCATTAAGTTCAGTATGACTCAGTGACCCTATGAACAACAGATACGAACCCTGTCCTATCTTGTGCCACCCTCACAATCTCTGATACATGTGAGCCCATTGTTGCAGTTACTGTGTTAATCCATTATTGAGGGTCTTTCTCTCTCTTGCTGGCGAAAGACCCTCAGCTAGATGGATTAACAGTGTGCCTGCCAGAACAAGCTTAAGCATGTCAGAGATGATGAGGATGGCACAGGATAGGACAGAGTTTAAATCTGTTGTTCATAGGATCACTATAAGGACTCTTCAACTCGAGGACACCTAACAGCAATAGCATTTCTAGATTAGTTTATCTTCCTAGTCTGGAAGCACCTCCACTGACAGATAACTGCACTTGGCATGCTTTGGTAGATAATCAAGATAGTTCTCCACATCGTTGTTATTGTCAGGTGATGTCTTGTTGAATGGGACTTATAACAAACCTATGAACAACAGATCTGAACCCTGTTCTTACCTGTCCCGTCCTCACACTTCCTGACACCAGAGCCCACTGTCACCATGCCAATCCACCTGGTCAAAGGTTTTCCTTTCTTTTGCTGAACTTCCACCCTTCCAAGCATCATGTCCCGCTCCAAGGAATAGTCCCTCTTGGCAACACGCCAAAAGTACATGAGGCAAAGTCTCATCATACTTGACTCCAAAGAGCACTCTTGCTTCATCCTCTCCAAGACATATTTGATCTTTCAGCTGTCCATGTGATGTTCAGTGCTCTTCTCCAACATCACAACTCAAAGGTGTCAATTCTTCTGTCATCCTTATTAATCATCCAGCTCTCCACAGACCTGAATGAGATAAACCTCAATCCTCAAACTGACATCATCATTACTCCTCAATAGTTTGGAAAGGTCCCTACCTGCCTATCTTCCCAGTGCAATGCAGCTCCTTATTTTCTGACTGGCTTATACCAAAGGTGTTAATTGTGGATCCAAGTAAGATGAATTTCTTGAAAATTTCAGTCTCTTTTTCATCTACCATGATGTTACCAGTCCAGTGGCAAGAATATTTTTTCTTGACATTGAGATACAGTCCACACCTCTTGGACCTGCCTACGAGTCTCCAGTTTTGGAGCCTACTCTGTGAAGCGGCTTAACTCTGGAAGGTTTTCGTTTAATTGACAGTCTGTATAAACTGTTTGGTGGTTTTTTAATTAGTTAGCTATCAGGTATACATACCTCTATGAGGAGAGGCATGGCGTTAGGATTGGTGGACGATCTATCAACAATCTGCGTTATGCAGATGACACAACCTTGCTCGCTGAAACCAAGGAGGACCTCATGCACTTACTGCAGAGGGTCAAGGACTGCAGCCTTCAATATGGACTGAGGCTCAATGTCAAGAAGACAAAGATTCTCACCACTGGACCAATTGGTAGCATCAGGATGGATGGCGAAGAGATTGAGATTGTTCACAGCTTCAGTTTGCTCGGCTCCATGGTCAACACTCTTGGCACCAGTAGCCAGGAAATAAAAAAAAATATTGCGATGGGAAAGTCTGCAGTTAGGGACCTCTCCAAAACACTCAAGAGCAACAGTGTCTCTCTGGAGACTAAGGTGCACCTGATACAGGCCATGGATTTTGCAATCACTTGTTATGCATCAGAGAGTTGGACAATGACTAGGGAGTATAGAAGGAGAATTGACGCCTTTGAGCTGTGGTGCTGGAGAAGAGTATTGAATGTACTATGGACTGCCAAGAAAACAGATTCATCGTAGAGAGGGTTAAACCAGGCTGCTCCTTGGAGGCAAAGATTCTGGGGCTTCGCCTGACATTCTTTGGACATGTTGTAAGGAGAGACAAGTCTTTAGAGAGGGACATCATGCTGGGCAGAGTGGAGGGACAGCGCAGGAGGAGAAGACCCTCTATGAGGTGGATTGATTCAGTCACTGGGGTAATCGGAATGGGTGTGTCAGAGGCAATGAGATTGGCACAGGATAGAGCAGGGTTTAGGGCTGTTGTATATAGGGTCGCTATGAGTCGCAAATGACACGACGGCACATAACAACAACAACAACATGAGGTTTGCATGTTAGAGTAGCAGTTACATGTATATCAGAAAGCCAAGTTCATGCCAACTAGTCCCACTGAACATTACCATAGAGATTCCTTATTCCCTTGCTATTTTTCTTTAAAGGTTATATTTATGAGGTAAACAATAGAATTAAATTATTAAAAGCTGTTAAGTCTATATCTTTTATATGAGGTACAGCTATTGTCTGGAGATCTGGAGGCCTAGTGAGCCAATAGTTGTGCCGTCAACCTAAGGGCATGTAGTTTGAATCCATCCACTGCTGTAAAGGAATAAGATGGAAAATCTCCCATGAGATTTATAGCCTCTGAAAACCTCTGAGTCAGCTCCTAGTCTGTTCAGTTATGACAGTGATGAGTTGAGATTTGAGTTTATTGTTATCATTCCTATAATATATCCATAACATCAGGTATAAGCTGATTGGTAGGGTTTTTTTAGTTAACAATCATGTATGGTCCGAAGGCCTCTTGTTTAAACTAATCAGGACCTGGTGGGCAGGGCTTTGTATTTAAAAGTTGTTTCTCCGCATGTAGGATGGCAATTCTACCATGGAACCACTCTATCTTATGGTAACATCAGTCACATGATTATAAATCTGTTCCAATGGTTTTCACAATTTTTTTTATCAGTAGATCATACTCACAAGTAAAATCTTACACAAATGTTTAATATGATAAGATAAATAGTAAATAAAAAAAAGATCTGCTTTGGTTAAATAAGGGGATCGATATGGTGCCCTGAGTGAATTGGCATAGGAGTCTGTATAACCAAGGGGCATGTTTTAAAAAATTCTCCTTCCTTAGCCATAAAAACTTCTGTCAACAAATGAGAAAGTTGAGGTGTACTTGAATTATGGCAAACAAACCTGAATTCAATTTAATGTATCTTAACAAAAAGAAAAGTCTGGAGGTTTAATGTGTTTAACAAGAAGCAGATTATAACGTTTCAAATAGTTTGGGCTATTGTAGGTGATAATACATTTGGGGTTGCTAATCTCAGGCTCTCTCTCAAATACCCAGTCTTGAAGAAGAACTTTTGTAGATATTTAAGAATGACACACCAGGTAAAAAATAGAAAAACCAGGGAGATTGAATGGACCTTTTTTATCACATGATTCTCAATAAAAGAGCAACAAGCTAGCTAAAATACTACCTTGCTGTTCCATTTCCCAACGCAATAGAAGTCCTCAAAATACTAACTAGAACTCAGACCCTTTTAAAATTACAATGGGTTAATTTTTTTAGTACACATTATGTCAACAAAAAAAGTATTAAGTATGGCATACAAGGTTTAAGAATACTGAGAGGTATATACGTCTGTTTAGAAAACTTTCCAGTAAGTGGTTCAATTAATATGTTGTTGTTGTTAAGTGCTGTTGCATATAATACAACTAATAGTGACCCAAATAGCAACAGATCTGAACCCTTACTTATCCTGTTAGAGCTACAACATCCCTGACACACTTGTGTTCCTTGCTGCAGTTACTTTGTCAGTCTGTGAGTTTGAAGGTCCTTCTCTCTTTCACCAGCCCTCCACCTTTCCAAGCATGATGTCCTTCTCTAAGGAATAGCCTCTCCTAGCAACATGTCCCAGGTATGCGAGATAAAGTTTTATCACCTTTGCTTTTAAGGAGCACTGTGGCTGCACTCTCTGTGAGACCTATCTGTTTGTTCTTTTTTGCATCCCATGGGATATTCAGGACTTTTCTCCAACAGCTCAAAGGAATCAGTTCTCCTGCCATCCTTATTCATTGTCCAGCTCTCAATGCACAGCAGGTGATTGAAAAGACCACTATCTGAAGACACACTTTAATCTGCAAACTGATTAATATAGAAGGTATCATAGAAATAAATTCTACTTTTTATGTACAATTTCTAGAGCTCTGGTGGTCTAGCATCAAGAAGCTTTGCTGCAATCCCAAAGGCACACAGTTCGAGGCCACTAGCTGCTCCATGGGGAAAGGATGGACAATTTCCTCCCGTGTGATTAACTGCCTCTGAAAACTCACCAGAGAAACAGTTGTGGGTTGGTTCCCACTGTGTGGTATACAACAGCAACAACAGACAATTTATTCTCATAAGGAAAACTTGATTTCACACTATCACAAAGCAGATGTAGTTGGTATATATGTTGATAGCAATACAAATAATCTGCTCTTGCTTCTTGTCCTTTTTTTTTCCTTTTCTTTTTTCTTATTATTAATTTTCATGAAAGTTTACAGAGACTTTGGATCTCCATTCATTCATTGTTGCACATTTCTCCCTGCCCAGCCCTCACCCACAGTTCACTCTTCTCTTTGAAAAGTAAAAGAAAATTTCTTTCATTGTTATACAATTCCTCCCCACAAGTCCACTCCACTATGCAACCTTCATTCTGGACTCCCGTCATGACAATAATAGCTAATCATATATCCCTTTTAAACAGCTTCTTGCCTTTTTAAAAAGTCTCAAACTCATTGCTAATCCATCAGAACCAATGCATAATTAACCCACCAGTAAGTTTTCACCCAGGAGGAAATTACCCATCTTCCACCCTCGGAATAACTGGGAGAGTCGACTGTCAGAGAGACACTACCTATGGATTCCCATACAACTCTTGATGGATTATACCACCAGACTTTATATTAGTGTTTGTCTTTTTATAAAAGACTAGTGGGAAAGAGCTATACTGCAATCTCAAAGGCCCACAGTTCAAATCCACCAGGTGCTCCATGAGAGAAATATAACCAATTTCTTCCTGTGTGATTAAAACTGCCTCTGAGAAGCTGCTGGAGGGTTAGTTATGGGTCGATTCCTGACGCTACACAACCACAACAACTGATCACCATTGCTTGCCTCTTCCAGGACATGTCTTAGAATTGTCTTATAGTCATGATTTTATGTTCAGTGTTAATATTTTTTCCACTAGTTTTCCTCAAAATAGAGCTGTATGAGCCAGAAAAAAGGATCTTCTTTTCACAGTACGAAAGGGGAATTACACAAAATATGATAAGCCATGGGGAGGTGATACCAGAGAACATCAAGACTCCAAAGCAGCATTATTCATTATAATAATTGAGATTCGTAGCTAATGGATGTCATTGAGACTTCAAGTCTTCCTTACTCTCTCCTACAGTTCTGGTTGTGACAATAAACAGGTAGCATGAGGGAGTGTTTATGCAGGAATCTACATATGTGGCAAAATGGCATAATACTGTACACACTTTGCAACAATGAATGTTTCCTCATTTTGAGATTGCAATACAATTACTTAATATGTACCAATGGAGAGAAGTTAGGTGAAAGGCATTGAGGAATTCTTTGTATTTTTTTTAAACATCCTGTTAATCAAATCATCCTGTTATGTCAAAATGAAAAGAACACAACAGATGGAGGAAAAGGTGTTCTGAAAGTTCTTTCCTATTTATGACCTGCCCTTACTTATGATATGGCCTTTCCCCTGTTACCATTGTAAGCAGTGGCAGATTAGTGAGTTGTGTTCCCTCGAAGTAAACTTTGGAACATCACAGGAGTCTACAGAAGCTGAAGGAACTCCCTGTTCTTGCCCTCTTGCCCTCTGAGCCATCAGGATCAGGATCTATAAATGTGCATTAATCAACCATATAGACAGGGTGCTCATAATTTGTAAACACGCATTTCACTATTTTGTAGTCACTGTTTCTATCCAAGTCATGACGTGGAATTTTCTAAAAAATACAAATTACCTTAACAGAAGAAACTCAGATTTGTCAACTCTTGAAACACATGGCTTTCTTGGTACTTTTCAGCATCTGCAACAAAACCTGATTACATTGCCAGCACTTACATTGTGGTGCACCAGCAGTGCTGTGGGGATCTAGGTCAGTAAATCTCCCTTCATTGTTCTGTTTGGAGGTATAGGAAATCTAGGTACTTTCCCCCCTACCAATGTTAAAAGTCTTGTGCAAAATGAGCAATATTATGATACAAGGGAAAATCCTAACTAGAATTTTTCAAGTATTTTCCTAAGTGTTACTCTTTTGAAAGCTGTATGATTAGTGGTCACATTTATTGTTAAGATTTATGCCTGCATCATAAAATATACATATGGAGTGTTTCCTGCTGAGATATGTAAATTGCACATCTGAAACAATGAAGTAGATTTAAAACATTTTCAAAAGTACAAGAAAGATACTGCATTTTTTGACATGTTAGCATTGCCATTGTTAATACGAATTGTATCATTATTCTGATTGCTACATTTGTTACTTTACAAGGATGAATTATATTAAAAAACGGAGAGAAACACTTTCCATCATTCTTACTACCTATTGAAACTGAAGAGCATTCAAATTTTTCTTGGAGTTTGAGTATATTATTACTAAAGAATTAAAAGTAAAAGGAAATAACTAATCCTCATCTTTGAAGTCCATTTGAAGTTTAATTGACCATTAGGACACCAACTATCTTGGCACAGGACCATTTAATAATGAGAAACTCAACCTTACATTAGGAATGAGAGCAGCGTAATTCATCAAAAGCTACAGACCATTTGCATTGCTCTTTCCATGGAGATTTCTTAGGGAAAGTGCCGAACACACAGTTTTAAGTAATTTATGAGCTTTTTAGTCGTGTTGTAGCAATTGAGTTCTGGCAATAATGAAAATGTTTATGGACAAGTGTGCCTAGATTTTATTTGATGAATGCCATCACTGCACGATTTCTCCTGGCACAGAGGTTCAGGCTGGCATGAATGAAATCTTGGGAGGAAGGAAAACCAGTAATCCTGATAAACACAAACACTATGAAAAGTGTAAACTTGGATAATAATTCTACTGTACATCTGAACAAAAATACTTTGTGAAATTGGATTGCTATTTTGTCAAATCTCATTTGAACTTCAAGAATGTAATTATTTTGAAAAACCATTTTCCCATTAACTTTGAGATAGTAAAATGTGCAACTCTCTCACAGATGAAGCTTCAGAATCCTTGACTCCAAGGAGCAGCTGGGTTTCACCCCCTCCAGGAAAAACCTGTTTGTACTCTTAGCAGTCCATGGCCTATTCAATAGTCTTCTCCAATACTACAGCTCAAAGGCATCAATTCTCCTTCTATCATCTCTAGTCATTGTCCAGCTTTCTGATGCATAGAAAGCAATTATAAAAACCATGGCCTTTATCAGGTGCATCTTAGTCTCCAGACTGACATCGTTGCTCTTCAGTACTTTGGAGAGGTCTCTGACAGCAGACTTTCTCAATGCAATACATCTTTTAATTTCCTGGCTGCTGATGACAAGAGTTGATTGTGGAGCCAAGCAAACTAAAACTGTTAACAATCTTAATCTCTCCACCATCTATCATGATGCTGCCAATCCGCCCAGGGGTGAGAATCTTTGTTTTCTTCATCTGACGTACTTTGGACATGTTGCAAGGAGCAACTCAGTCCTTGGAGAGGGATATCATCCTTGGTAGGGTGGAGGGACAGAGTAGGAGAGATGGATTGATTCATTGACTGGGGAAATAGGAGTATGTCAGAGACAGTGAGATTAGCACAGGATAGAGCAGGGTTAAGAGCTGTTGTACATAGGATCACTAAGAGTCACAGGTGACTCAATGGCACATAACAACAATAAACAACAACTCTCTCACAATTATTTGTCTATAATTTGCTTTTAACATACCAGTATGACCAATGCTATTTTTTTTTAAAAGAAGTTTTTAGAGAGTTTGTGTAAAATCAATGACTTCTGGACTTTCTATGAGTAAAGACACTGAATCAATATCAACAATCTTCTCTCTAAGAAGTTCAGTAAGTCAAATGAAAGAAGTACTCTGACAATTCTGTGGCTTGGAAAGTATTATTTGGACTTAGCAACAACTGGTTTCAGTCTATTTAAAAGTGCCATATAGAATTGTGACTTTCAAACTTTCATCAGATGAGGACCATTTTTAAAATATAAAAAATGCTATAAAGCATCATAATAGTCTACTTTGAATATTGTTGTTGTTGTTAGGTGCCGTCAAGTCGAGCATGACTCATAGCGACCTTATGAACAAAAAATCTGAACCTGTTCTCTCCTGCACCATCCTCACACTTCCTGACACACAAGAACCCATTGCAGCAGTCACCATATCAATCCAATTGGTTGAGGGTCTTCCTCTCCTTTGCTGACCCTCCACCCTTCCCAACATCATGTCCCTTCCCAGTGAATAGCCCCGTTTAGCAACATGTCCAAAGTATGTGAAGCAAAGCCTCATCATTCTTGCCTCCAAAACACTCTGGCATCACCTTCTCCAAGACATATCTGTTCATTTTTTTTTTGCTGTTCATGGGATGTTCAGTGCTCTTTTCCAACACCACAGCTCAAAGATGTCATTTCTTTTTCTGTCACCTTTATTCACTGTCCAGCTCTCAGATGCATAACTAGTAATAGGGAAAACTATGGCCTGTATCAAATGCATCTCAGCCCTCAAATTGACATCAATGCATCTCAATTATTTAAACAGGCCCCTAACTACATATTTTTCCAGTATAATGTGTCTTCTTACTTCGTGACTGCTCATTCCAAGGGTGTTAATTGTGGATCCGAGCAAGATGTAGCTGTTGACAGTTTCACTCTCCTCTCCATCCATCATGATGCTACGTATTGGTCCAGTGTTAAGAATCTTAATTTTGAGTGACAATCCATACTGAAGGCTGCATTCCTTCATCTTCTGCAACAAATGTTTTAAGTCCTCCTCACTTTCAGCAACTAAGGTTGTGCCATCTGCATAACGCAGGTTGTTGATGAGTCTCCCTCCAATCCTGATGCCACACTCCTCTTCATAGAGTCCAGCTTCTTGGATAATTTGTTCAGCATACAGATTGAATAGTTATGGAGAGAGGATACGACCCTGACATATTCCCTTTCCAACTCCAAACCATGCAGTACTCCCCTGCTGCATTCATACAACGCCTCCACAATAAGGTTATCGTTGTTGAGAACCAACTCATAGCTGACCCTCCAGTGGGTTTTCATAAGCAGTAAGTCTTATGAGAGGAGATTCCCATCTTCCTCCTGCACAGGAGCTGACAGATTAGAATCAATGTCCTTGAGTTGTCAGCACAATTCCTTACCACTAGGCCACCAGAGCTCTCTATATCTTCTACATTGTTGTACCATTGAGTTGGAACCCACTCATAGATGACCCTCTGGCAGGTTATCCTGCTTGCTTTGACCCAAGGAGAAGCTGGTGAATTTGAACCATGTGCCTTGAGCTGACAGCACAACTCCTTACCACTAGGCCACCAGAGTTCCTTATACCTTCTACAGGATGAAGAATCAGTGTGTGTGAATTACAGTGTTAGCAAAGAATACTGAACATACGATGAACAAATCAGTCTTAGCAGAAATGCAATTGGAAGGTGTCTTAAAAGTGGAGAATGAGGGTGGCAAGACTTCCTCTTTGCTTACTTTCTATATCTCATCAGAAAACAGTGTGTCAGAGATAGTGAGATTGGCTCAAGATAGGACAAAGTTCAGAGCTATTGTTCATAGAGTCATCGACACATAACAACGAGTGCTTAGAAATGAATGACTAATGTCAGTGTCTGACTGTGGAACAATTGCTCAAGCTGAGAAAGCTGAAGAGCAATGACGTCAGTCTAGAGACTAAAGTGTACCTGATCAAGGCAATCTTTGCAATTACTTGCACCTGGTCTTTGCAATTATTTGCTATGCATGAGAGCTGGGAAATTATTAAGGATGATAAAAAAAGAATCAATGCCTTTGAGTTGTGGTGCTAGAGAAGAGTATTGAACATACCACGGACTACCAAGAGAACAAACAGGTCTGTCCTGAGACAGTGAAACCAAGTTGATCCTTGGAGGCAAGGATTTTGAAGCTCCATATTTTATATCTGGCCATGCTGGACCAGTCTTTGGAGAAGGATATCATGCTTGGAAGGCTGGAGGGAGATCATAAGAGAGGAAGAGTCTGGATGATATGAAGTGACACAATATCTGGGGTAAAGGATAAATATGTCAGAGACTGTGAGACTTGCTCAGAATAGAGTAGGGCTCAGGGCTATTGTACATAGGATTGCTATGAGTTGAATGGAACTCAGTAGCACAACACAAGAACAAGTCAAAGTTAAAGAAAACTAAAACAAGTCTATTAGAGGTGAAATAAAATCCTAAGTATATCTTACTGGATTTAGATATCATATCAATAATAGAGTCCATGTATTAAACACTAATTACCAAAGACCAGATGAATTGTAGATGCCATCAAGGACATAATTCATAGAGAATAACAAAAGATCATTAAAATGACAGTAAAGAAATAAAAGTGGAATATGGATGATAAGAAAGACTCTAAAACTTGTTCTAGAACATATAGCTGCTAGAAGTGAATGGAAGAAATCAAGTAAGGGAGCTGAAAAGAAGATTCAAGGGCAAGCTTGAGAAGTAAAAATAAAGTATTACAACAAAAATGTGTAAAGACCTAGACTTAGAAAACCAAGTGGGACAAACACACTCAGCATTATCCCAACTAAGATATTATTGAATTACTTAGAATCATTGTATTAAAAAGAATGGCTCAAGGTTAAAATAAACCTGTGATATTGGCAGGAAAAGGTCAAGCTGCACTGAGGGATTGATGGCAAAATGGGCTTCAGAATTGGTAGAATATCAATTAAAATGTCTTCACAAATGAATATAGTACTGGATGCCATTTCAATGTTCATGTCAAAAAATTTGGAAGACAGCTACCTGTCCAACTGACTAGAAGGGATCAATTTTTATGCTCATTGTAAAGGTGATCCAACTGAATGCACAAATCACAGAATAGTATTAATATCACATACCAAAAAATTTGCTGATGATAATTTAAAAATTCCTGAAGCAGAATCCACCAGATGCTCCACTGGAGAAAGGAAGGACAATCTCCTCCTTTGCCAGTCAAATCCAATTTGAGAGTACACAACAAGAAAAAAAATGAAAACATTTCTGAAGCCGTACATTAACAGGGGACTTGCAGATATTCAAGCTAGATCCAGAAGAGGCTGTGGAAGGAAGCATATCACTGTTGATGTTAAGATTCATCAGAGAACACCAGAAAGCTGTTTACTTGTGTTTTATTGACTAAGAAAAAAAAAAAACAACAACCAACAAACCAAAACCAACCCAGCCCACATGATTAGTATGGATCATAAAGAAATATGGATAGCATTGTAAATATTGGGAATTATATAAAACATAATTGTGCTGATACAGAACCTATGTATAGATCAAGAAGCAGTTGTTTAAACAGATCAAGAGGATATTGGATGTTTTTAAAATCAAGAAAGTAGCCACCAGTAATATTCAGATACACAACATTGCTTGCTAAAAGAGTAGAGGACTTGAAGCACTTACCACCTACAATGTAAATAAAAGACGTTAGCCTTCATTATGGCTTATATCTCACCATCAAGAAAAAGAGTCCTTACAACTAGACGAATTTTAAAAAAAATCATATTATTAATAAATGAACAATTGTTCATCTATTGTTAAGGATTTCATTCTACTTGAATCCACAATGAGTACCCACTGAAGCAGAGGTGAAAAAATCAAGTTACTTATTGCAGTGGGCAAATCTGCTGCAAGGTGCCTCTTTAACTCTTAATAGCTGCATCTCTGGATAATCCTTGGTAAAAGACCAAAGATTAGTATGCTCCAGAGTGAAGCCTGAATATTAAGGGACCACTTTAAAGTATTATAGAGAAGGATGCAATTTTCAGGATTAAGGTATGCCTAACTCAAGTAGTGGTATCTTCAATCACCTCATATGCATGTGTAAATTGGATATTAAGTAAGAGAGAATTAATTCTTTTGCATTGAAGTATAGGAGAAAAATATCAAATATATCAAGTCCTGCCAAAAGTATACACAAATATGCCTTAGAAGAAGTGTAGGCCCAAAGCTCTTTAAGTTAGGATGGCAGGTAGATACTTTGAGCATGTTGTCAGAAGGATCCCTGGAGAAAGACATCATGCATGGTAAAGAAAAGGGTCAGTGAAAAAAAGAGAAAGACCCTTAATAACATGAATTTGCATAACTGGCTACAGTAGGCTTGAGCTCAGCAGCAATTGTGAGTATGGTGTGGTCACATAGCTGTGTTATACTTGGGGTCACTATGAATCCAAGTCAATTTGACAGCACCCAACAGCAATAGAGCTGTGTGGTAAGGACTTCTGATGCTGCAATACTTAAAAACTGGGTTGCTAAGTGAAATGTTGGCCATCTGGACTCACCAACAACTTTCTGGAAGAAAGATGTGGCAGTCTGCTCCTACAAAGATTGTAGTCTGGGAAAATCAATTCTACAAAGGTTTGAGTCCACCAGCTGCTCCGCTGGAGAAAGACAGGCAAGCTCCTCCTGTGTGATTAACCACCTCTGAAAACTCATCAGAATGTCAGCTATGGATAAGTACCAACTTGATGGGACACAACAACAACAACAACAACACCAATTTTGCCAGCCTTGGCTCAGTTCCGACAAGATGATACACAACAACACAAAACAACTTTGTCTCATGCAGCTTCTCTAATGATTTGCTCAGCATACAGATTGAATAGGTATGGAGAAAGATTACAGCCCTGACGCACAGCTTTCCCTATTGCAGAATATGCAGTGTTGTCTTGCTCTAAACAGGTATCAGCTTACTGCTTTATGTATAGGATTTAGATAAGCATAATTAACTGTTCTGAAGTTTTCATTCATATTTATGTTAGTCATGGTTTATTATGACCCAAAACAGTCAAATGTCTTTGCACAGTCAATAAAACACAGGTAGACATTCTTCTGGTATTCTCTGCTTGCAGCCAAGATCCATCTGACATTAGCAATATTATCTCTGGTGTCACGGCCTCTTCTAAGCCCAGCCTGAACTTCTGGCTGTGCTCTCTCAATGTACTGCTTTAGCCATTTTGGGATAATCATCAGCAATATTTTGCTTGCATGTGATATTCATGATATTGTCTGATAATTTCCACATTCTATTGGATCATCTTTCTTGGGAATTGGAACAAATATGGATTTCTTCCAGTTAGTTAGCCAGGTAACTGTCTTTCAAATATCCTGGAACAGACTGCTGAGGAAGTCCAGTGCTATATCTGTTAATTAAATCTGGTTACTTGAATTGTTATCTGGTATCTCATCGATTCCTGGTGCTTTATTTTTTTGCCAATGTCTTCAGTGTAGCTTGAACTTCTTCCCTCATGAACCCTGGCTTTTCATATTCTACTTACTGAAATGTTTCAGTGTTGACCAGTTCTTTTCTGTACAGTAACTGTGTATTCCTTCCATGTTCTTTTAATGATTCCCAGATGATTCAAGATCAGAGAAGTTGAACCTTAAAAGGCATTAGGATTGAAGGAAGACTGATCAACAACCTTGGTTATATAGATAACATAACTTTGCTTGCTGAAAGTGAGGACTTGAGACATTCACTTCAGAGGATAAAGGGCTGCAGCCTTCAATACAGATTACATATCAACATGAAGAAAAAAAAAAGTCTTCACCACTGGGCAAATAAGCAACACCAGGAAAGATGGCGAAAAGATTGATATTGTCAATTATTTCATCTTGCTTGGATCCATAAACAAGGATCCTTGAATCAGACTTTCCTAATGCTATACATCTCTAGATCTCCTGACTGCAGGCACCAAGGGTGTTGTACCTGACTCAAGCCATAGTCGTTCCAATCACCTGCTCTGCATCTCAGAGCTGGAAAATGAGTAAGGAGGACAGAAAAAAAAGGAATAAATGCCTTTGAGCTGTGGTGTTGGAGAAGAGTGTTGAATATCCTGTGGACTGCCAAAAGAACAAACTGATATATCTTGGAGAGAGTGCAGCCAGAGTGCTCCTTGGACACAAGGATGGCATAGCTTTGTCTCATATATGTTGGACATGTTGCTAGGAGAGGGTATTTCTTAGAGAGACATCTTGCTTAGAAGGGTAGAGGGTTAGCAAAAGAAAGGAAGGCCTTCAGCAAGATGAATTGATACAGTAACTGTGGCAATGGATTCAATTGTGTAATGGATGATAAGGATAGCACAGACTAGGACGGGGTTCAGATATGTTGTTCATAGAGTCACTATGAGTCGTAATTGTCTTAATGACACTTAACAACAACAACAATAGCTTTGTCCTTCATGGATTAGAACTGACTCAATGTCAATGGATTTGGTTTTGGTTTTGGTTTTGTTATGTGGTAGGCAATGTCCTAAATATGTACTTTACATTATAAATGTGCAGTAAATTATTAGTGCAATTTTCTGACATAGGTAAGAACTTGGGATATTGAATAATCTGCTCAAGGTCACAGAGCTAGCAAGGTCAGGTCATAATTGTTGTTGTTGATGACGATTGCCTTTGAGTCGAGCACAACTCATACTGATGTGACATTATGACCAAAGGTTTGAAGCCACTCTATAACTACCGACATTTATCAAAGTTCATAGAGTTTCCAGAGGCATGCTGTTTAGGAAGGGATTAGACTCTCACAAATGTCTTCAGACACCTCAGCTTTCCCATGCCCAAACCACATGTTGAATATTTTCTAAATAAACTATTCCAAGTTTATTTTCTTATAATATTTGATTGTAAGTAAATTCTTCTTTAATGATTTCCAGATACCATTTTATTTATTGGATAAGCATTTATTTACTCACTTAGGTTCAATGATGAATTCTGAATATATACATAGCCTTAGCAACTAAAAAAAAAGAAAAAAAAAGAGAATTGCCAGAAGTTCAGACTGGATTTAGAAAAGGCCATGGCACCAGAGATATTATTGATGAGGTCAGAAGAATCGTGTGAAAGCAAATAATACAAGAAAAATGTCTATTTGTGCTTTATTGAGTATGGAAAAACATTTGACTATGTGACTCATAACAAATTATGGCTCACATTGAGAAGAATGAGAATCTCATAACAACTGTGTTAATATGAAACTTACACTGAGACCAAGAAGCTGTTGTACAAATGGAGAAAGGAAATACTACATGATTTAAAATCAAGAAAGGTGTGTCAACATTGTAAACCTTCTCCATACCTATTCAATCTGCATGTTGATCGAATTATTCAAGAAGTTGGGCTCTATGAAGAGGACTGTAGCATCAGGGTTGGAGGAAGACTCATCAATAAACTTCATTATGCAGATGATATAACTTTTCTCACTGCAAGTAATGAGGACAAGAAACACTTGCTAAAGAAGATCAAACACTGAACCCTTGAATGTAGATTGTATCACACCCCTGGACCAATAGGCAACATTAGAGGGAGAAAAGATTGAAACTGTCGACAGCTACATCTTACTTAGTTCCACAATGAATACACTGGGTATATTTCTTGGACAAGCTATTTATTCCTTGGGTAAGGACACCATGCTTGGAAAGGTGGTGTGACAACGAAGGAGAGGAAGACCTTCATCTGGGTGGGTTGACTGATACCAGTGACTGCAGCAATGAGCTTAGGTGTGTCAGAGATTATGAAGTCGGACATGTTTCAGATCTGTTGTTTATTGGGTTACTATGAGTCGGACTCCACTGGATGGTACCAAACAACAACTATAATTGTAAAATATTTGTCCTAGAGAAGCTTTTTACTATAAACACTAGAGAAAAATGTTTCTCTTAAGCTTGAACCGAGACCAATTCATGCTGATAATTTTTTGTCACCAACATAGCTCTATTCTTTCTGTTTAAATCAGTCTCCTCATGAGTCCTATTCAACTCGACAGCATTTAACAACAAAACCAAACTTTAAACAGTTTTGTGCTTTGAGATGTCTAACTCCTTGGGAGAAAGAACTGGTGATTCGGCCCCCCCAAAATTGTTCTTACTGCTGTTATTGTTGTTGGGTTTTTTGACAAGCTCAAGTTCATTGTTATTGTCACTGTTAATTCACTTTGTTAAGGGTCTTCCTTTCTTTTACTGATCTTTTGCCTTTCCCAGGATGATGTCTTTCTCCAAGGACTAGTCCCACCTAACAACATGCTTATAGAATGTGAAAAGAAGATTCACCATCCTTGCCTCTAAGGAGCACCCTGATTGCACGTCATCTCAGCCAGACTTACTTGTACTTTTGGCAGTCTGTGGGATACTGGATACATTTTTTTAATACCACAGCTTAAAGGCACTGACTCTTCTTCTATCATTCTTATTCATTGTCCAACTTTCAGATGTATACAAAGAAATTTAAATACTAGAGATTAGATTTAGGCACACCCTAGTCTTCACACTGATATCCTTGCTCTTTAGGACACTTTGATAGAATATTTTCCCAATGTAATATGTCTTTTGATTTCTTGACTGCTGTAACCATGTGTGTTAATTGTGCAGTTATTTTACTTATATCTACAATTGATTAAGATTAATCACAACCTAGAAAACTTTATGGGGAAATTTTACTCTGTTGCTTGTGTTTACTATGAGTTGAAATCAACTGGAAGGCAATTAACAACAAAAGCAATAGGCTTGTTTGTGACTTAAGAAAGATTGTTTTTATGATAATTCTCAATGGGAATGTGAAATCTCACACATGTATTTGATCTCAGTATTATTATAGGTTATTTTATCTAATCAACTAATGTCTTTCCTAAGTTGCACTATACATCTATGCATTAATATAGTTTATGCTGAAACCTACATTCGGCCACTCAATTTTGTCACTAAGTATAATGTAAAGAATTTAAAATTGCAAAGTTTTAATACATTGATATGATACTGCTTGTCAATTAAAATTGATACTGCTTTAAAGCTGTATTAATATGAAATATTATTTAAAAGAAATTGTATCCCTAATTACTTTTATTGATCTCTCTAATTTATTAAACATGTACTTCAAAATAATTTTCAAGAGAAAAAAATTTCTCCTGTGAAAACTCACTTGTTCTGGCAATATTTTTATATGATATAATTTTGCAAATGCCAAGTGTTCTTTTTACAAGTTCCTTTTCCAATTTAAAATTTTGACCGACAAGTATTTACTGACACTTTATGTAATTTAATGAGCTGCAGAAATTTTCTTAACATGATTTTTAATAAACAAGAATATTGTCTCAAGTATACTTAGCTTGAAAAAGAAATAAATGCTTCAAGCAAGTAGCTTGAGAGATACATGAATATTTGAAATACACTTAGTGAGTACCAATAGAATAATATGCTAAATTGATTTAATAAATGAAATTACAACAAAAATCTGCACAATAAAACTTTGTGCCATTTCTAGTTACAAAATAGATATATATATATTTTTTTACTTTTTCATAGTTCTCATTTTTTCTACAGAGTTGATTACTAAAACATGCCAGTTCTTTTGCTTCTGCCCAAATAACAGATTTCAGTTTGACTTCTCAGCACGGTTTATATTAAATTTCTTATGCCAATATAATATTATAGAAATTTTCTATTGGTATAATCAGTAGGTACTTGGATAGCTAACCCCAAAGGAATGCTTCTCTGGTGGTTTGAATCCACCACTGGCTTTGCTGTAGAAAGATGGGGCATCTTCTACACTATTCACAGCAGAGGAAAACCGCTGAGAGGGATAGCTATAAGTACTTCCAAGCACAGCAATGACCTTGAACTTGAGTTTGGAACCTAATTTGTGATATATAACATCATTACAAGCAAAATTAGAAACTGATAAAGTTCTTAAAAGGGTCTGCCTTCCAAAAGATATATTTTAATAAAATATTGGAAAATAATTGCTACATGCATTGATAAATGAAGCATTTATTTAAGACTTACAAACTATCAGACAATTAAGATACTAGTGAGCAAAATAGGCATGGAGTTTGTATTTTAATAAAGACATCAAAATAATAATAATATATATTTTGTCTTTTTTGTTGCTGTTAGGTGCCATTGAGTACAACTCATAGTGACCCTAGGAAGAACAGATCTGAACCCTGTCTGATCCTGCAGCATCTTCACCATCTTTGCCACATGTGAGCCCATTGCTGCAGTCATGATGTCAATCAATCTCAATTGGAGTCTTCCTATTTTTTGCTGCCTCTCCACCTTTCCAAGCATAATGTCTCTTTTCAAGGAATAGCCTCTTCTAGCAACACACCCAATGTATGAGAGACTAAGCTTCATCCTCTTAGCCTCTAAGGACCACTCCAGCTTCACTTTTCCCAAGACATATCTTTTTGTTCTTTTGGAAGTCTATATGATATTTAGTACTTTGCTCCAAAACCATAACTCAAAGACATCAATTTTTCTTCTTTAATTCTTATTCATTGTCTAGCTCTCAGGTGTGTAGCAAGTGATTGAAAGGACCATGGCCTGAATCAGGCGCACAGTATCATTGCTCTTCAATATTCTGGAGAAGTCCTTGACAGTGGACTTCCCCATTGCAACACATCCCCTGATCTCCTGACTGCTGGTAACAAAGGTATTGGTTCAAGTAAGACGAAATTATTGACAATTTCAATACTTTATATGTCATGATGTTGCCTACTAGTTGAGTGACGAGGACCTTTTTTTCCTTGAGATGTTGAGATATAGTCCATATCGAAGGCAAGAGGACTTGATCTGCGGCAAACATTTCAAATCCTCTTCACTTTCAACAAGCAAGGTTGTGTTACCTGCATAATGCATGTTGTTGATGAGTCTTCCTCTGATTCTTATGTCACATACCTCTCTTATGGAGTCCAACTCCAATAATTATTTGCTCAGCATACATATAGAATAAATATGGAGAAAGGATCCATTCCTGTTGTACACCCTTCCTGATTTTAAACCATGCAGGTTCCCTTGTTCATTTAAGCTTCTTGACCTAGGTATAGATTTCATATGAACACAATTAAGTGTTCTGGTATTCCCATTTTTCTCAATATTAGCCATAGTTTCTTATGATCCACACAGTCACATGCCTTTGCACAGTCAGTAAAACACAGATAGACATTCTTCTGATAGTTTCAATTGCAAGTAGTCTCTCCTTTCAATGAGTATCCATGTAACATCAGCAATCCTATCCCTTGTGCATGGTCTCTTTTAAACCCAGCTTTGACTTATCTCTGGCACTTCCCTGTCAATGCACTTTCCTGCCACATTTGGATGATCTTCAATAGTATTTTTCTTGCAGGTGATGTTCGATAATTTCCACACTGAGCAGTGAAATAAAAAAAGAAAGTAGAAGAAATTAACTTCAAGTAGGGCAGTCCATGTGTCAGTAAAGTGATACCTGAAGGATATGGGTAAGCGAGGCAGAAAGAAACCCAAGGAACCACAGACAAAGAACAGAGATGTGTCCCATGTGCAATGACACTCATATGTTGGAGCAGAAGATACAGTGAGGGGAAGAAAATAGGAGAAAAGGTAAAAGAAGAAATATAGCATCAGCTTCTTCAAAACTCTGTAGGCCATTGTAAGACCTCTAATTTTTTTCCACACCACAAGACAGAAAGCCATGTGGCTATCCAGAGGGAAAATGTTCTGGGCATAGAAAGTAACCAAAGCCTGCCCAACACAGGTCTGTGTGTGGAATGGGATAGAATTATCCTGGAGTCTATTAAGGCTCCAAGAATTGAACAATGTAAAGACAGACTGTAGGAGGTGATTTGGGAAAATTCTGAAGACAGATATACAATGCACTGTGGTTATAAGTCTTTGCCTTTATTTTCAATAGGATTATTCCAGAAGCTCTACATAGCATGGAAGAGGTGCTAGTAAATTGTTAAAATAATTTCTGAGAAAAACACTGATGGCCTGGCTTAGAAGGGTAAGGGTCAGGGTGGTGCTAAGAATATTTTAAGTTCTAGAAACATTTTGAAAGGAGAACCTGAATGGTTTGCTGCTGCTTTGTGAAAGATCAAGCACAGCCAAGGCCAACCTCAAAGATCTAGGCTTGAGTAACAAGCAGAATAGCCACACATTAACTGAGAAGAGAGAATATTGCAAGTAGATGAGGATTGCTGTTGTTGTTGTTGTTGTTGTTGATTGCCTTCGAGTATAGAACAACTCATAGCAACCCTATGAACAAAAGGCCTGAAGCCCCTCTACAACTATTGACATTTATCAAAGTTCATAGAGTTTCTGGAGGCAAATTTTTTTAGGAAGTGGATGCCACTCCTGCTTCCAAAGACAAGGATTAGAGGTGAAGAAAGAGAACTATTTCAGAGGTAGAAAGTTGAGATGGCCATCTGATACATGATGGAAGTCTGACAAATAGTTGATGGCATGTTTGTAATTCAGGGCAGGCTGAAGGTAAAAACCAATTTTCTGGTTGCATCTGGTAATTAAAACTATCACATAATCCAGGAAGCGAATGTGGTTAGAAAAGAGAAGAAATCTAAGCTCTCAGTACAGGGCATTCCAAAGTTAAAGGTCAGAAAGTTAGGAAGAGCCAGTAAAGGAGACTAACAGAGTGACCATTGAAGTTGGTAGGAAAACAAGAGATCATGATGTTGTTCATCATGTGAAGACACTGTTGAACAGAGAAGGGGGTGACACATAGTATTGAGCTTTGTATAAAAGTCAAGAATATGAAAAATGAGACTTGCTTACATTGATCATAGACAGATGGCAGCTAAAAACAACAGCAGTATTCACTACCTGTAATTTCTCCAGTCTCATTCTGCCTTTAACTCACTGTAGTTAGATCGTCACACTCCGACCGCTGCTTCCATGGATGTTGATTATGGATTCAAGTAAAAGTAAATCCTTGACAACTTCCACCTTTCCTAATTTATAATGATGTTGCTTATTGGTCCAATTGCGAGTGTTTTTGTTTTCCTTATGTTGAAATATAACCCACATTAAAGGTGTATCTTCAGTTAGTGACTATAGAAAAACTTTCTAGAAGTTTTGATAGACTAGCAGTGATTACAGTAGGATAAAAATATATTTATATTTGTTAAACTGAACTCCTTGAAGAGGAATGTGGCATCAGGATTGGCGGGAGACTTACCAATACCTGAATTATGAATATGACATAATCTTGCTTGCTCAAAGTGAGGAGGACTTGAAGCATTTGTTGCTGAAGATCAAGGAATGCATCCTTCAGGATGGATTGTATCTCAATGTTTAGATAACAAAGATTCTTACCACCTGACCAAGAGGCAAGATCATGATGGATGGAGAAGAGATTGAAGCTATCAACAACTTCATCTTGCTTGGATCCACAGTTAACACCCTTGGTACCAACAGTCAGGAAATAGAAGAAAGATTGCACTGAGAAAAATCTGTACATAGGGACCTCTCCAGATTATTGAGGAGTAATGATGTCAGTTTGAGGACTAAAGTGCTTCTGATTCAGCCCATGATCTTTCTGATCACTTGTTATGCATCTGAGAGCTGGACAATGAATAAGGATGACAGAAAAAGAATTTATGCCTTTGAGCTGTGATGTTGGAGAAGAGCACACTGAACATTCCGTGGATGGCCAAAAGAACAAACAAATGTGTCTTGGAGAGGGTGCAGCCAGAGTGATCTTTGGAGGCAAGAATGATGAGGCTTTCCCTCATGTACTTTGGGCATGGTTCCAGAAGGCGCTATTCCTTAGAATGGGATATGATACTTGGAAGGATGGAGGGTTGGTGAAGGAGAGGAAAACTCTTGACCAGGTGGATTGATATGATGCCTGGTGCAATTGGTTCTAGGGTGGCAGGAAGTGTGAGGATAGGACAGGCTTCAGATCTTTGTTCACAGGGTCACTATGAGTCATACTCCACTCGATGGCACCTAACAAAAATAACAATCTGCCTATTTTTCAAGTGATACAAAATAATTATTTGTTTGAAAGTATGTTTGTACAGCTATGCAATTATTTTAATACAGAAAGAAAACTAATAGGTAAAGAAGTGAAAGGAGAGAGGTAAAAATTACTGGGGCAACTTCCTTAAGTAGGTGAGAGGAGAGAATAGAGAAGATGATCCATCTACATGAAGAAAGCCAAACCTGGTAGATGAGTAAATGATATCACATGCTTAAGGAATGCTTTTGTTTTCTCAATGAAATAAGAAGTAAGGTTATCAGGTAAAAATCACAATGGGAGAGAAAGTAATAGAAGTTTAAAGAGAGAGGAGAAAGGTGTCAGGAAAAGAGGACAATGATGTTCATGGAAATGTCAAAATGGCTGTCTGGCTCTGAGATTCGTACCCATGACTTCATAAAACCAATCACTATGCTTACGTTAGTGTTTTGTTTTTCTCTCTCACTATATTCAGCTCTATGGGTTGTTGTTGTTGTTGTTATGCGCTATGAGTCACTTCCAGGTGCCAATAAGTGGAGAGTCAGATTTAAGTACAAGTGATAAAGGGGCAGCACAGCTGCATCTTTGCAAGAGATTAATTATAAAATTTTAAGCATGAATTTAAGTTGGGTATTGAGAAAAGCAATGGTATGAAGCAAAAATAAGAGAAATCATGCAAAGTAAGAAAAGAAATAAATTGTAGATTCCAGTGAAGTTAGTCAATGGTTAAGTGAATACTTCATATACCAATTTCTGGCATGATACCTGACAGATGATTTCTGTCTAATAAATATATTAAGGATTGGGTAGCTATTTGCAGTAATAGCCTTGCCTGAAAAATGTGTTGCTTGCAAAACGAGGTTTAAACTCTTTAGATGAACTTAACATTTTAGAACAGGAAGAAGCCTTAACAAGCATCTAGCCAAACACCCACATGTTTTTCAGATGAGGAAATTCTTAAGGTGAGTGTGCTGCCTGTAATTACGTAGCTATTAAATTGAAGTAGAAGCAGAGTTCAGGTTGTTGGCTCTTGTCTAGTGTTGCTACCACATCATCATGTGGTCTGGACTGAGAGTCCTTATTACCTCAAGTCTCCTTCAAGGACAACATTCTTATTGAAGATTAACTATTAGGACCAACAAGCTAACCCAGTCTGTTGTGTGGGAGAGGAAAGAGGAAATATGCGAATGGGGGAGGAACAGCATACCTTAGGTCTTGGGTTTATAATTATGTCAAATTGTTTATTCAATCAAAATATAGGGGAAATAATATAACAATTCTAGAATATGCTAAAATGTCAGTATATCCTGAAATTATCAGTACATAAATATTAGTCTATTTCTTCTGCCTCTTTTGCACAGCATTCTCTCAATTTCTTCCTTATTTTATACTTGTCCTCACAAATACAATTCTGAGTATATAAAAAAGCGTCATTCTGGGTATTTACTCATCTGTGAGTGAACTCTGTCACTCCACAGTGGTCAAGGTGGTATGCCCATCAGAACCAGCAATGTAGAACTGGCACTCCTTCTTTGAATCCTTGAAAAATGAAATGCAAATTAATAAACAGATCTGTTTACAAGTTGGGAAGTAAATGCGAACATGTGTTACTTAATGCACTATGCATTCTGTGAACCAGGATGTTATATGATTCAGATGTTGTACAAAGTCTGTATTAAAACCTTATGGAACCCCTTTTTGTTCATCTTCTTCCCTGCTGTCATTGCTGTTGTTGTTGGAGGTCAGAAGAACTGCAGCAGCTGAGAGGACAGTGGTGGGAGCTGAGAAAAGGAAGCAGAGGGAAATGCTCATTTAGCCTATCTGCTCCGCCCACCTGTGAGCAGGACATAGCCCAAAAGCACTCTCTCAGAGCCACGTCCTCTGCCTCGCCTGCCTGCATCCTACTAAGGGTCTAGTGCTGCAATAGTTCGAGTCTGAAGTCTTTCAAATCTTTCAGAGGCTGTAAATTGTGTGAGATTACCCATCTTCCTTGCGTGTAACAGGTTTTGAACCATCTGCCTTTGGGTTGCCAGTGTAACTCCTTACCCACTAGGCCAACAGAAAGAGAGCTGCTTTTCCTGAAACAAACTAACAAATCTCAAAAACAAGTAACAGCATAAAACTCCCCAGCAAAATCTTATATGACCACTCAAACACTGCCCAAAATAAACTGATGCTGACCACCACACACCTGTTGCATAAGTCTTTTTATCCCAAACCATCTCTGGTAATTTATCATTTACATGACTTAAACTTTCATCACTTTAAAAATGTTGGAAACAACACTGGAATGTTGGTCTTTCAAAGCATCTATTACTGGTTATTTAGGAAAATGTAGTCAATGAACACATTTCAAGTCAAAGGATTGAAATAAAAAGTAGCCATATTATTATACCTACATTCTAGCTTGATCTATTTGCCTTTCTCATTAAATGACAACATAAAAGGAAGAAATTTTAAACCTTACAATTCAAAAAATGTCTCTTAGTAAAGCAGGAAAATGCATGGTTATGAGGAGATGGCTGGAGGGAGGATGGGTGTGGTGAAAAGGAATTGTGTTCCTATGTAGTAATTTGCATTGAAATATATACCAGATGTTTGGTGATAATTTATGGGCAAGACATTCCCTTTGGTGGTTGTCATAGACTGAAAGAAAAATATTAGTCATATATAGGAAAATCTGAACTATTGGCCATATCTAATGTACAATTTTCTGTCATAATAATCTATTTCTAAGTAGTCCAAGATTTCCAGCACAGTTGAGTTTGCTTGACATGTAATTAAAGATAGATTCTGCCTAGATGTGCTCTACTGGTCTTCAATACATGGATTTCTTAGCAATTTACCTATTTTAAAAGTACTAAGATTAAATTTCTTTTACACATACACACACACACACATGATTCACTCACTCACTCACTGCCAATGACTAATTAGGACCTATACGACCCTCAGGTCTGGTTTTAATTGTTATTGGCGAAACATTCTTCTTGGTGGCATAGTACTGCTCTGTCC
Source organism: Elephantulus edwardii (assembly GCF_000299155.1). NCBI lineage: Eukaryota > Metazoa > Chordata > Mammalia > Macroscelidea > Macroscelididae > Elephantulus > Elephantulus edwardii. Next base: position 1,150,092 of record NW_006400082.1, on the reverse strand, counting down.
ATATGCTGTACAGAGGTAACTCATGGTTGCTGTGATGCTAAACACTGTAACCATGATGTGTCAAATGTGATAATGGTTACCCATGTTGGACAGTGTTTGGTGGAGCTTCCCGATTAAAACAAGCTTGTAAGTAGGAGAGGCATCCACTTCTGAAATAACTTGCCTCCAGAAACTCTATGAACTTGGAGAAACAATGAAAGTTATACAATTGTTCAAGTCTTTCATTCATAGGGTCGCTATGAGTTGTCTATGACTCAACAGCTCTTAACAACAATAACAACATTAGGTTTCCAAGGCTGTAAATCATGATTGGAAGAGACTGCTCATCTTTCCTCGTAGGAACCACTGGTGGATTCGAACCACTGGAAATGAGTGGCCTTTGGGTTAGTATTTTCATTTCCTTCCATTTAGAATCTTATAGCTTAACACTGACAAAAACGAAAAGTAAGCTTTGTCCTATTGCTCCTGCAGAGTCTCTCTCTTTTTTTTTTTTTTTTTTTTGCAGAGTCTCTTTTTATCGTCAGTTCTCCAGTTCACTCACTGTTACATTGTTGTTAGGTGTTGTGAAGTCAGTGAAGTCAGCTGTGATTCATAATGACCCTAGGAGCAGCAGATGAGAACCTTGTCCTATCATGCACCATCCTCAGGATCTCTGAAATGCTGGAGCCCACTGTGACAGTCACTGTCCCTTCCATCTCATTAAGGGTCATTAGGTCTCCTAAGAGTAGGCAAATGTTATTTTATTTCTACTAAAGAACATACTTTTACTTATCTCATGTGACTGCCTATAAGATTACTTAGATTACTTTCTGTGATCTATCTTCAAACACAAAACAGATTCCTGACAATTATCCAATTTACCTCTCTACAGGTGTTGCTTCCCTGTTGCCTTTTTCCCTGTTTGGCAAATTTTGGGACAAATTCTAAGGAGGGACAAGTAGGGTCCTTCTGTGAAAACTGGTAGGTACATGGTTGGATTAAAAAGAATCATTCTATCTTTGGATTAATGGAGGCAAAGGAATATGTAGGAGATTCCAATATTCATCTTTCCAGCCACATGGAGATAGTCTGCTTGCAGCAAGAGATAGTAAAGCTAATAAGAAAATGAAAGAAAGAAACGAAGAGCTAAAGAAAGAAAGAAATAGGAGTGGATGTAGAGAAAAAGCAAGAGTTCAATATTTAGCGGAATCATTCCAGTTACCAATAATTAGTAAGTCTACTCAGCTCCTTTTTTTGTAGGTCACTCGGTCAACTTTTCTAAGTGAACAAACTGAGACTGGTAGACACCACTGTCTTCATAGTTCGTTTTTCTCTGTCTCATGAACACCCCTTAAATAGGCCTCTTAACTTTTTGGTTACTGGAACCATCACACTCTAAGATACTAACATCTGAGTTAAAATCTGAACTAGACCTCTAATGTTTCTGTTGTTGTTGTTATGCGCTGTCGAGTCATTTACGACTCATAGTGACCCTATGTACAACAGCCCTAAACCCCGCTCTATCCTGTGCCAATCGCACTGCCTCTGACACACCCATCTCAGTTACCCCAGTCACTGAATCAATCCACCTCAGAGAGGGTCTTCCCCTCCTGTCCCTCCACCCTACGAAGCATGATGTCCCTCTCCAAGGACCTGTCTCTCCTTACAACATGTCCAAAGTATGTCAGACGAAGGCCCAGAATCCTTGCCTCAAGGAGTAGCCTGGTTTAATCCTCTCCTGGATATCTGTTTGTTTTCTTGGCAGTCCATGGTACATTCAATACTCTTCTCCAGCACCACAGCTCAAAGGCATCAATTCTTCTATCCTCCCTAGTCATTGTCCAACTCTCTGATGCATAACAAGTGATTGCAAAGACCATGGCCTATATCAGACACACTTTAGTCTCCAGAGAGACACTGTTGCTCTAGAGTATTTTAGAGAGGTCCCTAACCACAGGCTTTCCCATCGCAATACGTTTTTTATTTCCTGGCTACTGGTGCCAAGAGTGTTGACCGTGGAGCTGAGCAAACTGAAGCTGTGAATAATCTTAATCTCTTTGCCGTCCATCTTGATACTACCAGTTGGTCCAGTGGTGAGAATCTTTGTCTTCTTGACATTGAGCCTCAGTCCATACTGAAGGCTGCAGTCCTTGACCCTCTTCAGCAAGTGCATAAGGTCCTCCTCAGTTTCAGCAAGCAGGGTTGTGTCACCTGCATAATGCAGATTGTTAATAGATCTTCCACCAATCCTGATGCCACACTTCTCCTCTTAGAGCCCAGCCTCTGCATACAGGTTAAAACGGTATGGAGATAGACACATCCCTGGTGTACACCCTTCCCAATTTTGAACCATGTGGTGTTACCATGCTCTGTTCTGATGACTGCCTCTTGTTCCAAGTATAGGTTTCACATTAGCATGATATTTCTACAATGTTAAAATTTCTCTTCTTCCCAGTTTGGGATCTCCCTGAAATCCCAAGAATCAGCAACCAGAAATGAGGGAACAATAAGAAGAGCAAAGCATGCTTTCACTCCTGGTGAAAGTCTTTTTAGGTCCCTTCCAGCTTGTCCATTTCCTATTCTGGTTCACTTGGAAGAGATGGGAAAAGAGTTCTGCTTTATACCTTCGATGTTTCTGTTCCTTCTATTTGTCAAGTACAAAGTATTTGTTGAGTTTTTCTATATTTCCGAATTCCTTAGAGGACCCGTCCTGAGCCAAGGTCTAGTCTGTGAACCTTCTTTCTCTGCTGCACTCAAGGGAAAAGTCTTCGAATTAGGCAGTAGTTTGGAACCCACTTGTACAATCAGCAAACATGATAAGCTTTCCTGCTTTTCTCCAAATCAAAGTGCAGGTTTCTCACATTACTGGACACTTCCTCTAGGAGGGACATACCTATTCAATTTATATGCTGAGTAGAATAATTCGAGAAGCTGGACCTTATGAAGGAGAATGCAGCATCAGGATCGGAGGAAGATTCATCAACAACTCATATCTGGTGTAAAAAACAATGTACCTGAACTTTGTAAGTAAGCCAGTGTTGTTGTTATGTGACATCGAGTTGCTTGTGACTCACAGCTACCCTAGGTACAAGAGCCCTAAATGCTGTTCTATCCTGTGCCAAACTCGCTGTCTCAAACACTCATTCCCACCACTCCACTCACAGAATCGATCCATCTCATTGAGAGTCTTCCTCTCCCGCACTGTCCCTCCGCTCTCCCAAACATGATGTCCCTCTCCAAGAACCAGTCCCTCCTTGCAACATGCTCAAAGTATGTCAGACGAAGCTTCAGAATCTTTGACTCCAAGAAGCATTCTGGCTTCACCCTCTCCAGGACAAACCTGAAATAAATCAGTATAAAATATATTGAAAAAAAGTTTTAGAAAAAATACCCACAACAACCACCTGTGTAAAGCAAATGGCAAAACCTTGCTGGATGAAAACAAGGATGACTTTAAATACTTGCTGCAGAAGATCAAACACTCTAACTTTCAAAATGGATTACTTCTCAATATCAAGAAAACTCTGCCATTAGGCCACATTATGATTGTTGGAGAAATGATTGAAGTAACTAAGGATTTTATCTTTCTTGGATCCACAATCAACATACTTGGTATCAGCAGTCAAGAAATCAAAAGATGTACTGCATTTAGAAAATTTGCTGTCAAAGATCTCTCCAAGGTGCTAAGAAGTAATGGAGTCGGCTTAAATATTGAGGTGTGCCTGATTCAAGCTTCTTAATTACTTCCTATGCATCTGAAATTTGGACAATGAAAAAGGATCACAGGAGAAGTGATGTCTTTGAGTTGTGGTGTTGAAGAAGATTACAGAAAATCTTACGGATCACCAAAAGAACAAACAGAACTTTCTTGCAGAAAGTATAACCAAGATGCTCATTAGATGAAACTAAGGATGAAGCAAGGATGATGAAACTTCATCTCACATACTCAAAGCATGTTGTTAGAAGAGGCTAGTCTTTAGCAAGAACCATCATGATTGGAAAGTTGGAAGTCAATGAAAGAGACTCTGTTACTGAGATGGAATGACACAGTGACTGTAACAATGGGCTCAAGGATATTAGAGATGATGAGGATGGCACAGGATAGAGCAGAGTTCAGATCCATTGCTCAAATGGATGCCATGAGTCATAAATGACTTAATGACACATAACAACAAGAAGGATGGTCAATTCACAATCTCTTGGTTCAAATACTCCTACAAATTTCAAGGTGTCATTCAAAGCCCTCCCAAGAGTTGCTGGCTTTATAATTCTCTATTCCACCAAAGCAGAGGTCTTGTGAGCTTGTAAACTCATACTAGTAAGCACATACTATTGGTAAAATCTCATTAGTGTTCAAGGCCTCAAACCTGTTCCTGAGATGATTCTGAAATTCAGGTGGTATGAAATTAAAGCATATTTTGGCTCCTGTGGATTTGGTTTCATTTTCCTCAGCTTCAGCTTGAACTTGCATATGAGTAGTTGGTGGTCTGTTCCACTATCAGCTCCTGGCCTAGTTTTCACAGCTGATATTGAGCTTCTCCATTGGTTTTTTCCACAGATGTAATCGATCTGATTCCTATGCATACCATCAGGTGAA
>NW_006400082.1:1111925-1143086 GCF_000299155.1 Elephantulus edwardii | reverse complement strand
AATCGGGATGGGTGTGTCAGAGGCAATGATATTGGCACAGGATAGAGCAGGGTTTAGGGTTGTTGTACGTAGGGTCGCGATGAGTCGCAAACGACTCGATGGCACATAACAACAACAAAACAACAACATTGGTAAAATATTTTCTTAAGCATCCGCTCATTGACTTGAAAACACAAGTACCATAAACTCTTAACTAGACCAACACCTCCCTTTATTGAAGGTCATCTCAGTAATCAATTGTATTCATTTTGTATTGGCTTAAGGCAGGTAAAGGGCTGACAATCTCAGAAATGGATCAAATCATCTTTACTTTTTTTTTTTAAAGTCACATAGATTTCCCCCCCCCATTAATTGCTGTGGATAGTCATGTCCCATTGTCCTGAGCTTCAAAGCATTATCTGAACATGTAAGACACAGGAAAGTTTAATATTCCATTAGAGTGATTTGTGCTTAAGTATGTCAGTTGCAAGCCAAGTAGTTGTGACACAAACACCTCCTAGTTCTCATTAATTTCCAATACCTTGAGGCCTATTTTTAAAATAAAGCCCCTATAAATTCCAGGTTTATTGCCCGTTGTGTTACAATTCTCCACTTTCCACTCGGCATTCCTAAGGAATTCCCCTCTGCTTCCAGAGAGGTCCTTGATAGTCTCCCTGCTGCTTCTTGGCAAGAAGTCCTTGTTGAATGCATGAATAACATGATGAGAGACAATGGATTGCTGTCATCACAATGTACTCAGGGCAGCAATTTCCCATGTGAAAGCCCAAGAGCAAATTTCACCTTTGCTAATGATTAAACCATTTTTCCTATTAAAATAGGAAGGTGTGTTTCTGCCTTTATAAAGTGACACACAACATAAATCAGTAAATTTTATCCAACATGAATTGTCAAAGGAAAGATTTGAGTCTTTGCCAAATTGACACAATACGTAGAAAATTATTCTTTATGATAACATAATAAAACGCAGATATTATACTACCCTAAACATAAATTTGGGGATTTGAGTCTTTACCAAATTGAAACAATGAAAATTGAGACCTTCTTTAAGATAAGACAGTAAAACACAGATATTTTACTACTCTAAACACACACACTGGGGAAACTGGGGAAATCGGCTTTGAGAGTCCTCTTCAAAGTGTTAAAGAGCAATGTCAGTCTAGAGACAAAGGTGATCCTGATCCAGGCCATGGACTTCGACAAAATTACTTGCTATGCATCAGAGAACTGGACAGTGATGAAGGATAATAGAAGAAGAATCAATTCCTTTTATGCTGTGGTACTAGAAAAAAAATACTGAACATACCATGGATGCCAAGAAAACAGGTTTGACCTGGAAAGGGTGGAACCACGTTGCTTTCTGAGGGCAAGGATTTAGAGGCTCTATCTCACATACTTTGGGCATTTGGCCAGGAGGGACTAGTCCCTGGAGAAGGACATCATGCTTTGGAGAGTGGAGAGACAGCACAGGAGAGGAAGATGTCCCCAGATGGGATGGATTGACACAATTACTAAGATAAAGGGGGTATGTGTGTCGGAGAGAGTGAAACTGGCTCAGGATAGGGCAGGGTTCAGAACTATTGTACACAGAGTTGCTATGAGTCACAGATGATTTGATGGCACAGTACAGCAACAAATAGAGTTTAATGAACTTAACAATAACACTTTTGTAACAACTTACCAGGTCAAGAAATTGAAGTAAATGATCCCTCTCAGAGCTCTAGTGGCCTAGTGGAAAGAAACTGCACTGACAACCTTACGGTATGTAGTTTCAATCCACCAGCTACTCTGTGAGAGAAAGATGGGCAATCTCCTCCAATTTACCATCTTAGGTTCAGCTATGGTTGGTTCCAACCCAACAGTGGATAACAACACACTTTCTCAGAATATCTTCTGTATATTCTTTTCCCAATTATAGACCATTTTCTCTCTCCGAAGTAAGCACTATCTGGAATTTCCCAATAACAAATTAAAATTGGGGTTTGTGGCTTTTTTGGTGGATTTTTTTTCACTGTTCCATTTACACTTGGTATATTTTTTAAAGGAGTCTTTTGGTGCTATACATGATTACTGTTCTTGTGTGGAATTTCCAGTCCACCTAAAGGTGTCTCAGAAAACACAGGCCCTCTCGGTCATTTACTTTCAAAAAAGATTTGTTACTGAAAACTCTATGAAACAATTATTCTCTACCACGCATGGGCCACCATGAGTTGGAATCTACTGGATGACAAGTAGAAGTGTTTTTGAAGTATTAGTTATGCTACACATCTTCTCTCCATCCTAGTTTTCTGGTTTCTTTGTTTTTTTCTAACAGTTTATCTGTTGATGAATGCATATTATTTTTTCTGTTGACCCAACAGGTTGAATCTTGTGGACTGCACACTCTTGGTGATGTTCAACATTATGTCTGTCCTCAATATACAAACATACTTAGAAGTCTGATTTATTATTTTATTCTTTTGGCAAGACTACAGATGTCAACATGTTCTACTGTCAGGAGGCATATAATATGCTTGTGTGGTTTTTTTTGGGGGGGGCATTAGGTTTTGTGGTGGTGGTTTCATTTTCTGACATTAACAGCTAATGGTCCTCAGTGGCTAAATTTATAAATTCATTGGGGATTGGAAAATAGTTATATTCTTAATCTATCATTTTGTCTTCATTTATTATTTAGAATAAATTTATAAGGAGACATTTACCCTCATCTAATTTTTGGGTTCCCAGTGGTATAGTCCATGTAAGATAAATAGAAAAAAAATTTCCTTTAATTTACCAAAGTTCAAGATAATGGTCTCATTATTAATCCTCGTCAGAAAGTAACCTATTAGATTTTTAAAATACCATTTTGAACACAGAGATTTAAATCTATTTGATGTATGTCAATCCTTGCCATTCTTATCCTTATTGAAGCTAAAATTGTACCCAAAAGGCTGTTGGGGAAACTCATCATGCTGCCTCTTGAGTCTTTCTGACATGAGCCTCACAGTCTTTCATAGCTTCCTCATTATCTGATGTGACAAGATGGTTTAGGCTCATCTTGTACATTTCCTGCCATGGACTAAGAATCAGTCATTCCAAGAAGTCTTGGTTTCTTTTAATGAGAAAAAAGTATTTCAAGACTGTAAATCTGAGTGCCAGAGGTCCTCATTGTTTCTGTGTTGATCATTATTTCTGAACCTTTCTATGGACAGAGCCAAAAAAACATATGACAAAAATCACTCATTTATGCTGATATTTCCAGTTAAAACTCAGGACTACAGGGATTCTACTTAGTCTCTTCTATTTTCATATCTATTTCTCTCTTCTTTTCTTTCTCAAACTAAGAACAGAGGAAATAAGAAAATTATGGTCTTATCAATGACTACCTACTCATAGCTTTCAAGTCAATTACCATTCACAGTGACTTGACAGAACAGTGTAGAACGGCCCCATAGGGTTTTCAAGGCTATAAAACCTCTGTACAGAGTAGACTGCTATATCTTCCTTCCTGAGGCTGATGGATTAAAACTGTGGTCTTTCTGTTAATCAGAAAACACTTAATCCACTATGCTACCAGAGCTCCTAAAGACTGCTGTGCATCTATACCAACCTCAAAACGCCTAGAACCCACTGGCTATGCCTAAGCATTTTTTATGGCAGCTTAGGTTGATATAGAGTTCTGTCACACTTTGAATTCCACTTAGAAGTGATAGGCCCAGGAACTGCTAAATATATGAGTTAAAACAGGTTTCTGAATTGAATTTCTCCCAAACCTAAAGAGCGACACAAGAGCTTCACAGTTTCTTAACATTAGCAACTGGAACGTGAAGTCATTCATTCAGATATACAGGAAGAGTGTCATCCACTTCCTAAACAACATGCCTATTACCTTGGATAAATGAAGATAGTTATAGAAAGGCTTCAAGCCTTTTGTTCCAAGGGTCATGAGGAGTCATGCTTGACTTGATGGCAATCAACAACAACAACAACAATATATGTCTTTTAGTATATATATATATGTATCTTTTAGTATACATATGTCTTTTAGTATATATATGTCTTTTAATATTTATATATGTCTTTTAGTATATATGTATGTCCTTTAGTATATATATGTATATATATGTCTTTTAATATGTATGTATGTATGTCTCTTAGTGTATATATATATCTTTTAGTGTATATGTATATATTTTTAGTGTGTATATATATATCTATATATATATCTTTTAGTATATGTATATATATATATGTGGGTTTTGTCTGAGTATATGTAATATTTGTAAATAAATATATAATTTTTTTCTATTTGCCTTAGGACATAGGATTCAGAAAAAAATTCATTGACAGTAATTTCTTTAATCTCTTTAAATATTATCTGATTTATATTATTTCTATGAACCACTTGTCACATTTTGCTCACTATTTCCTGTTAGCTTGGTGTCATCAAAAGAATATTCTACAGAATATCAAAGCAATAAAAATCCCTTTAAATGATATTGTAATGAAAACATGAAGGTAATGCCATTCTTTGACTGGTGTTCCAGAGAATGTACTGCTAAGTTTCTATAAATGAAAACATTCTTGATCTTTCTTCCATTCAGTATTTTGAAGAATGCATTTGCCAGATCAAAAATTACCTATCAAACAACAAAGACTATGGTGATCAGTTCCCATGAAGAGGACATAAATGGAAAAGGAATTGTGACTGGAGCCAGTATATGAGTTAATTTTATAATCATCCACTATCAATTGCAATGAAAGATCCAGTTTTTATAGGGTCATAATGGTCAATTGAATTTGGAATGACTTAGTCCTTAAAATCTTAAAGTAATATTAATGTCTATAATTCCTCCCATGATGAAGCATCGCTTACTATTTTCTAATTATTCCAAGATGAGGAAACAGATGTAAGGGTTTTCAGTTGACCTTTCCAGCACAACGCCTTTTTCTCCAAAGGTCAGGGGATCTACTGTGATGATTCTGACAGCTGTGAAGTAAAAGTTTTCTCAACCTCAACATTATTAATATTTTGGGTGAGAGAATGATTCTTTCTTGAGAGGGACTATTCTTTGCATTGTAGGATGTCTAGTAGCAGCTATGGTGTCTGCCCATTAGTATTCTTGTCCCTAAAGTGCAAAAATAAAAAACAACTATAAACATTGTCAAATGTGCTTGGAGAGAAAACTGCACTCTACTGAGCTTCACAGTATACCTACCTCCAGTACACACTAAAGAACTGGAACCATTAGCATACTTTGCACCCCTATATTCAATGAACTCATGAAAACTCAAGCTAGAACGTGACTTGTGTCATATGATCTTGTTAGGCCTCCATCTTAGCCACAGGACAAGATAATTATTTCAGTATCCTGTTATCAGTATTTGTTCAAACAGTATATTCAATAGTTGCATATCTGAGCATTTTCCTTTGCCTGTGCATGGTTACTATAGCGATAATAGCAGTTGATTTTGCAGAAGAATAGGAAGAATATTTATGGAATACTGTTGTAGAATATTTTCTGACAGGAACTACAAGCCCCCCTTTAGAGAGCTCTGGGTCTTTGAATTGATCCATATCTGGAAACTGGGTGAGGGACGTCACTTAGCATGGAGGTGGTTAATGTCAGTATTTTGCTCGCTTGTTTTTATTTTTTTATTTTTAGTTCTAAAATAAATTAACTAGCTATCTAGTCTGGCTTACCCCTAGGAAGACGACTGTCAATTATGTCATTGTCGCATTTCTCTGAAGTTCAACACACTGTAATGGTCACTCAAATCTTTTGCCCACTACAATAATTTCATGTCTACGTGTTGGTTAACTGCCACCACCTGGTTTCTGCCATTTTGAAAACTAATATTCTTCATTGATAAACATTTCATTTTTAGTGGCAAGAAGCTGGCTGCACTGCAATCCCGAAGGCATGAGGTTCAAAGCCACAAACTGCTCTATAAGAGAAGGATGGGCAATCTCCTTCCATGTAATTAACTGCCTCTGAAAACCCACTGGAGAGTCAGCTGTGGGTCTGTACCGACTCTTTGGCAACCACAACATTGTTACCCTGGGAATCTCTGGCAGCCTAGTGGCAAGAAGCTGTGCTGCAATCCCCAAGACACACAGCTTAAATCCACCAGCAGCTGCTCTACAGGAAAGGGTTGAGAAATCTCCTTCTGTGCAATTTACTGCTTCTGAAAACCTACTGGAGTCTCGGTTCTGACTCCATGGCAAACAATTGTCACTCTCACCTGGAAAAGAGGGTTCACTCAGAACTTTTTAACAGATAGCACTTTCCCTTTCCTGTGCACTCTTTAGTGTTTTAATGAAACTTCCCTTAGAAGAACACTATCAGAAAATTTGTTATTTTATCTTAAATAGTAAGTTTATTTTAATATTTCCATAACACTGAGTTTTCTGACTCATTCTTAAATATAATCCTCCTTACCTACAAAAGACTACAATTATGCTAAAAATTCGGTTATCTTCTCAGTATATTACAACTAAATTAGCTTGTCTTTGAAAGTTGTTAAATCTAAGTTATGGATGAATATTGTTACGAGAGGAGACATACCTTACATATTTATTTTTCTTTCAACCTTCCTACCAACAGCCTTCAAATCCACCTTATATGTTTGCATACATTGAACTCTTAGACCTCACAGGCCATAATTTAGTGGTCCACATAGCTACAATGGACACTGAGAATTGAAGATTTAGACTGGAAGTCTCATGCTTCCCAAAAATAACTGTGAAAGAAGAGAAGCAGAGTAAATTCTGGTGAACATGTATATAAGACACTCTGGTGGCTTTCATGGTAAGGAATTGTGTTGCCAGAGCAAAAGAACACAATTCAAATTCACCAGCTACTCCATCGGAGAAAGAAGGCCAGTCTCCTCTTGTGTAATTTACTGTGCCTAAAAATTCACTGAACGGTCAGCTATGGGTCGGTCCTGGCTCAATGGTACATGACAACAACATGGAAGCAAGAGCTAGAAGGCTTAGTGAGTCAGTGTAACACAGCGAATCACAGTCGAGTTCATTTGAGTTCTTGAGCCAGGTCACAATGGCAGTTACGCTAAGAGCAGAAGTACTGAAAAGAGCGCAAAAATCATCTTTAGGCCAAGATGATAATCCTTCTCCCTTCATTAGTTAATGTAGTTCAAAACAAAGGAAATACAATATTCTCTCTTCTCAACATTCGTTCAAACCTCTTTCAGGTCAGTATCGCTGCTGGATACTAGTATCTGGAAGTATGTTTCCCCATTCAACCCAATTGCTTGTGGCAATATATAACACAACTGTTCCAAAAAATTTACAAAGAACAATACCTTTAAAACATTTAAACCCATGCCAATTTTTTGCAATCCATTTGCAGCCAGGTATTTCCTGGAAATCTTCTGCTTGTAACACACTGAAAAGCACCAAGCCAAGCCAAGAGCTCAGAGCCAGGGCATGTCCATGTTGGCATTCTAAGGTTCTTCTTCAACTTTATATTTAAAATCAGGCTAATGATACAGGGAAAGAGTTGCCATGGGAAGTCCCTCTCACCAGGTGCTGATTGGAAGGCTTTCAACAATAAACAAAGCAATCTGTGAACCAGAGATTCTGGGAGGCCAGCTAAATTCTGGGGATCCCTTGTGGATTCTGGCTGTTATTCTGCTTGCCAAAGAGTTATAGGTCATTCTCTGAAACTCCAGAATATTCCCAGAATTAAATCAACTCCTTCATGAATCCTAGGACCAAAATTAAGTTCAGGCTGACCAATAACTGATCTTTTCTCCCTCCCTTCAGGATTTTTCTTATCCATCTGTTTCTCTATTGGAGGTGGAAAGGCAAGGGACAAAAGGAGAATGCAAATCCTAATCTGAGTTCATCTATTTAGTTTATGTTCCATGGCAGAAGGATACACCATCTCTTCTAGTGAAACTTACAGCCTTTGAAAACCCACTGGAGGGTCAGTTACTAGTCATTTCTGACTTGATGGCACATAACAACGACCACCACCCTAGCTGACCGGGCACATGTAGTCTGAACCTAAGACAGTTGCTCCACACATTCTGTCTGCTATTTATTAGCTATGAGATTTATTGGTTAAGCAACTTGTCTGTACTCCATCACTTATAGTTTTACCTATATAGTTTCATCATCTATAAAATGAAGGTAATGATGATGGATTTATATATATAATTTAGAACAATGCCCCATAAATATTCAATATCTTTGAGAAAAAGGGCTCAGTTTTTATTTTCTTTGCATCCTCAGTATTCAGCATTCCCACACAGGGAGGAAGTTTAATACTTAATGAGCCCAACAGAACTAAATTCTTCAGCCCAGGTACCAACTGATGAACTTCACATATGCTAAACGTATACCATCTGTACAGACACTGTGGTAAATACAACCTGTTCTCACTGGTGTCTGTGGCCCAGTGGGATATTCTAGGCACAGAGAAGACAACATTTCCCAAATACAGTGAGATTGAGTGGAGCTATGCAAGCAGTTCTAGGCCGTGGATGATACAGTTGGAGACGTCGTTTGTGAGAACTAGGCTGAAGTATTTAGCTCTGGTGCAAGATTCTCTATGCTCTCTTTACTGCTGGCTGAAGAACAGACAGATGGTGCAGCCTCTTTCAGCCTATTTCACAAATGAGTATAAGAAGTTGGACCCAAATCAACCTACAAGCACATAAACTAGGAAGAATAAACTCTGTTCTGTTAATCCACCTAGATTTAGTGATTAATTTATTATAATTGTAAGGAACACACAAACACATGTGTGTAAACACACACACAAAAACACACACACTGACATAATATTTATAGGTGAGGAAACCTGAAAACTGAGAAACAATCTGATTTGCTGAAAATAAGTGTTTGATCTTGTAGCAAAGGCATAGGTTCCCTCAATCCTAGGCCCTCATGCCTCATGTCCCTGACAACAGTGCCTCTATCAAATGGGTCATTTTCTTTCTCTCCACATATAATGTATTATTTCTTGTGTCCAAGAGACCTGGTAGGAAAGTGAGATATGTATTGGGTTATTAATTTAAAGATCACAAATTCAAATCCAGGAGCTGCTCAATGGAAAAGGAAAAGAGAAGCAATCTGCCTTGTGGAGATTTACTACCATCAGACGGTCACCATGAGTGTTAGGGTTGACTCACAGGGGTGGAGTTTTTTGGTTCATGTGTCCAGGCTTTGCACATAATGCTCTTTCAGCCTAAAACACAAGTTCTTATGCTCCTGTATTACATCAATGCCAGGATCTCCCATAAATTCCCTTCTGATCTCAGTACAGCTGGAACTTCCTTCAGGAAATATAGTCTAATCTCTAAAACCTTGAAGAAAGCTTTCTCTTGTGTTCCCTCACAACTACTCTATCTTCTTTCCAAAAGGAAAAGAATGATACATAATTTCACACCAACATCTTTATACCTTCCAACTAGATTTAAACATTCTTAAGACAGGGACAACGTCTGTCTTTTGTCTCAGTGTGGGATCCTCAGCTTATGATACGAAGAAGACAAGTGGATGCTTGCAGTCTTTCATCATGTTGCTATGTCAAAAATACCACAAGTGGGTGAATTTAAAGAAAAGAATTGAATGTTCTTACTTTATCTGGAGGCCAATAATCCAAATCAATCAGTATTTTGGCCCTGTCCATTCCTTCCTTATCAGACATAGTCCAAGGGTTTTCTTGGGTTTTGGTGATCCTTACATAGCATTATTTTTTCTCCCACTTATGTTTGCACGTCTCTATGAGGCTCTTCATGTAGTGTAGAAATGATTAAGCTCACGAGTCACCCTACACTGATACAGCTTTAACTGATTGATTATTTGCATTAGATGGCATTATGGAAAGTGATTCCATTAAACATGATTATATTACCTCCACAGTTATAGGAGTTAGAATTCTAGCACATTTCTAGCACATAAATTAATCCATGATAAAGATCAATGATATTTCTGCTGTTGTTATTGTTAGATGCTATCAAATGAACCACAAATCATAATGACTTCTCAACTACAGAGCAAAACCTTGCCCTAGTCTATGACATATTCACCAAATCTCTCATGCTCAAGATTATTGTTGCATTCAGGTGTGAAATCCATCTCATTGAGGGCTTTTCTTTTTTTCACTGACTCTCCAACATGATACATTTTTTTACAAGGACTGGCCCTTCCTGACAACAGGCCCAAAGGATCAATTCTTCTTTGATCTGTTTTATTCATCCACTTTGGGGCACATATGAAACAACTGAAAATATCATGGTTTAGGTCATGCACATATTAGTCCTTAAACTGACATCCTTTCTCTCACACTTTAAAGAGGTGCTTGACAGTAAATTTGCCTGATGTGTCTTTTGATTTCTTGACTGTTGCTACCATTAGAATTCATTATGTACACAAAGAAAATAAAATCTTTTACTTCAATCTTGTCTCCATCATCTATCATGATACTGTCTATTGGTCCAGTGGTAAATATATTTGTTTTCTTGATGTAGAAATGTAACCTAGATTGATAGCTTTGACCTTCTTCTAAAGCAAGTAATCCAAGTCTCTCACTTTTTGTAAGCAAGACTGTGTCATCTGCATAAGGTAGGTTATTGACGATTCTTCCTCCAGTTGTAATTGACATTATTTTTCATATAATCCAGGTTCTTAGTACACAGATTGGATAGGTAAGGAGAAAGGATACAACTCTGGATCATGCCTTTCCTGCCTTTAAACCACATATTGCCCCTCTGTTCTGTTCGAAAGATTGCATCTTGGTCTATGGTAGAGGTTTCAAATGAACACAAGGGAGTGTCTTGAATTCACATTCTTCTCAATGTTCAATGAGTATAGAGTAAATATATGACAAATTATAGCTATTCTTAATCTACTATTGTCAGACCAGTTCTGAGTCATAGTGGCCCTCCAACAAATTTCCCAGGTTGTAAGCCATTGTGGTCACAACCTTTATACAGCCTTTGGTATGGATTATATCACAACATCAAGAAAACAAAGGTCCTCATCACATGACTAATAGTCAACATTATGATAGGTGGAAAAAATACTGAAGCTGTCAATTGTTTCATCTTGCTGAGTTCAACGATCAACATCCTTATACCAGCAGTCACAAAATCAGGAGACATACTGCAATGGGCAAGTCTGCTGTCAGGGAGTTCTCCAAAATGCTGATAAGGAATGAGGTCAGTTTGAAGACTAAGGTGCACCTAATTTAGGACATGGTCTTCTCAATCACTGACTACACATTACAAAACTGGACAATGAATGAAGATGACAGAAGAATTGACATCTTTGAGGTGTGGTGTTGGAGAAGAGTACTGAATATTCCATGGAGTGCCAAAAGGACAAATAGGCATGTCTTGGAAAAAGTGAAGCCACAGTACTCCTAGAAGGCAAATATAGTGAAGCTTTATCTTTCATATACTTTGGGCATGAAGCTAAGTGAGCCTGTTCCTTGGAAAAGGATATTAAGCTTGGAAAGGTGGAGGGTCAGCAAAGGAAAGGAAGGTCCCAATAATAAGGATTGACACAGTGACTTCAGAAATGGGCTCTAGAATGTCAGAGATGATGAAGATGGCAAAATACAGGGCAGGGTTCAGGTTGGCAGTTCATAAGGTCATGCTCAACTCAATGCCACCTAACAACAATAATAAGCTTTTGTGGAAGGAAACTCTCAATCTTTCTCCAGTGGAGCACCTGTTACATTCAAACTTTTGAGCTGTTGGAGAAGAGTCTTGAACATACCATGGACTGCCAAGAAAATAAATAGGTCTGTCTTGGAGAGTGTAAAACTAAGTCTCTCCTTAGAGGCTAGAATTTTGAAGCTCCACCTCACATACTTTGGGCATATCTACAAAGTATAGAGAACATAACTTGCCAGTGCTGCTTGTCAAGTAGTAGTTGTTGTTGTTATGTGTAGGCTCATAGCTGTGGGTTTTCAGAGAAAACAAATCACATAGAGCTGCAGAGCAGCTAGTGGATTCAAACCGCATGCATCTAGGTTGACAGTTCAGCTTCTTATTATTAGGCCAGAGAGATGGACTTAAATCACCTACTTCACTACTGGGCCACACTGATATTTCCAAAACAGAGATATGAATTTCAAGAAGTTCTGGCTTAAATTGTATTTTGCCATGAAATCTCTCTCTTCCATTACAAAGCACAATCTTCTTCCTTAGAATGTTAGTTGTTGTTAGGTGCCATCAAGTTGAGTACAACTTATAGTAACCCTATGAACAAAAGATCTGAACCTTGTTCTATCCTGTGCCATCCTCGCAGCAGTCACCATATCATTCCACCTGGTTGAGGGTCTTCCTTTCCTTTGCCAACCCTCCACCCTTCCCAATGTCCTTCTTCAAGGAATAGCACCTCCTGGCAACATGTCCAAAATATGTAAGGCGAAGCTTCATCATTCTTGCCTCCAAAGAGCACTCTGGTTGTACCCTCTCCAAGACCTATCAGTTTGTTCTATTGGCCATCCATGGGATGTTCAATGTTTTTCTCCAACAGCTTATAATACATTGCCTTATCTCATTGTGTATTCATTTCTTATTCTCATAGTGAATATCTCTGAAAGAACATATAAATTGATGCTCTTCCACTCCTCATATCTCTCCATCAAATTCTAGGTGTTCAGTCGGGCATGGCTGCTGAGAAGAGGAACGGATGGTACAAGGCAATACTGTTGGCTTATATAGGTCCTTGAATTTTCTCTAATAAGACAATCCTGACACAACATTTAAATGCTTCCTTCAAAAGAACAAAAGCAAAGTCTTACATTTGTCTTCTTTTTCTGGCCAAAATGCACACCTTAAAACCAAGAAAACAATCCTCGAATTACCCTGGGCTATTTGGCATTTCAGATAATTAGGAATTGCCTGACAGCAGAAAGCGTCTCTCCCTGTGGGGAAAGTAGTCAGCCAAGGTCATCTCAGGGTTCCTGAACTTTATAATGAGCTACAAGAGGCCATCACCCACTGATGCCAATGGAAGGGCAGGTGTGGGCTCAATACCTGCCCTTGGCTGTCCCTCTGTGGTCCATTGAAATCCCTGTAAGATCTGTCATTATCCAGGCAGCCAGAGGCTTGAATTTCACTTTCTAGCATATTGTCACCTTGAGGGCATACTGCATATTTACTCACAATGACTTCTGAATGACCTTTCTGCATTCTGTCCAGGCCACTGAAATATGATTTCAAAGATGAAAACCTTCAAGTGTTCAGCGCATTATTTATTTAATACAAAGCCACAAAATCCATTGCAGTGGCAATTGTCTTACAAATATTTGACATTTTCAAACAACCACCTGACTAAACATTAACAGATCAGGATTTTCAGTGACACTAGAGGTCCTGGTCTTAGCTTGCAGTGACCGAGCCTTCAGGAGACAAGGGAAGAGGAAAGGACTCTTCATGTACTAGGTTTGTCAAGAACTTTGCTAGGAACTTTCTAGAAGCTTCACCAGGGATTGTAATAAATATGTCATGCTTTATGAACCATATAGTCCTCATCACAATTACCCAATAGATGTACTGGAGTCAAGATTCTAACCAAAGTTTATCTGAAGCTAAAGTCTATACATTTTTCAATACAATTTCAATACTGCTAAAATACTAATTATTACCACTTACATGTATTGTGGGTTTTGTACAAAAGTCATTCTGTACACAAGGCATTGTTATAAGCACTTTCCAAAAATTAACTTATTTGATCCTCATACATCAAAGATTTACCTCTTTGTTCAATCCTGTGAAGTAGTAATTGCCTTTGCCTCTGCGTTAGGAACAAGGAACAGCACAGAGAATTTAAGTAACTTGCCTAAAATTACACAGCTGACATATGGTGTTGCTGGGACTTAAACCAAGGCAGGCTGATTTGAGAGACAGAGCTACTCATTACTCAAAAACACATTAGAATAAAATGTACACACACACACACACACACACACACACACACACACAAAAGGGCTTTTATCACTTAAACCTCAAGTAGCTGTTTTCTACGGCTACCTTAATAAATTTCTACAAAGCAGGTGGCTTAAAATAACAGAAAATTCTTTTTGCCCAATTCTAGAGGCTAGAGGTCTGAAATCAAGGTGTTGGCTGGGCCACACTTCCTCCAAAGTCCCTAGAGGGATATTCCTTATGTGCCTCTTTTAGCTTCTTGGATGTGGCAGCATAATCCCAATCTCTGCCTCTGTCTGTATATGACTATCTTCCCTGTACGTATTGATCCTCCTACTTCTGTATGGATATAAGTCATACTGGATCAGGGCCTATTTTAGTATGACTTCATGTTTCTTAACAGATTACCTCTGCAAAGACCTTATTTCCAAATAAGATCACAGTCACAATTTCAGATGTAACTTTTTTCCTTTTTTTTTTTTTTAGGAGACTCAATTGACCTGAAGTTGATGCAAAACAAAACTTTCAAAAAGATGTTATTCTCAGATTAGAATACGCATGAGAATGTGAAGCAGGAACTTCGGCCTGGGAAAGCATTATATTGAGGGCAGAGAAGGACAATGCCAGTCTCTACGGGATGGGTCTATTTACTCCTCATCCAGGCACTTTCAGCCCGAGCCATAACCAAAATTTATCACACACTTACAATGTGCCTTACCCCATTAAGCACTTTTATTTCCTTTAAAGACAAATTACTCTGTTTTACTACAACGATAATCAGAGAATATTAAAACCAAACATGGCTTTAAAAATCATCCAGAGATCTCCAGCCCTCTCCCTTAAAGAAAGAGCAGCTCAGGACAATGAGATTGAAATCTGTTAACGCTGGCCTTGAATCTGTACTACTGGTTGGTAGCTTTTCTGTTTGTTATTCCTTGTCCTGGTGATGGACGACTACACTGAAAATGGCATAGAAAAGATGAGGTTTTGTCAGGTACAAAGTACCATTGAATTGCCTACAATGCATAGCGATTCCATGAACAAGAAACCTGAACCTTGCCCGGTTCTGTTCCATTCTCACCATCTCTGATATACTTAAGCCCATTGTTACAATCACGGTGTCAATTCATTTTGCTTAGAGTCTTCCTCTCTTTCGCTGACCCTCCACCTTTCCAGCATGATGTCCTTTTTCATGGACCAGTTCATCCTGACAACACACCCAAAATATGTGAGGTGAAGTTGCACCAAAAAAGAATGAGAAGAGGAAGGGATTTACTAATCTTCCTACTGGAAAGTCCAGGAGTAAATTTGATGCAGGGGTAAGTCTTGACAAATTTAATATGCAGTTTACCCCAGAATCTAGGCAATATAGTATAACTCAGATGATCTCTCTCC
Source organism: Elephantulus edwardii (assembly GCF_000299155.1). Classification (NCBI taxonomy): domain Eukaryota; kingdom Metazoa; phylum Chordata; class Mammalia; order Macroscelidea; family Macroscelididae; genus Elephantulus; species Elephantulus edwardii. Next base: position 1,127,801 of record NW_006400082.1, on the reverse strand, counting down.
GATTCTTACCTGGGCCTTGGGCTTTCTTAAATTCTCTCACAAGCTGCAAAGATTGCTCATTATTCTGTACCTAAAGGATCTCAATACCCAACCAAAAACAAAGAAGGAACTACAGGAATAACATCAAAGTTTATTGCTTTCTGATTGGAACCAACTCCTACCTGATCCTCCAGCTAGTTTTCAGAGCCTATGAATTGCACAACTGTCCACTTTTCTTCCTTGAAATCATAGGTAGGTTTGAGCTGCCAGAGAGACAGGTTAGCAGTGCAACTCTTTATGGACTATGCCACCAAAGTTCACTCACAGGAATACCGCTGTTAAATGATCTAGAAATTACTTACCTCCAATGAGTTGAACAAAGACCCAGGTCAGAGGATGTGGCACTTTAGCAAGTTTAGAACTCACAAAATCCCTGGAGCTTAATGGGGATAGACTTACAACCCTGACTGGTACAATTCTGCTCCTTCATTTAGTAAAGTCACAGTGAATGGCTGGTGAAGTAATTTTGAACAATAAAATCTTGACACCACATGGATTGAGACAGAAAAAGAAAATTCATTATATACTGATATACAAGAGACAAGGGATATGAACTTCCCTTATCTGTTTCAAGTAAGGCAAATGTTATTAAGAGAGTTTTTGTTGGTTCAGTGAATGGTTTGTGGAAGAGCGCACTTTTATTTGGCATTATTACAAGGGAACTCATTCCTTGTGGTAGAGTCAAACTGACTGACAGCCAATCCTCCAAATTCCATCGGAAGAAATTACCCACCTTTCTCCCAAGGAGCCTCTGGTGGATCCAATCATGTGAGTTAGCAACACATTTGAGTTAACAAATGGACTATATAAATGGACTATACCACCAGACTTCCCTGTAGGAGGAAAAGGGAGGGTTATTTTGGAAAAGGAGAAATTATGCAGATTATGCTCTCATAACTCTCACTACCATAGAGTCAAAACCAATATATAGTTGATTCTCCAGCAGATTTTCATATCTTTAAATTACCAATCTTCCTCCCTCAGAGTAGTTGGTGGATTTAGAATTTCTTGCCTTTGCACTGGTAGCATAATTTATGAAGCCACTGGAATCTTTACGCAAATTACAAGGCACTCAAAGCTGGCGTCCTAGATGGCTTCTATCCTGTTAGGTGCTTATTGGTTATCATAGGGTATGCACTTCCCTTCTCCTCATGGCTAATCTATAAATTTACACAGTGGTCATTTTTACCTCGGCGTATGCATATGCCACTTGAAAGCACTTTTTAGACTGCTCAAATAGGAATTGTTAGCAAAGTCAAAGGTCATGAGGAAAGGATACCTGAGACTGCTGAATTAGCTGAGTCACAGATTATTTCTATAAGGGGTGTCCCTGGTCCTTTGTGATGAAGGGACATCTGGGGATTGCCTCTGTTAGCTGAATGTTGGCCATCTTGATCTGAACTGTCTCGGGGGGACATCACATTCTGTGATGAGAAAAACAAAACTGCAAAATATATGATTCAGGGGAAAGAGAGCAGTAATTTAGTTTTACTTTCTGGGAGCTCTGGTGGCCTAGTGGCAAGAAGCTGTGCTGCAATCCCAAAGGTGTGTGTGGTTCAAATCCACAAGATGCTCCTCTAGAGGAGGGGCAATCTCCTCCCATGCCAATTGGATCCAACTCGATGGTCCGCCACCATCACCACAACAAAAGTTTTACTTTCCATTCACTTGCAAAATCCTCTTTGATACAAAGTTAGAAGATCTAAAAGAAAGTTTAGATCTTAGGTATAGACTATAGGATAGAGATGCAAACTTAAAAAAAAAAAAAAAACCACTTCCATTTGATTAAGGAAATCTTCTTAATTGTCCCAGGATAAGAGAACTCCTTAATTAGAGCTTCTGTCTGATGTTAGGTGCAGCCCAGTAGTGTATGAATCCCAGCAACTCTGTGAACAACAGATCTGAACCCTGTACTTTCCTGTGCCGTCTTCATGATTTCTGATGTACTTAAGGCCATTGCAACAGTCATTCTGTGTTTCAACCTATCTAGTTGAGGGTCTTCCTCTCTTTCAGTAAGCCTCCATTTTTCCAAGCATGATGTCCCTCTTTAAGAAATAGCCTTTCCTAGCAACATGCCTAAAAATATGTGATGAAACTTTGCAATTTTTGCCTTCAAGGAGCACTCTGGCTTCATTTTCTTAAAGACTTATCTCCTTGTTCTTTTTGCAGTCTACAGGACATTCAGGACTCTTCTCCAACTCCACAGCTCAAAGGCACCAATTCTTCCATGATCCTTACTCATTATCCCTTTCCCAGATGCATAGCAAGTGATAGAAAAGACCATGGTTTGAATTGGGCAAACCTTAGTTCTCAAATTGACATCATTACTCCTCAGTAATCTTGAGAGCTCTCTGACAAAAGACTTTCTGAGTGTAGTACGTCTCCTGTTCTCCTGACTGCTGGTAGCAAGTGTACTGATTGTAGATCCAAGTAAGATAAAGTCATTGACAGTCTCAATTCTTACTCCATACATCACGATGTTGCCTTTCAGTTCAGGGGCAAGGATTTTTTATTTCCTGACACTGAGATGCAATCCTGTTTAACCTTCTGCAGCAAGTGTTTCAAGTCCTCTTCACTTTCAGCAGACAAGGGTGTATCATCTACATAATGAAGGTTATTGATCAATCTTCTTCCAGTCCTGATGCTATATTTTTCTTCATAGTCCAGTTTCTCAGAACATAGTATAAATAAGTATAGATAAAAGATACAGCACTGCCTGATGAAGTATTTCTGAATTGTCTTTCTAGACTAAAAGGACACGAAAAGGAAGAGAAAAACTGTGGGGAAGCAAAGGAGTGTGATGGGGTTGGAAGATGGGATTAATGAGAGGAAGAGGATACTAGATATCAGCAGGTAGGTTAATGTTAATGTTTTCAGAGAAATTCATGTAAAATTTACTTTAATATATTATGATGAATATATTGGTTTCTTTGAATAACAGTCTAGGATTTATCAAGTTGTGGATTGCAACATGTTGATAAGAGAGTTCTGGTGGCTTAATACTTAAGAAGTTATGCTGTGAATCCAAAGGTACAAGACTAGAACTCACCAGCTGCTCTGCCAGAGAAATATGGGCAGTCTCCTGTCGTGTGATTTACAGCCTCTGAAATGGAAAACTGCTAGAGAATAAGCTATGCGTTGCTGTATTGTTTAAAATCAAGAAGGTCTATGTCGAACTTTTTTGCCCTTCCTCTATACCTACTCAATCTGTATGTTGAGCAAATCATTCGGACAGCTGAATTCTATGAAGAAGAAGGTAGCATCTGGATTGGAGGAAGACTCATAAACAACCTGCATTATCCAGACTTCACAGTCTAATAGAAAGTGAAGGAGACTTGAAGTACTTAATGTAAAAGATCAGAGGCTAGAATACAGTTTTTAATACTGATTACAGCTCAACATCAACAAAACAAAAATCCTCACCACTTGGACAATAGGCAACATTATGATAGATGAAGAAAACATTGAAGCTGTCAAGGATTTCATTTTACTTGGGTCCACAATCAACACCTATGGTAAGAACAAGAAATCAAAACACATGTGGTACAGGAAACATCTGTTGTCAAGGATCTCTCCAAAGTGCAAAGCAAAAAGGGGGTCAGTTTAAAAATGAGGTACACCTGACTCAAGCCATGGTCTTTTTCGTTATCAATTCATCACTTTGTAGGGGTAGAGGCTACTTTGTTTTAATCAAGTTTATTAAAGTATGGAGTGATTGAAGATAATGCAAATCAGGGTTATTGTCAACTCATCATGACCCTGTGAACAACGGAACTGAATCCTGCCCTCTCTTGCCATCTTCATCATCTCTGACATACTTGTGCCTATCGTTACAGTCACTGTGTTAATCCGTTTCAGCAAAAGAAAGTCTTCCTCTTTTTGTCTGACCCTCCAACTTTCCAAGCATGATATCCTTTTCTGAGGACTGGCCCCTCCTCACAACAGGTCCAGTGTGTGTGAGATTAAGCTTCACCATTCTTACTTCCAAGAAGCACTCTGGTGGCACTTTCTCCAAGACATATTTGCTCTTTTGGTGGTTCACAGGATATTATTCTCCAACACTGCAACTCAAGGGGATAGATGGTTCTTCTGTTGTCCTCAGTCTTGTATAGTTCTCAGATGCATAGCAAGTGATTGAAAAGATCATGGTCCTATCAGGTGCATCGTGGTCTTTAATCTGACATCATTGCTTCTCAGTACTTTAAAGCAGTCCTTGACAATATATTTTCCCAATGCAATACACCTTTTGATTTCTTTGTTTTCCCTTCTTTTAATTCTTTTTGATGTTTTAACGAAAATTTACAGAAAACTTGGATTTTCATTCATTCATTGTTGCACATTTTCCTCCCTCCCCCTCCCCCAGTTTGCTTTTCTCTTTGAAAAGATTCTGTCATTGTTGCACAATTTCCTCCCCCTACCCTTTTGATTTATTGACTGCTAATACCAAACATATTGATTATGCATTCAAGTAAGATGAAATTGTTGGCCCATTCAATCTTTTCTCCATCTATTGTGATGTTGCCTATCAGCCCAGGAATGAGGAATTTTATTCTCTGAATTTTAATATGTAACCAATATTGAAGGTAGTAATCTGATAATATTCAATAAGTTCTTCATTCTTCTTCACTTTCTGCAAGCAAGGCTGTGCTATCTGCATAATGCAGGTTGTTGATGAGTCTTCCTCTAATACTGATGCCACCATTTCTCTTCCTAAATTCACTTTCTAGAATTATTTTCTCAGCATACAGATTAAATAGTTTGAGCAGAAATTATGCCAGTTTGAGGACTAAGGTATGTCTAATTCAGGCCATAGTCTTTCTTAGCACTTGCTATGCATCTGAGAGCTGGATAATGACTAAGGATGACAGAAAAAGAATTGCCGCCTTTGAGCTGTTGTGTTAAAGAAGAGCACTGAACATCCCATGGATGGCCAAGAGAATAAACAGATATGTCTTGAAGAAGGTGCATCTGGGTTGCTCTTTAGAGACAAGAATGATGAGACTTTGTCTTACATTCTTTGGGTGTGTTGTTAGGAGGAGCTGTTCCTTGGAGGAAATGATATTAGGAAGGGAGGAGGGTCAGCAATGGAGAGGAAGATCTTCAACCAGGTAGGTTGACATGGTGACTGCTGCAATGGGTTCTGTATGTTATGAAGAGTGAGGATGGTGCAGGATAGAACTAGGTTCAGGTCTCTTTTTTTTGGGGGGGGGATTCAGATCTTTTGTACATAGGGTCACTATGTACTTGGCTTGAGGGCACCTAACAACAACAACTACTACTACTCTTCAACAACAGAATAATTTAAAAAATCAATTCTCCTTTAGTCTTCCTTATTCATTGTAAAGTCTTTATATGAATATAACCAACAAATAATAACATAGATTGGATCAGGCACATCATCTCCTTGAAACTAACATCCTTTCTCCTTAGCCCTTTGAAGAGAACCTTGATAGTAAATTTGCCTACTGCAATGTATCATTTGATTTGTTGATTATTGTTACCCTGGGTATTGACTATAGATATAAGTAAAATGAAGTGAAGTGTCTGACAATTTCAATCTTTCTCCCAGCTACTATTGGTTGCATTGTTGAGGGTTTTTGTTTATCTCATGCTGAGGTGTAATCTATAATAGAAGCTGTAACCCTTGCTCTTCTTCAATAAGTGCTTCAAGTCGTCCTTACTTTCAGAAAGTTTGGCTGTGTCATGTGCTTAAATTACTACACTCCTGGTGCCACATTTTTCTTCATATATGTCAGATTTTCAAATTATTTCTCAACATACATATCACATTTGTTGTTGTCGTTGTTTCTAGGTATCATTGAGTTGAACACAAATTGTAGTGACCCTATGAACAACATATCTGAACCCTATCTTATCCTGTGCCATCCTCATCATCTCTGGCACACTTGACCAATTGCTGCAGTCACTCTGTCAATCCATCTGATTGAGTGTCTTCTTTTTTACCAACCCTCTACCTTTCCAAGTATGATATCCCTCACCAAAGAATAGCCTCTCCTAACAACATGCCCAAAGTGTATGAAATGATATTTGATCATATTTGCCTCCAAAGAGCACTCTAGTTGTGCATTCTCAATGATATCCTTGATGCTATAGCCTCTTCTAAACCCAGTTTGAATATCTGTTTGTTCTTTTGAAAGTCCAGGATATACCCAGTACCATTCTCCAACATCATAGCTCAAAGCATAAGTTTTCAAATAGACATCATCAGTACTCAATAATTTGGAGAGTTCCCTGACTAAAAACTTTCCCAATGTAATACGTCTTCTGATTCCTGACTGCTAGTATCAAAGGTGTTGATTATGGATCCAGATAAGATGGAGTTGTTGACAGTTTAATATTTTCTCCATCTATCATGATTTTGCCTATTAGTACAGTGGAAACTTTTTTCTTGAAATTGAGATGTAATCCATATTGAAGGCTATAGTCTTTGATCTCCTGCAGTTAAGTGCTTCAAGTCCTCCTCACTTTCAGCAAGTATGTGAGGAAGACTCATCAACAACCTGCATTATGCAGATGACACATAATTTTAATAACAGGTTGTTAATGAGTCTTCCTCTGACTCTGATGCCACATTCTTCCTGATAAGAGTCTAGCTTCTCAAGTGACTTGCTCTGCATACAAACTAAATAGATATGGAGAACGGATACAACTGTGATGCAAATATTTCTTAATTTTAAACCATCTATTGTTCCCTTGCTGTTTGAACAACAGCCTTTTAGTGTAAGTATAGGTTTAACATGAGCACAATTAAGTGGCATTCTCATTCTCCTCAATGTTAGCCATAATTTGTTAGGATCTACACAGTCAAATGCCTTTGCATAGTCAATAAAACACAAATTACAATCTTTAAGTATTTTTTGCTTTCAGCCAGTTCCCATCTTACATCAGCAATGATATTCTTCATGCTATGGCCTCTTCTAAACCCAGTTTGAACTTCTGGAAGTTCTCTGGGTACTGTACCAGCCATTTTGGGATAATTCTCAGTAATCTTTTTCTTGAATGCAATATTAATGATATTATTTGATAATTTCCACATTCTGTTGGATCGTTTTTCTTGGGAAAGGGAATAAATATGGATCTCTTCCAATCACTCGGCCAGACAGCTGTCCTCCAAATTTCCTGGCATAGAACGGTAAGCACATCCAGTGCTATGTCTGTTAGTTGAAACATGTCAGTTAGTATCTCGTTGATTTATGGGGCCTTATTTTCTGCCAATGCTTTCAGTGAAGCTTATACTTCTTCCTTCATTACCTCTTGACCATATGGTACTTCCTGAAATATTTCAGTGTCAGCCAATTCATTTTGACACAGTGATTCTATGTATTTCCTCCATCTTCTTTTAATATTTCCTGGATCATTCAAGATTTTGTCCATAGCATCTCTCAGTACTGCAGCTTGAGGCTTGCAACTCAAACTGAAATAAAACATATTAGATAGGTTATGTTTAAAGAATACAATCTTAATGCATAACTTTTCTGATTTAAACCATGCTGTTTTTTTCTTGTTCTCTTCAAAAATCTGCTTCTTGGTTCAGATATGGATTCCACATGAATACAAGTAAATATTCTGAGACTTCTGATCTTCTCAATATTATCTATATTTTATTACAATCCACATATCTGAAAGTCTTTGTATAGTCAGTAAAATATAATGAAGTCTTTTTCTGGGATTCTCTGCTTTTCGGCATTTCCATGCAATTAACTCTCTCTGAAAACCTGCTATGGGTTGGTTCCAACTCAATGGCACACAACAACAACAAATATTAATAGGGAGCTCTAGGGGAGCTCTGGTGGCTTAGTGGTAAGAAACTGTGCTGTAATCCTGAAGGCATGCAGTTCAAATTCACCAGCTTCTCTATGGGAGAAAGATGGACAATCTCCTCCTGTGCAATTAACTTACTGCCTCTGAAAACCTGCTGAAGGGCCAGCTATGTGTTGGTTCTGACTTGACAGTAAACAACAATTATTAATAACAACTGTAATTATTATTAATAGATATTTGCAGATTTTTCTCTTGAGTCATGCTTTATCATTTTCATTCAGTGAAACTTTATTCTATACTTGCTGTTAAGGTAGACAACTTTAAGGAGGGGCTCTTCTTCAGTCCTATTTTGAGTGCTTCAAGACCTGAGGACCTCATCTTCTGCTATTATAAAAAGTTTTTCTGCTATTCATAGGATTTTCAAGGACTCATTATTCAGATATGAGTATCCAGATCTTCTACTTAGAGAAATTCTTAATGTGAAAGTGCCACTGAACCTTGCCCATAACAGGCAACCCTGCTGTTATTTTAAATTCTGATAGTGTAGCTTCCAGAATCACAGTAACATGAAAGCCATGACAGTGTGGTACGCTAACAGAAAAGTAACGTTTTATTTTATAGTTATGTAAATAAAAGCTGATAAATGTTATATGCTACAGTATCAGGATTGCCAAATCTTACAAATCTAAGTAGCTACATATATCAGAAGTAAATGGTAATCAGTTGACCTCAATGATAGTTTCTTTGTTAACTCATTTTAGAACTTTTATTACCTTAATCTCTATGTTAGAGAAAGAAGAACCTGTTCTGCCTTTACTTTTCCACATTATAATCCATACCCTATATATTTTAAGTCTGCCTGTATGTATAACTTACTAAGGAAACAATACTTCGCTCTTACCTTTTTAGGACTAAATATTTTTTAAAATCTTAAATGCCTTTAAAATATACATTTTACTTAGCATTACCATCTATTGAAGTGACATAATATTCATATCAAACATTATTTAAAGAATATGTGGAAAAGAATTTATAAGTTGTTCCAAACCATAAAAACAAAGAGATAAATGATAAGATTTTGTATTGAATTCACCCTGTGAAAGTACAAAGTTTCTCCTCTTTTCTTTCTCTTTTTTTTTTAAATGTAGAATGAAAATTTCTTTCTTTAGGCTCTCTGCTCCTCATCAATCAACAGATTGCCCTCTTTCCTGGTGCAACCTTAGCTGCATCACTGAGACAATGATGGTGAAGGTCAGAGTAAACAGATTTGGCTACATTGGATGCCTGGTCACCAGGGCTGCTTCTAACTCCAGCATAGTGGATATTGTCACCATCAATGACCCCTTCATTGACCTCAACTACATGGTCTATATATTCCAGTATGATTCCGCCCATGGCAAGTTCAATGGCATTTTTGTCAAGGCTGAGAATGGGAAACTGGTCATCAATGGGAAAGCCATCACTATCTTCCAGGAGCGAGATCCTGCCAGCATCAAGTGGGATGAGGCTGGTGCTGAGTATGTTCTGGAGTCCACTAGTGTCTTCACAACCTTGGAGAAGGCTGGGATTCACTTGAAGAGTGGTGCCAAATGGATAATCATCTCTGCTCCTTCTGCCAATGCCCCCATGTTTGTGATAGGCATGAACCATGAAAAGGATGACAACTCTCTCAAGATGGTCACCAATGTCTCCTGCATCACCAACTGGGTGGCCCCCCTAGGCAAGTCGTCCATGATGACTTTGGCATTGTAGAGGGACTTATGACCACAGTCCATGCCATCACTGCCACCCAGAAGGCTGTGGATCGCCCCTCTAGAAAACTGTGGTGTGATGGCCACAACAGCCTCTACTAGCCAAGGCCATGGGCAATGTCATTCCTGAGCTGAATGGGAAACTTACTGGCATGGCTGTCTGTATCCCCACCCCCCCATGTGTCAGTTGTGGATCTGACTTGCCATCTGGAGAAAGCTGCCAAATATGATGACATCAAGAAAGTAGTAAAGCAGGCATCAGAAGGGCCCCTCAAGGGCATCCTGGCATACACTGAAGACCAGGTTGTCTCCTGTGATTTTAAGAGTGACACCCACTCTTCCACCTTGATGCTGGGGCTGGCATTGCCCTGAATGACCACTTTGTCAAACTCATTTCCTGGTATGACAATGAATTTGGCTACAGCAACCAGGTGGTTGACCTGATGGTTTACATGGCCTCCAAAGAATAAAAGCCCCTTGGGCCACCGACCCAACAAGAGCACTAGAAGAGAGAGAGACCCTCAGCTGCCAGGGAGTCCTTGCCCCAACTCAATCCCCTCACACACTAAGACTCAGACATCTTTGACACAGTTTCCATTCAGTCCCCCAGAGAAAGGGGAGGAGCTTTGAGAGCCCATCTTGTCATGTACCATCAATAAAGTACACTATACTCAGAAAAAAAAAATCTTTCTTTGTAATATCTATAAAGTTAAAATAAAATCCACATCTTCTAAAATTCATGGATGACTGCAGAAAAGTAAAGGAAATCCCCAGGGGCCAAAACAAAATGGGAACAGTTATCTAGTGTAAACTATAAATGTGCTGTAAATGATGGCTGCCTGGAGGCATTTGCCAATATCCTGAAACTTCCTTTGCTATAGCTTGCATAGCCCACAAGAGACAGAAAACAGTACTATGCCTCTCGCAAGGTGAGAGCCTGAGATTTTTCATGAGCCAGGAAACCCAAAACACCCTTTTAGTGAAAAGATGACAAAAAAGGCATTTTGCCTTCAAACATAGAAGATATAACTTAAATATGTAGGCATATAGACTGGTAGACAACAAATAAACAAACAAAAAACCCAGGTGATGATTGAGACAAGCACAAGATCAGATAGTGAAGTTATCAGCTAAAAAAGTAAGAAATTAACAAATTTAATATGATTAAAACAGATCAAATTTTAACAGAAAGTATAGGTAATAAACTATATATATACACACACACACTTGAGTGTACGCATGTATCCTCAAGTATATTGAGACATTTGACAATAAAAAATAGAAGAACTTAGATAAATAAAAACAGAGCTGGAACAAAATGCAGTTACGCATTTAATAGTGCGGATTAGACATGGATGAAGAGAAAATTATGAAAATAGATAGATGGTATAAAAAAATTACTGAAGGGAGCTCTCGTAGCCTAGTGGCAAAAAGCTGCACTGCAGTCCTGAAGGCATGTGGCTCGAATCCACAAGATGCTCCACTGGAGAAGCAAGAGCGGTCTCCTCCTGTGCCAGTTGGACCAGTCCTGTGCCTGTTGGGCCTGTTCAACAGTACACAACAAGGGGGAAGGGAGGAAAAACAAAAATAAACTGCTTTTAAAAGTCCAATTATTAAAATAAAATTACTTAAGATGTGAAGCAGAAAAGGGTGAAAGAAAATAACACTTTACACTTAGGCAGTTAATACCAGCAACCATTATCAAACATAAATATTCATATCCTGAAGACCACCAACTGATATATTTTCTGAGTATAATAAAACTAAAAAAGCAAATTAACAAAAAGACAAAGGATCCTGATAAAAGGAAGAAAAATGTGAAACACAATATCAAATTCTGAAAAATTAAAATTAATATTTAGAAGTGGAATCTCCAAAACTATCATATCATAGGATAATATTCTTTAACCTTTGAGTCTAAATCTATTCCTTTAAGTCCTCTTTTAGCTAACTAACCATTTATTACTGTTCTCTTTTTTAAAACCCTCTATATAAGACCAAATAGTCAACAAATACTCTGAAGCAGAGAAAAGAAGTTTCAGAGATTTTAAGTCAAGTTTAACAGAAACTGTATAACTGTTGTTACATGCTGTACAGTCTGACTCTGACTCATTGCGACTCTATAAACAATAGGCACGAGCCTTGTGTTATCCTGTATCTCCCACATCCTCCAGCCCATTGTTACAGTCAGTGTGTCAACCCATCTTGTTGAGCATCTTCCTCTCTTTCTTTGACCCTTCACTTTTCCCAAAGACTCGTCCCTCATGAACACAAAAGATAAGCGTTCTGGGATTTCTATTCTTCTCAGGGTTGGTAATAATGTGCTTTAATAACTAGAATTGGAATAATTAGAATGTTGATAAGATATGAAGAATATAACTGCGTTGAACACTGTGTGTAAAACTTGTTAAATGAGAACCCGACTTGTGTACAATTCCGCTGAAGATATAATAAAGTAATATTAAAAAGTAAAACCTTTGGAGGCAAGGATTTTGAAGCTCTGTCTCATATACTTGGGGCATGTGGCCAGGAGGGACAAGTCCTTAGAGAAGGACATCCTTCTTGGAAATGTGGAGGGACAGTGTAGAAGAGGAAGAGTGCAGATGAGATGGTACACACCTACCCCCCATAAGACAGTAACTGAGGTAATGGGAGTAGGTGTATCAGAGTCAGTGAAACTGGCTCAGGATAGGGCAAAGTTCAGAGCTATTGTACACAGGGTTGCTATAAGACAGTGACTCGATGGCACAGTACAGCAACAGCAATGTACCAAAAGAAGAGGAAAGGATATTAAGAGGAATAACAGAATAATAACCTCACACACACAGCAGATATGAAAGATGATAGAGGAATATTCAGAAAATTTTATGAAAACAAGTTTAAATACCTTAATAAATTAACAAATTTATATTACCAAATAATCTACAAATTTCATTTTAAAATAGATAGAAATGCTGAATAATTCTATAACCAGGAAAGGAATTAAAGTTATTAGGGACCATTGAGTCAAATATCACTCATAGAGGTTCTACAAACAGCTAACCTGAAACTGCCCTATCCAGTGCCTTATGAGCAACAAACAGACGGAAACTTTGCTTGCTCCTGGAGTTAAGCTTTTAACTTGCATGTCCTCAATTTAGTGATAAAGTGACTTTGAAATGCTTTGCATATAGCTTCTCAGCGGGCCTTCTGTAAGCTTGAGCCTGCCTCATTACCCATAGCAGTAAATAAGTCATTAATACACACCTTACTGGGTTTTTTCCTCCTTCATATAACTTGTGAATACTGCGTTTACATCCAAAAAAAGAAAATATAAGGAAGTAAGCTAATGAAAATGAAAATTTGCCTCCACTAAAGTCTTTATCTGATGATCTGTTTTGAAGGGAAACATAGTAAAAGAATAAAAGTTAGAATTACTGCAGAAGTGCAGGTTTGTTTTAACATTGGAAAAATCAATTGAGATAGCTCTTATATTAATAAATTAAGGAGGGAAAGTCAAAAGAGATCTTGTTGTTGAGTCGAAACCCATAGGTGACGCTCCAGCGAGTTTTCAGAGCCAGTTCATCGAATGGGAGGGAAATGTCCATCGGTCTCCTACAGAGCAGCTGGTGAATACAACCGCATGCCTTCGGGATTGCAGCATCGCTTCTTACTACTAGGTCACTAGAGCTCCATCTTAGTTGTTGCTAAATAACAAAGAAAATATCGTTTTCACAGCCTAAAACTATTAGCCTATCAGAATAGAAGAGAATTTCCTTAACCTGAAAAGTTGAATATGCCCAAAGACTTGGGAGCATATATACCAAGTAGTATAAAAGTTAAAACATTCTCTTTCAAAGAGGAATCAGATAAAGATCCCCTCTCCATCTCTCACTAGTAGTCCTTGTTGTTGTTGTTGTGTACCTTTGAGTTAGAACTGATCCATAGTTGACCCTCTATCAGGTTTTCAGAGATAGTAAATTACATGAGATTGCCCATCACAGAGACGATGCACCTTTGGTGTTGGCAGGGCAATTCTATCCTGTTGTTGTTATGTGCTGTCTGGTCACCTGTGACTCATAATGTCCCTATGTATAACAGCCTTAAATGCTGCTCTATCCTGTGCCAATCTCACTGTCTCTGACACACCTAACCCCATTACCCTAGTCACTGAATCAATCCATCTCATCAAGGGTCTTCCTCTCCTGCACTGTTCCTCCACCCTCCCAAGCATGACATCACTCTCCAAGGACTGATCCCTCCTAGCAACATGTCCAAATTATGTCACACAAAGCTTCAGTATCCTTGCCCCCAAGGAACATCGTAATTTAACCCTCTCTTGGTCAAACCTGTTTGTTTTCTTAGCAGTCCATGGTATATTCAATACTCTTCTCCAAGACCACAGCTCAAATTCCATCCTAGAAAGTTAAAAAAAGATGAAAAGAAAAAAAAAAGAATAAGAATGTGAAAGGAAGAAACAAAAATATCAATGATTTAATTTTAGCTGAATCCACAATCAATACCCATGTTACCAGAAAGCAGGAGACATACTGCATTGAGAAAGTCTTCAGTCAGAAACTTTTCTAGATTACTGAGGAAGAATGAAGTAAATTTGAAGACTAATGTGTGCCTGATTCAGGCCATAGTCTTTTCAATCACTTTCTATGCATTAAATAGACAATGAGTAGAGGCAATGATGACAAAGCTTCATGTCATGTACCTGGGCATGACTCCTTTTTGTTGTTGTTAGTTGTCATCAAGTCCAGTATGACTCATAGTGATCTTATGAACAAGAGATCTGGACCCTGTCCTATCCTGTGCCATCCTCATCATCTCTGACACACTCAGGCCCATTTCAGTAGTCACTGTGTCAATCCATCTGGTCTTCCTCTCTTTTGCCATCCTTCCAAGAAGGATGTCCGTTTCCAAAGAATAGCCTCCCTTAGCAATTTGCCTGAAATACATGAAAGTTTTATCATCTTTGCCTCCAAGAAGCACTTTTCCAAGACATAACTGTTTATTCTTTTGACAATCCGTGAAATATTCAGTATTTAGTAATTTTATCCAACACAGTCAAACGCATCATTCTACTATGGTCATCATTACTCATTGTCCAGCTCTTAGATAAATAGCAAGTTATTGAAAAGACCATGGCCTGAATCAGGCACACTTTAGTCTTCAAACTGACATCATTGCTTCTCAGTAATTTTTTAAAAATTTTTTAAAAAATAATTTTAATGAACATTTACATATGCTTCTCAGTAATTTTGAGAGGTTGCTGAGAGTGGGCTTTCCTGAGTGACTATGTCTACTGATCTCTGGACTGCTAGTACAGAGTTGTAGATTATGCATCCAAATAAGATGAAATAATTAACAATTTCAACAATTTCTCCATCTAGCATGATGTTGCCTAACTTCTGAGGATTTTTGTTTAGGGTTTTTTTTTTTATTTTATATTCGTTTGCTTACATTGTTCACATACATTCCATGTTGAAAGCTTTGATCTTCTGCAGCATGCAGTTTAAGTCCTCCTCAATTTCCAGTAAGCAAGGTTGTGTCATCTGCATAATGCAGGCTATTGATGTGTCTTCCTCTGACCCTGGTGCCACATTCTTCTTCACTGAGTTCAGTTCCTCGAATTATTCTCTCATTGTACAGACTGAATGTTGTTGTTTTGTTAATTGCCATTGAGTCATAGGCTACTCATAGCTACCCTATGAACAAAAGACCTGGACACTTGTATAACTTTCATCCTTTCTCCAGGTTCATAGGGTTTCCAGAGGCAAGCTATTTTGGAAGTAGATGCCACTTGTGCTTTGAAGTTTGTTTTAATTGGGGAGTTCCACCAAACACTGTCCACCATGGGTAAACATTATCACATTTGACACATCAGTGTCACAGTGTTCAGCTTCACAGCAATCACGAGTTACCTCAGTAGAGCAAGTGGACAGACCAAGGCTATATGACCTAGAAGAATGTTTAACCACAAACAATTAAAAACAGCCTGAGGGCCGTGGATAAAAGTCACCCACCTTTGCCTTAGTAGCATCACTTTCTGTCCACTAGGCCAACTGATCTCCCTCTATGCTGTTGTTGTGTAGATAAGTGCTGTCAAGTTGTAGGTGATTCATAGCAACACTATGAATGAAAGACCTGAACATCTGTATAACTCTCATCATTTTTCCACGTTCATAGGGTTTAACTCTCATCGTTTCTCCAAGTTCATAGGGTTTCCAGAGGCAAGATATTTTGTAAGTGGATGCCACTCTTGCTTCCAAGCTTGTTTTTTTTTATTATTATTAAATTTTATTAGTTTCAATGAACA
>NW_006400082.1:1090328-1108276 GCF_000299155.1 Elephantulus edwardii | reverse complement strand
TCAGCAGGATGCCACTCCTGCCTGCTTCCAAGCTTAATCAATCTGCGAGCTCCACCAAACACTTCTCATGATGGGTGTTTGGCACATCTATGGCACAGTTGTTCCATTATGGCATTTGAGACTCCAATGGCAAATGGTTCAGTGTCACAGACTGAATAGGTAAGGGAAAAGGATAAAACCCTGATTCATACCTTTCTGGATTTTAAATCAAGAAGTGTTCCCTTGCTCCATTCAGACAACAGCTTACTAGGCTTAGGTTTCATATGAGCATAATTAAGTGTTCTGGGACTCCCATTCTCATTATTAGCCATATTTTTTATAATCCACACTGTTAAATATCTTTGCATAGTCAATAAAATGCAAATATGAGAAATGGGCAAGACCCAGTGTGAAAATTAATGTATATGAGCTTTGCAAGTAAACAAGTATAAAATTTAAAAAAATATTTAAAAAAAACAAAACAAACCATAACACACACAAATAGACATTTGTATGGTATTTTCTGCTTTCAGCCAGGATCCGTCTAATATCAGCTATGTCCTTGGTGCCATGGCCTCTTCTAAATCCAGCTTCAACTTCTAGTAGTTCTCTGTAAATGTGCTGTGCTAGCCACTTTTGATGCTCTTCAGTAGTATTTTGTTTGCATGTGAATTATAATTTCCACATTATGTTCTATCATCTTTCTTGGGAATGGGAACAAATATAGATCTCTTCCAGTGACTTGGGCACGTAGCTGTCCTACAAATTTCCTGGCCTAGAATGATGAACACTTCCAGTGCTACACCTGCTAGTTGAAACATGTTAATTGGTATTCCATTGATTCCTAAGTCCTTACTTTTTGTCAATGACTTAAGTGCACCTTAAACTTCTTCCTTCAGTACCATTGGCTCTTGTTCATATTGTAGTTTATGAAGTGATTCAGTGTCATCAAATTCTTTTTGGATATAATGACCTTGTGTCTTCCTTCCATCTTCTTTTGATGCTTCCTGTATCATTCAAGATTTCACATATCTCATAGCATATCTCATTATTGAAACTCAAGGCTTGAATTTGTTTTGCAATCTTTCCGCTTAAGAAACATCAAGTGAGTTCTTCTCTTTTTATTCTCTAAGTCCAGCTCTTTGCATATTCTGTTACAATATTTTGTTTTGTCTTCTCTAGCTGCCCTTTGAAATTTTCTGTTCATCTCTTTACTTTGGCACCTCTTTCCTTTGTTTTAGCATCTCAACACTCTTCTTCAATTTTTAGTCTCTTCTTATAGTCATTGCTCTTTTTATTTTCCTCTGTATTTGTAATGATCTTTTGCTCTCTCCAAAGGTGGCATCCTTAATGTCAATCCTCAGTTCATCTGGTCTTCAATTATTCGTCTTCAATGTCTCCAAATTACCAAATTATTCTTAAGATTATTTTTAAATTCAGGTGAGATAGACTCAAGGCTATATTTTGGTTCTTGCACACTTGTTTTAATTTTCTTCAGCTTCAATTTGTACTTGCATGTGAGTTATTAGTGGTCTGTTCCACAGCCACCACTTGGCCTGGCTTTGACTACTGATACTAAACTTCTTTAGTGATTTTTTTTCCACAGATACAGTCAATCTGATCATTACTGTGCATTCCATCAGGTAAAGTTCATATATAAATTTGCCATTTGTGTTTTTTTCTTACATATATTTGCCATGAATAAATCATTGAGCATACAATATTCAATCATTTGCTTTCTTGTCCCACTTTTGTCACTAAGTCCAGACTCTGCAACTACTATCCTTATTTAAGAAAACTAAGATTTTCTTTGTCCTTCTTCATTGTTTACAACTTTTGCATCCCAGTCACCAATTATCTAAGACTTATGTAGACGACACAATCCTGCTTGCTGAAACTGAGGAGGACCTGAAACTCTTACTGCAGAAAGTCAAGGATGGCAGCTTTCAATATAGAGTAAAAAAACTCAACATCAAGAAAACAAAGATTCTCACCACAGGGCCAACTGGCAGCATTATGATAGATGATGAAGAAATTGAGGTTGTTAACAGCTTTAGGTTTCCTTGGCTCTACAATCATCTCGCTTGGTACTAGTAGTCAGAAAATCAAAAGATGGATTGCACATCTCCAAAGTACTGAAGAACAATAACATCAGTCTGGACACAAAGGTGCACCTAATCCAGGCCACAGTCTTCACAATTACTTGCTATGCATCAGAAAGCTGGACAATGACTTGGGATGATAAGGAATTAATGTCTTTGAGCTGTGGTGCTGAAGAACAGTGTTGAATATACCATGGACTACTAGCAGAACAAACAGGTTCATCCTGAAGAGGGTGAAACTAGGCTGCTTCTTGGAGGCAAGGATTCTGAAGTTTTGTGTGACATACTTTGGGCATGTTGCAAGGTGGGACCAGTACTTGGAGAGGGACACCATGCTTGGAAGGGCAGAGGGACAGTGCAAGAAAAGAAGAACCTCGATGAGATGGATTTATTCTGGGGTAATGAGGGAAGGTGTATCAGAGACAATAAGATTAGCACAGGATAGAGCAGGATTCAG
The DNA here is from genome assembly GCF_000299155.1 of Elephantulus edwardii. Lineage (NCBI taxonomy): Eukaryota > Metazoa > Chordata > Mammalia > Macroscelidea > Macroscelididae > Elephantulus > Elephantulus edwardii. The sequence continues at coordinate 1,105,738 of NW_006400082.1, read as the reverse complement.
GCTATTGTACATAGGGTCGCTATGAGTCACAAGCAACTCAACAGCACATAACAACAACAACAACAACAACAACAAGGGTCCAATTTAGTGACCTTGCTTTATGGCACAGAAAAACTATCAAACATAGCTAAAAATGTACAAACAATAAAAAATAAACTAAATGAGTAGGACATCCTAAAAATTAAACACCAATGTTCACCAAAAGACTGCTAAGGAGTAAAAATTTTAACAGTGACATATCTGACAATCAACTAATCTTTTAAATGTATAGAAATCTTCAACATCTAAACAAACAACAATAAAAAGAAACAATCAATCCACTTTAAAAATGAACAGAAAACAAGAATAGACACTCTACCAAAGAAAATACACCAGTGGCCAAAAAAAATATATAAGGACATACTTGCAATTTTAGTCATTTACTCATTGTTTTTCCAATCAGAACCAGCTCATAGCTCTCCTGGCACTGAATTTCCAAGGCTAGATATTGCAAGGAAAGGAGACTGCTCATCTTTCTCTCCTGGAACATTCTAGCCTTTGGGTCAGCAGCACAACTCTTTATGGTATATTCTAACTACAAAGAGATACCATCTAACCTCAGCAATAACAACAAAATTCAATAAGACATAAAACGAACAAAAATACTGCAAAGGGAGAGGAGAGTTCAGCATGCTCTTACAGTGCTGATGGATTTGTAGATTGGTGCAACCACTGCGGAAAACAATATGATGCTTTCTAGAATATATTGGATATATAAATATCACATGATCCAGTAATCCCACTACATGGTTTCTATTCTTGAGAAATAAGAACTATAACATTAACTGGTTGTTTCCATCTTTTTTGCTAGTATAAATAATTCTGTGATGAACATGGAAGAATACGCATACATGGATGAATAAAATATAGTGCAAATACACAATGCAATACTGGTGTTGCTGTTGTTGTTCGGTTCTGTCAAGTCCAGTATGACTCATAATGTCCCTATGAACATTATATCTGAACCCTGTCTTATCCTGTGCCATATTCACAATCTCTGACATACATGTACCCATTGTTACAATCACTATGTCAATGCATATGATTGAATGTCTTCCTCTCTTTCACTGTCCCTCCACCTTTACAAACATATTAAAGAATAACATAATACAAAAATCTCTTAACACCTCATGACATGGACAAATCTAAGGAACATTATGCTGAGTGAAGTAAATCAATCACAAAAAAGACAAATATTGTGTGAAGCTACTAGTAGAAACAGTCAATGACAGTATACACACAGAAAGATTCTTTAATGAGTCTCGTGGATAAAAGAGGAAGAAAGAGGAAATCATTAACTAGAAAGTGGACATATTAACATGGGCAAGGGGAGAGAAATTTACTGTATGGGGAAATCTGCATAACATGATCAAGACAAATGTAGTCTTTTTTTTTTCAAGACAAAGTTGCAGAAGGTAGAAAATAACAAACATAAATACTAATGATAAATACTAATGTACACATAACTCTTTAATTACAATAATAATAAACAATATCCAGGCATACATAGTTATGCAAACCAGACATATGTGAGAAGGTAAAGAGCAGAACACCCGTGAGTACACATAGGTTTGGAAGAGATATCTCTACATACGTACTTGTATGTGCCGCAAACATATCCAAAGAGATAGTAGAGCACACCGGGCTGCTAACCAAAATGTTGGCAATTCTATTCTATGCAACAACAAATCAGACCATTATATAACTTCCAAATCTACTCATTACTTATCTGCTGAATTTCTTCCTTACCTAACTGCCTAAATGCTGAAAATCATAGTCTAGCAAAGTTGAAAAAACACTTTAACTATCACAGCCAGCATTACTCTCAGCACACACGTTGGCGTTTGTTGCTGCCAGATGTATGCATTAATGTTCCAAATATCTGGATAGTAGATTTTTTACTATTGTCCTAAATGAGAAATAGCAGATAATGACAGAGTTGATAAGTGAGGAGTAAGTCTAACTCACTTGAGCTTTTCTGCAATAAAACATGAACACCAATATTCACTGTAGCCCTTTTCTTAATAATTAAAACAGACAAAAGATGGAAGCAGCTGAAATGTCCACCAACAGAAAAATGGATAAAGAAAATGCAATGGAATAGTGTTATTGTTGTTGTTGTTATTGTTGTTAAGTATCATCAAGTCATCTAAGATACACAATAACCCTGTGAACAACAGATCTGAAACCTAGCCCTATTCCAACCCTGGCTGTCTTGCTCAAATCTATGTGGTAATCACTGTGTCAATCCATCTCTTTGAGGGTTTTTCCTCTCTTTTGCTGATTCTATCTTTCTCAGCATGATGTCTTCTCTCTCCAAGCACTAGTTCTTCCTGAGTATAGAAGCTGAGTAGCCCAAAGTAGGAGAGATGAACTTTCACCTTCCTTGCTTCTAAGAAGCACTCTTGTTGCACTTCCTTCAGGATAAATTTCTTTGTTCTTTTGACAATCAATGGTATTTTTAAAACTCTTCACCAATAGCACAATTCAAAGTCATGGACTCTTCTTGCTTCATCTTTATTCACTGTCCAACTTTCAGATGCATTAGAAAAAGCCATATGTTGGGTCAGCTGCACCTTTGTCTTTAAACTGACATCTTGCTCTACAGGACTTTGGACAGGTCTTGACAGCAAACATTCCCAGTATAACACTTTTTTTTTAATTTCTTGACTGCTGGTACCATAAATGTGCTGACTGAGGATCCAAGTAATATGAGATAACTGACAACTTCAATCTCTTCTCCATCTATCATGATGTTGCTATTTGTCACCTAGTAGTGAGGCGTTTTGTTTTGTTGATATTGAGATGTAACCAATATTGAAAGCTGTAGGTTTGTTTGGGTTTTTTTTTACCATCTGCAGTAAGAGCTTTAAGTCTTGTTCAATTTTTTCAAGCAAGGTTGTATTATCTGCATAACACTGATGGAACAGTAATGCAGAATGGAATAGTATATAGTCATAAAGATTGGATTACAAATTGCCCAGGGACAGTTAGAAATAAATCATGGAAATTTTCATAACTGAGATACAGTTGTAAAGTGATGATCTGTAGTAATAAGGACAGGAAGTAAGATGGGTAATCAATTTGGACTTCTATTCCAGAATACCGTCAACATCCAGTTCCACATATATTTTAACATATAACAATCCTCTAATGGAGCATTTTCTGGAAATTCTTGCCCTAAAGCATCAGTAAGATGAAGTCATTCTAAGAACACTGATGAATGTAAACAAGTTGCACTCACTCTCAATTATTGCATAAAATGGTTTGTACTGTGTTAAAGAGTACATACATACACCCACACAAACATTTAAAAAAAGGAAAGAAAGAAAAACCAAAATGACATCCTTCCCAGAATTTGAAAATGTGGGCTTATTTGGAAATTGTATCACTGGAGATATAATTAGCTAAGATGAGGTCATATAGACTAGAATGGAACCTAAATCCAATATAAGCAGTGCCCTTATAAGGAGAGGAGGAAAGATAGAGAATACCACATGATTACAGAGATAGATACTGAAGTAATATATCTACAAGCTAATGAATCAATGATATATAACAATATAAAAAGCAAAGAGAGAAGCATGAGGCTTCAGAGAGAAAGTGGCCCTAAAAACACTTGAATGTGACTTCTGGCCTCCATATCCATGAGATAATATATCTATGTTGTTTCCCATCATCTCATTTGCAGTAATTTGTTACGGCAAACCTTGGAATCTAATACACAGTTCTAATACACAGAACTTACTTGGAGCTCTGGTGATATAGTCTGTAGCAAGTTGCACTTACAACTAACAAGTTGCTATCTCAAAGGGTATACATCTCTGTCAGTTCAAATCCACCAGCAGTTTCTTGGGACAAAGATAGGAAGTCTCCTACTGTGATTTATAGTCCTGGTTTCATGAGTTTTAAATATTATGGTGTAGTAGTAGTTCTTGCTAAACATTTGTGGTAAGAAGTTGTGCTGCAATCCCAAAGGCAAGTGGTTGGAATCCACCAGTTGATTGAGAGAGAAAGATCAGCAATCTCTTCCCAAGAAAGTAATGGCCTCTGAAAACCTGCAGGAGGGTCAGCTATGGGTAGGTTAACACTCTAATCAATGTCAACAACAGATTATTGTCTTTAATTTGATCCGGTTGCCCTGCAGGCAGGCAGCCCACCTACATTATCAGCTGCCTGAGATATTTCTTCCTCATAGGATGAATTTGCCTACCCACAAAGGGACAGGGTAGTCACACCACTAAATTGATAGATTCAATGGCAGAATATGGAGGAATCTCAACACCAGGACAAAAACAGAATCAGAGAAAGCAGCATGTATCCTTTGTGCCCAGAGGTTCCTGTGCCAGAGTTATCTTGCTGTTGTCTGAAGAGCTGCCTGGATTAATTGAGGGACTTTATCTTACTGTTGACTTGAGAAGCTGTCTGAATAACGGAGGGGTTGTTTTGCTCTGAGTTTGGTTTGAAACTATATACTAAACCTGGACTTTCACTGTGTGATAGCCTTTGCCTTCACTGCCCTCCCCCAACTTGTTTCCCTAATAAACTCCACAACTATGAGTAAGAAAAGATTCTGTAAAATTTCTGTGGCCATTTTCAAGGCATTTCAGATCCAATAATTAGAGGAAGTAGATGCATCAGGGTGGAGGGCCATGTCTTACCTTATAGGGATCCATTTCATAGTTTCATACTGTGAATGTAGTTGATGGAGACAGTTCACATTTTGGTGTTTGTAGAGGTCAGACTAGGTCATCCCCATGTTACCTTTGTTCCTTTAAAAAATATGCTTAAAATGATAATATCAATGAAAGGGAAGGATCTGTTCTCATAAAAAATGGTCTGACTGATTTAGGGATAGTAGTATCTGACTTCTAGAACTATATAAGGGAGAAGAATCCCAATTAAAAACAACAAGAGCACAAAGCCAATTTCTATGTCTGCAGACGTGACCCCATGCTCTGGAATCTTCTATCAATTCAAAACCCAGAAGTTTCACTTGTGAACTCACAACCAATACTCACACCTATGCAGTTTATTTAAGTTATAATTTAAGTCAGAACACTCATGATACAATTCTTCATTCAAGACAGTTTCTTCACAATGTGCTCAAAGGCAAGCCTCTCTGTAACCTTCAGCTTCAAGTTTTTGGTCTCTGCCTTCAGGCTCTGAAGTGTTAAAGAGGTTTTTTTCCAGTTCTGCCAATTATATGTTACCACAACCACTCCCTCAAACCCTGCCTAGCTCATGGCACTCAACTCTAAACCTGTGAGGCAGCAGGTCCAATTTAGCTCTGTCTCCTGCTTGTATTTGGTTCAATGTAACTTCTACTACTGCTGTTACCACTGCTACATCTAAGTTACAGTCTCACACAGGAAATCTCGGTTCAACGAATGTGCCACACTCTCTACTACTTCTTTCTTAATGGTAGTGAGATTCTCATTTTCTGCCTCTGAACCTGCTCAATTTAAGCCTGGCACGATGTCAAAATTGACCAATCTTCTCGTAAGTGGTCCACAAACCTCTTTTGCATGTTGCTACCCAAAAGGTGCTATTTATATTCTTGGAAAGAGACAGACATCATTCTTGGGGAAAATAGTGGGTTAATGAAAGAGAGGAAGACCTTCAATGAAATGGATTGACATAGAACTGTGACAATGTGCTTGAACATGGTAGAAAGTGTGAGCATGGAACAGGATAGCACAAGGTTTCAACTGGTCATTCATAAGATCACTATGAGTTGTAGTCTACTTAATAGCAGCTAACAAAAACAACACTCATTACCCTTCATGGGCCACCAACACCCCAGGATTATCCAAATATAAGGCGCTGGTAGTCCATCAAAGGGAGTAGATATTGTTCTTAGCTGCCATCAAGTAGACTACAGTTCATAGGGATCATATGAACGTTCAAGTCCACCAACTGCTCTATAGGAGAAAGTTGGGCTATCCCTGTCCTGTGATTTACAGCCTCTGAAAACCAACTGGAGGGTCAGCTATGAGTCAGCTCCTATTCTATGGCACCTAACAATGACAACTGGCCTTATATTCAGGCCACATTAGTTATCCTTAAAGAGACTGTTAAAATGATCACTACCTTTAATATTAAAAAGACAAACAACTCAATCAAAAATTGATCAAAGGATTTGACCAAACAATTCACCAAGGAGTAATTTTAAATGGCCATATACACACAAAAAAGCTTAACAGCATTAGCCATCAGGAAGATGCAAATCAGAATCACAAAATCATCTTCCTCATCAGTATGACAATGATAAAAACACAAGAATATTAAAAGAACAAATTTCAGCAAGTTTGAAAAAATTCTAATATCTATTGTTTATCTATTGTAGATGGGAATACCAAAAAGGACAGCCAACACAGAAATGGGTATAGTGATTAGGTAACTCCCATATGACCCAGACTTCAGAATCCTAGCTATATATATATATATATATATATACAAAAATTAAAAGTAATAAAATGAGCAAAACCTTGCACATTGGCACGCATAGCAACATTTTTCACAAGAGTCAAAAAATATTAACAACTGAAATGTTTATCAATAGATGAATGGATAATTAAATGTGGTACGTACATACACTGTGTTATTTAAAATCAAAACAAACCAATTCACCAAAACTCACCGCCACTGAATTAGAACTTACTCATAGTTGACCCTCCAGTGGAGTTTCAAAGGCTATGAATTTCATGAGGAGATTTGTCTCTAGTGGAAAAATTATTCATTGTAAAAGAAAATTATTAATCTTATTCTTATGACAACACAGATAAATCTTGGAAACCCAATGTGAGCTAAAAAAATCATAAAAGAACATATAGTCTATGGTTTACTCTACTTGAAAGTGGGAGGGAGACAGGGAGGAAGGGTAAGAGACAGACAGACAGACAGACATCTGGTGGCCTAGTGTCAAGAAGCTGTGCTGCAAATCCGCAAGGCACAGGTTTGAGGTGATTAGCTCCTCCATGGGAGAAGGATGAGCAATTTCTTTCCCTGTGATCAACCGCCCCCGAAAACTGACTGGAAGGCAATGAAAACAATAACAAATATAATGTAATCTTTGACATACACACATACTATTAATGATTAATGGGGATGAGATAGTTTTTTGTTTGGGGAGCACTGAGTTTCTATTGATGTTGTTATGTACTGTTGAGTCTGAACCAATTCATAGCTGACCCTCTAGCAGATTTTCAGAGGTTGTAAACCTCATATAAAGAGATTGTTCATCATTCTCCTGCAGAGCAGCTTGAACCACCTGCATTTGACAGCAAACCACTTTATCACAAGACCATCAGAACTCCTTGGGTTTTGTTGTTGTTGTTGTTGCTTTTAGTTATGCAAGAATCTTTTTATTAATATTAGAATTATTTCTTCCATTTAAAGAAAATGATACTTTGTCTTTATGGGACTAAGTTAGTTTACTCAGCATAATGCTCTCTAGTTCCTCCCAAGTTAGGTAATAATTACAAAACTATTGCTTCTACATGCTGCATCGTATTCTATTATGTGAATGTACCATAACTTCTGAATGCATTTGATTTTGGTTGGACATCTGGGCTGTTTCCATGTTCTTGGAATGGTAAATAATCCTGCTATGAGCATTTGTGTACAAGTCTCCATTTGTGCCTCAGTTCTAATTTTCTCAGGGTATATTCTAAGCAGTGGAATAGCTGGGTCATATGGAATTTCTATGCTCAGCTTTCTGAGGAAGTGCCAAACTGCCTTCCATAGTGATTGTATCATTGTACGATCGGATCCCACCAACAATGTATAAGAGTTCCTATCTCTCCACATCCTCTCTGGTATTTATTATTCGCTGTCTTGTTAAACTTTGCCACTGCTACCGGATTAAGATAGTATTTCATTGCGGTTTTGATTTGCATCTCTCTTACTGCCATTGATTTAGAGAGCTCCTTGTTTTTAATGATTAATGTTATTGCTTTTGCTATATACCGTGGAACTGGAACCAACTCACAGCTAAACTTCTAGTGAGTTTTCAAAGGCAACAAACGACCTGGGAAGAGATTACCCATCTTTCGTCCTTGGAGCAGTGGTGGATTCAAAACACTCATCTTTACTAATTACTAGTAATTAACTATTGTGTTAACAGTGATGTATCTTTTGGGAAAAGACATTAACGATGTTGACATAATATGGAAAAATTACTGCATTGCCACTGTTTTTGTCTATTTTCACACTTATAAAAAAATCATCTTCTAAAAAAATCTTTAAAAATAATCATAACTAAGCCAAAACTACCATCTTTTTATCAATGTGAACGTGTCCTTTTTATCTGTTACATACTTCCAGAAGAGACTTTCTAGTTTCTAATTCCATTGTAAATATTCTCACTTTCTTAGTCTCTGTTTTACTGAAACTTGGTTCTATCATGAGGATTACAATTGCTTATGACTCCCTATGGGCACTGCTTATTCTACATTTTTACTTTCATCACAGTTCTGCATCCTTCCTGTTCCCCAACTCCCTTGCCAGGATATTACTTTTAAATCATAATGGAAGTACTTATCTCATTAAAAGTTCATCCATCCCCTGTGGTCTCTTATATCTCAGGGGCCTTGCTCCATCTTTCATTCTTTTTCTAAGCTGCATTCCAACATCTCCATCTCTGCATCACATCTCATCATGAAACTCCTCAGGTCTAGATCAACAGTGGCTTCCATGTTGCCTATTCCAATGGCTTGTCCCCACTTTAATGGATTATTCTGTTTTCTTAAACATGGTTGACCAATACCTGCTAAAATACTCTCTTATTTGCTCTCATGATGTGCTGACAACCGTCTAGGTTCCTCCTATTTTGATAACCATTTTTTCATAATTTGTTTTGTTATATTGTTTTCCTGACTTAGTTATTATCTCTGACTTGTAATTCTGACTGGCATCTTCACCGGGTTCCTTTTAATAGCTACTTCAAGCTTCACATCTCTAAAACATCTCTCTTAAGGCTTTTTCCATGGAATTCTGAAGGAAGACTTATCAACAACTTGCATTATGCAGATGACACAACCTTGCTTGCTGAAACTGAAGAAGACCTGAAGTGCTTGCTGCAGAAGGTCAACGACTGCAGTCTTCAACATAGAATGAAACTCAACATCAAGAAGACAAAGAATCTTACCACTGGGCCAGTTAGCACCACCATGATAGATGGAGAAGAGACTGAGGTTGTTAACAATTACAGCTTGCTCAGCTACACAAACAACACTCTTAACACCAGCCGTCAAGAAAGACGAATTGAATTGGAAAATCTGCTGTCAGAGGCTTCTCCAGAGTACTGAGAACCAATGATACCAGTCTAGAGACTAAGGTATGCCTGATCCAGGCCATGGTCTTCACAATTACTTGCTATGTTTTAGAGAGCTGGACAATGACTAAGGATGACAGAGGAAGAATAGAAGCCTTTAAGTTGTAGTGCTGGAGAAGAGTCTTGAACATAACATGGGCTGCCAAGAAAACAAATAGGTCCATCTTGGAGAGGGTGAAACCAAGTTTCTCCTTGGAGGCTAGGATTTTGAAGCTCCATCTCACATACTTTGGGCCCGTGGCCAGGAGAGCCTTGTCCCTGGCGAAGGATATCATGTTGGAAGGATGGAGGGACAGCTCAGAAGAATAAGACCACCAATGGGATGGGTAGATACAGTAACGGGGAAATGGGGATTGGTGTGTCAGAATTAGTGAGACTGGCTCAGGACAGGGCAGGGTTCAGAGCTGCTGTACATAGGGTCACTGTGGGTTGCACACAGGCAACTAGATAGCATATAACAACAACAACAATAATCTGTAGGGGGTTGCATTGCTAACCCAAAGTTTACTGTGCCACTCTGGTGGTTCAAATCCACTAGCAACTCTCTGAGAAAAAGAGAAACAATCTTTTCAGTGAAATTTACTCAAAAACCTAAACAAGAGTCAGCTATGAATTGTTTCCAGCTCAATGGCAATGAATGAGTGAGTATGTGAATCATCCCTCCTGACTTCTTTCCGAGTCTCTCCTCTTTTTAAAAAATTGTCATTTTAACAAAAGTTTACACCAAAGTTGGATTTTCATTCATTCATTTTTACACATTTCCCTCCCTACTCTTCTAGTTCACTTTTCAAAAAATAAATATTCATTGTTGCATACTCTCCTGACCCCATCCTAGTCCACTTTGCTATACATTTCTTATTCTGGACTGTTGTCATACAAAATTATCGAACAACATCAGTAATATCACGCTCTAGCAAAATCCTGCTGAAAATTATACAGACATTATTGGAACAGTACATTGACAAAGAATTAAGAGAAATACAAGTTTGGTTTAGAAGTGGTCTTGGCACTAGAGACATTATTGCCAATGTCAGATGGATCTTGGCAGAAAGCAAAGAGTACCGAGGATTGTCTATCTGTGTTTCATTGACTATGCAAAGGCATTTGACTGTGTGAATCACAACAAATTGTGGGTAACCTTGAGGAAAATGGGAGTCCCAAACAATTGACTGTGCTCATGAAAAACCTATACTTGGACCAGAAAGCAATCCTCAGAACAGAGAAAGGAAACACTGCATTGTTCAAAATCAGGAAAGGAGTGCATCAGGGATGGATCTTGACTCCATACCTTTTCAATTTATATGCAGAACTGATCATACAGAAGGCTGGACTTTATGAGGAATGTGTCATCAGGATTGGAGGAACAATCAACAACCTACATTATGTAGATAACACAATCTTGATTGCTGAAACTGAAGACGACCTGAAGTGCTTGCTGCAGACTGTCAAGGACCATAGTCTTCAAAATGGATTGAAATTCAACATCAAGGAGACAAAGAATCTCACCACTGGGCCAATTAGCATCACCATGATAGATGGAGAAGAGACTGAGGTTGTTAACAATTACAGCTTGCTCAGCTCCACTAGCAATACTCTTAACACCAGCCGTCAGGAAATCAAAAGACGAATTGATTTGGAAAATCTGCTGTCAGAGGCTTCTCCAGAGTACTGAGAACCAATGATATCAGTCTAGAAACTGAAGTATGCCTGATCCAGGCCATGGTCTTTGCAATGACTTGCTATGTACCAGAGAACTGGACAAAGACTAAGGATGACAGAGAAAGAAGAAATGTCTTTGAGTTGTAATGGTGAAGAGTCTTGAAAATAGCATGTGAACCACCAAGAAAACAAATAGGTCCATCTTGGAGAGGGTTGAAACCAAGTTTCTCCTTGGAGGCTAGGATTTTGAAGCTCCATCTCACATACTTTGGGCCCGTGGCCAGGAGAGCCTTGTCCCTGGAGAAGGATATCATGCTTGGAAGGATGGAGGGACAGCTCAGGAGAATAAGACCACCAATGAGATGGATAGATACAGTAATGGGGCAATGGGGGTTGGTGTGTCAGAATTAGTGAGACTGGCTCAGGACAGAGCAGGGCTCAGAGCTGCTGTCCATCAGGTCACTATGGGTCACAGGTGACTTGACGGCACCCAGCAACAACAACATTTCTTTTAATCAGTTTTTTTCTTCTTCAGTTCAAATGCAGTGTTTATACCATCTTTTTTTTTTAAGTTTCCCTTCCCCTATCCTTATGTCTATCCTGTTTTATAACAATCATATTATGCAGTATCTGTCCTTTTGTGCACTCCTCATTGCCAATTTAGATAATTCTTATTTCCTTCTCTTGTCTTATTGTTATCACTAAGACTTCCAATACAATATTGAATAGGAGAGGTGATAGATAATAGGTATCCTTGCCTCATTCTTGTTCTCAAAGATAATGCCTTTAATCTTTCAATTGAGAACAATGCTGGCTCTTGGTTTTGTGTACATATTTTTTTATTCTTTTGAGGAAATTCCCCTCTTTTCCTATTTTGCTGAGAATTTTAATCAGGAAAGGGTATTGGATTTTATCAAAGGCTTTTTCTGCATCAATTGATAGGATCATGTATTTCTTGTTCTTTGCTTTGTTGTGATGAATTACACTGATTGTTTTTCTTATGTTGAACCATCCTTGCATACCTATTATGATTTCATTGAGGATTTTTGCATTTGTGTTCATGAGAGATAAAAGCCTATAGTTTTCTATTTTGGTGGTGTCTTTACCTGACTTTGGTATCTAGAATATGTTTGTTTCATAGAATGAGTCTGGGAGAATTCCATCTTTTTCTGTTTTCTGAAATGCTTTATGTAAAGCTGGTAACATATCTTCTCGGAATGTTTGATAAAATGCACTAGCAAAACCATCTAGTTCATGGCATTTTACTATTGTTATTGTTGGAAGTTGTTTTATTAACTGTTCAATTTCTTCTTTTATAATTGATTTGTTCAAGTGTGCTAATTCAGTCTGTGCCATTTTAGGTAGGTTGTGTGTTTCTAAGTATTCACCTATGTTTTCATATTTCTGTGAGTATAGTTTGTCATACTATTCCATTGTTAACTTCTTAATTTTAGTTGCTTCTGTTGTGACATTGCCCCTTTTATCTCCTTTTCAGATTATTTGTGTCTTTTCTTTTGTTAGTTTTGCTAATGATTTGTTGATTTTATTGATCTTTTCAAAGAACCAAGTCCTGGTTTTGTTGATGGTTTCAATTATTTTTCTGTATCCTATTTCAATTTTTTCTGCCCTAAGTTTTATAATTTCAATTTTTTTTAGAGTGTCAGGTTTTCTTGCTATTCTTTTTCAACTTGTTGGAGATGTTGAATTAAAGAATCAATTATCATTTTTGTTTTGCCTTTTGATGTGTTTGCTTATTGCTATAAACTGACCTCTAACTATTGCTTTGGCTGTTTCACAGAGGTTTTGTCAAGTTGTGTTTCTACTGACATTTGTTTCAAGAAATTTTTTATTTCATTTTTTATTTTATTACCCTCTCATATTCAAACAAGGTGTTATTATTCAGCTCCAAATGTATGAGTTTTTTCTCCTTTATCTTCATTCATTAATTTCTAATTTTGTAGCACTGCAGTTTGAGAAGATGCTTTGTATTATTTCTATTTTTTTTAAATTTATTGATGTTTTCTATGTGACATAAAATGGGATCTAATCTGGAGAATTATCCATGCATGTCAGAGAAGAAGATATATTGCACTTTTTTGGGGTGCATTAGCCTGTACGTATCTGTGAGATCAAGGGTTCATTCTTCAGCATTTTTGTTGAGTTTCCTTTTGATCTATTTTTTCTTGAGAGTTCTGTACTGAAGTCTCTTACTATTATTCTGGTATTATCCATTTCTTTTTAGAGTTCTGTTATTACTTAATTTGCATATTTTGCAGCTCTATCATTTGGTCCTAGTTTCAGGAAAGGTGTGCATCAGAGATGCATCTTATCTCCGTATGTTTTCAATCTATATGCAGAACAGATCTTTCAGGAGGCTGGACTTTATGAGGACGAATGTAGCATCAGGTTTGGAGGAACCATGTTTGCTGAAACTGAAGAGTACATGAAGTGTTTGCTATAGAAGGTCAAGGGCTGTAGTCTTCAATAGATATTAAAGCTTAACGTCAAGAAAACAAAGATTCTCACCACTGAGCCATTTATCAGCTTCATGATGGACTGGGAAGAGACTGAGATTGTTGATAACTTCAGAACTTCAACTTACTTGGTTCAAAATCAAGACTCTTGCACGAGCAGTCAGGAAATCAAAAGACAAATTGCATTGAGAATGTCTGCTTTCCGGAACCTCTCTAGAGTACTAAGGAGCAACAATGTCAGTCTGGAGACTAAGGTGTGCCTGATCCAGGCCATGGTCTTCACAATAATTTGCTATGCATCAAGACAGATGGACAATAACTAGGATTATAGAAAAATAATCAATGCCTTTGAGTTGGGGTACTGGAAAACAGTGTTGAACATACAGTGGACTGCCAGGAGAACAAACAGGTCTGTCCTGGAGAGGAAGCAAGGATTTCGAGGCTCTGTCTCACATACTTTGAGCACATGGCCAGGGAGTACCAGTGCTTGGAGGGGGACATCATGCTTAGAAGGGTGGAGGAACAGTGTAGGAGAGGAAGACCCAAATGAGATGAATTGATTTGGTGACAAGAGAAATGGGATTTGGTCTGTCAAAGACAATGAGATTGGCTTAGGATAGGGCAGATTTCAGAGCTAGTATACATAGGGTTGCTATGAGTCACAAGTGACTCAATGGTAATAACAAATAACAACATTTGATGCATATTTATTATACTTATATCCCCTTGTTTTGACACTTTAAGCATTATATAGTGGCTGGTTTTTTGATGGTTTTTATGCTGAAATCTATATTATCAAAGATTAATATTGCTACGCCTGCTTTTTTCTGGTTGCCATTTGCTTGGTATATTTTTTCTTACCCTTTTATTTTAGTCATTCTATATTGATCGGTTTTGGTTTTTATCCAATCTGCTACTCTTTTTCTCTTCACTGGTACATTGGTGCATTTAAACCATTCACATCCAGTGTAATTTTTGTGAGACAAAGTTTTATTGTTTTTTGGTTTTGTTTTAGTTTTAGTTCTTTTTGGTATTGTTGCTGGTTACTTTGGTCCATCCTGGTTTCTGTAGAATCTCTGTAAGAAGGACTTCCCTCAGTATTTCCTGCAATACTGGTCTTGGTGTTTACAAACTCTCTTAGTTTCGGCTTATCTGAGCATATCTTGACCTCTCCATCATATTTGATGGACAGTTTGTTGGGTACAATATTCTTTGTTGACAGTTGTATTCTTTGAGTATTTTATATGTCATCCCACTGTCTTCTTGATTGCATGGTTTTTGCTGAGAAATTGGCACTTAATCTTATTGGCCCTTATAGGTTACTGTTCATTTCTCCTGAGCTACTTTCAGAATTCTCTCCTTATCTTTGGCTCTGACACATTTGATTATATGATGTCTTGTTGTTTTTCTTTGGGGCTCTATATGAAATTCACTTAACTTCATGAATTCTCTCATTCTTCATTATGGGTAGAAAGTTTCTTCTAGTAATTCTTCCACAACTTTTTTAGTGTCTTTAGTTGTTTCTTCCTGTTCTGGGATTCCAATTATGCACCTCTTGATGGTGTCACAAATTATTCTTAGGATTTCTTCTTTTTCCTTCCTTTTTTATTCTGTTTTTTGTTCTAGCTGATCAGTGCTGAGAGTTCTATGTTCTACTTCACTGGTTCTGTGTTCCATCCCTTCAGCTCTGCTCATATATTCCTCTAACATGTTGGCAGCATCTGAATCATTGGTCCTCATATTCTTTATTTTGGTTTTTTTCTTCCTTCCTTCCTTTTCTTTCTTCCTTCCTTCCTTCCTTCCTTTCTCTTTCTTTCTTTCTTTCTTTCTTTCTTTCTTTCTTTCTTTCTTTCTTTCTTTCTTTCTTTCTTTCTTTCTTTCTTTCTTTCTTCTTTTTCTTT
>NW_006400082.1:1075594-1090216 GCF_000299155.1 Elephantulus edwardii | reverse complement strand
TCTCTCTCTCTCTCTCTCTCTCTCTCTCTCTCTCTCTCTTTCTATTTCCAGAGCTTCTAATACCCTGTTTATCTGCATTGTCACCCATTGAAAATATTCAATCATTGTTATTTTAAATTTTGTGTCAGAAAGTTCCATCAGACTTTCTGGCATCAGGAAATCCAATTATTTTATGTTTTAATCACTTATTTTGGGTGACATCTTATTTTCGTTTTGTAGGGTATGATGCAGTCTGCTTCTTCTGTGTCATTTCTGTGGTAGTTTTCCATGCTATGGGCCCCAGTAAGCACTTGGTCTGATAACCTTGACTCAGGAGCTCACTGCTACAGAGGAAAAAAAGTGTGGCTCACCCTTCCTGAATTTCTCTCTAATCCTTTGACTCAAGGGAAGACTTGCTTCAGTTGGGGAGAGAGATGACCTGTGAGTTAGCAGGGTAGGCCAGGCAACTGCCAAAGTTAAGTGGGATCCAAAGAGTCTGCAATTCAAGCACTGGCTGAGGGAAGGACCAGGGGGTGTAGGACAGTGGAACGGCAGGCAGAAGGGCCATCTCCAAGCTCAGGGGCAGTCTACACACTGTGGGTGGTCTAATGCTCCAGATGGGAGCGCATTCTGGGTGGGACCAAAACTAGACCTTGTTGTTTGAACTAAGACTGCTAGTTCCCTGGCTCTCTCAGTTCAGTAAGACAAACGTGGCTTCAGACTGCACCAATCAAGGGCACCTCCTACAGATCCCAGTCAAAGACTTCCTTCAGCTGCCCAAGTGCCTGTGATCTTGGTGCTCCTGGCACAGAGGTGGTGGGGTGGTCTCCACACAGAGCGGCATTCTAGTCCACTATAGGCAGGTCAGTCCAGGCGGCAGGTTGGTCTGGATGGCAGGTCAGTCTGGTAGATTGGTCTGGCAGTAGCAGCCAATCACTCCTCTTTTAAGGAAAGGTATTACCATCTACCTCACAGCATCTGTAAGACTTTAAGAAGTTACATTTGGTTATTTCTCCCTTTCATGTTTGATTCTTGCCCTTCTTTCTTAAACCATCATTCTCAAACCATCATCAAGGTCTATTGAACAAAGTGAATTACTTTTACAAATTTGACATAGATAGATAGATAGATACATAGACAGATAGATCAACATATGCAGTAGATAAAGTGTGTGTGCAGTTAAAATTTCAAAAAGTTCAGAGTAATGAAATGAAGTCTAAGAGCCCCCTCCTCATGCCCATTCTCTGTCTTCAGGTATATAGCTCTGCTCCTGGAGCTAGGCACAGTAACCAAATTTGTGTGTGTACTAACAAACAAATAAAATGAAACCCCACAACAAAACCTGTTCCCCAAAAAACCAAACCACCAAAAGCTCACTCATCAGTCATTAAGTTGAAACCTGTGTATAGCTGACACTTCATCCAATTTTCCAAGATTGTGAACTGCAAGTGATGAGATTGTTCATCTTTCTCCTGTAGAGCTGTTGGTGGATTTGAACTGCCCAAGTCATGGTCTTTAATGTAGCAGTGCAACTCTCTACGGAGTATGCCACCAAAGGTATATGGATACTACATATTTCTTACAAAAATGATAGTATTGCATATACTTTTCTGTAACTTATATTTCCAACAGACACTTTTATCTTGGAAAATTACTCTGAATCAGAGCTGCCCCTTCACATTATACCTACAGGGTATTCCAGCATATAAATACACCAGAATTTATTTAGTCCTGGTGTACAAGTTGCTGTCCCACGGTCACTTGTGGTTGCTGTGAGGCTGAACACTGTGACACGGATGTGTCAAATGTGTGAATGGTTGGCTACCCAATGCGGACAGAGAGTGGAGGGGGGGGGGAGCTCCCCGATTAAAACAAGCGTGGAAGGAGGAATGGCATTCACTTCCATAATAGCTTGCCTCCGGGAACCCTATGAACCTGGAGAGAGGATGAAAGGCACCCAAGCGTTGAGGACTCTCCTTCATAGGGTCGCTATGAGTCGTCTGCGACTCGACGGCACTTATCAACAACAACAACATCTCACATTAGCATTCAATGTGCTTCTGATTTTTTCTAATCCAGAGTACACTGTAATGAACATATAAGAATATATATTATTTCACACGCATGTATAAATTTCTGCTGCAAACTATGTTGCGGTGCATAACCTTGTAAATATATAATTTTGTATACTGCTGTGAAGCAGACTCTGACTCATAGAGACCCAAAAACAGCAAAAGGAAACTTTGTCTAATCTTGTATGATCCTCTCACTCTCTGCTGCACATAAGTCCACTGATGCAGTCACTCTGTCAGTTCACCTCATGCAGAGTCTTCCTTTCTTTTGTTGACTCTCTATATTTTCAAGTGTGATGTCTGCTTCCAGGGCAAACTCCTCCAGATAACATGCCCAAAGTTTATGAGAGCGAGTCTCTGGTTTCTCGTCTTCCAAGACAGATTTGATGTTTGTTCTTTTGACAATCTATGGTTTATTGAATTAGTTTGCATACATATAAATATTCCTTAGTGGTTAAATTATGGGTCAAGGAACCTAATAATTTTTATTGACAGATAAGGCCAAATTCCCTCTGTAGATGCTGCATTACTCTGCACTACCAGCAGCCCTGTGTGGGAGCCTATTTTCCTACATCTTGGCAAACATACCACGTTATAAAACATCTTGATCTTTGCCAATCTGATAGGTGAACTATTGTACCACACTGTGGTTTTTATTTGCATTTATCTTACTATGAGAAAGGTTAAACAAGCATGCATGTGTTTAGGAGCTTCTTAAATGTCTTTTCTCCTTATTTTGAACTTTGTGTTCTGATCTTTCACCCATTTTTATACTACACATATTTGATTTTCTCATTGTTGTCTTAGGAGAACTCTCAAAGCAAAAAGTAAGTATATAATCAACACTTCCTCTGTGATACATGCTGCAATTTCTTTCAAGTTTGGTGTTTTTATTTACCATCATTTTTTTTCTATAGGATGAGAGCATAGGGGTGGAGGGAGTGGTTAGTGCCATAGCTGAGGAGTACTGACCTACCTTATGAAATCTGCCTCTTTCATTGCAAGAAATAAGCAAACCTGCTCTTGTTCTTGGAGGGAGAGCCATTACTTCACCCTTCAGGGCTTTTCACTGCCAACACAATCTTGAGAAATTGCCTGGGTCAGGGGAAGTCATGCCTTGTGTTTTCTATTTGATCAGGAAAAGATAGGAGATAGGCATAGGAGATTTACAGGACTGTCTCCCCCAAGAAGTACAGCCAAGTGGTTGCAGTTTTGAATCTTGGTATCCCCACAAAACTAAAATACAGCACATGGGACAAAGTAGAAACTTGACAGGCACTGCAAACCTGAAGGCATTTGGTTCAAGGTCAGCAGCCGCTCTGCGGGAGGATGGGCAAACTCCTCCTTTGTGATTAACAGCCTCTGAAAACCTGCTGGAGGGTCAGCTATGGGTTGTTGACTCTATGATACTCACCAACCAACCAACCAACCAACCAACTAACCAACCAACCAACCAACCAACCAACCAACCAACCAACCAACCAACCAGTATGAATTTATCAACAGATAACAACTGAGAATAAAATATTCAATATAATTCTACTATAAATGGATAATTCCTTGAACTGTGGGTATAAACAGTATTGTAGTCTAAAGTATTCCCTATAAAGAGAACAGAACAATGAAACAACAACCAGACTCCAACTACTAAAACCTCCTCGAATTAGAATCACTAGTGTGTTTAATTAAAAGTCATTTCCATGAAACGAAATCTATGATTATACTATCCTGATTTCCTTCAAAGTCTTTAGTTACAAATTTGAAAATGTATTTAAGCACCTTTGATGTGCCATGTTTATAAAATAGACACTAAGTATTACTTGTAATCATGTTACTGTTGAGTCGAAACCAACCCATAGTTGACCCTCCAGTTGGTAGTGTCCTGGTGGTAAAAACCTACACTTGGAATTGCAAAGGCAAGCAGTTTGAATCCACCAAGCTGCTCCACAGAAGGATGAGCAATCTCCTCCTGTGTGATTAAACTACCTTTGCAAACCTGCTGGACAGTCAGCTATGAGTCAGTTCTGACTCAATAGCACACAACAACAAATTGCACAGCAGATTGTCCATCCTTCTGCCACAAAGCAACTGGTGGATTACAACCTCTTATCTTTGAGTTGGCAGCACAGTTCCTAAACAATTGCTTGTTGTTAAGTGTCAGTAAGCTGAAATTGGCTCATAGTTGATTTTTCAGTGGGTATTCTGAGGCAGTTTTAAATTTTAGGGGAAGAGACTGTTCATCTTTCTCCTTCAGAGAAGCTGGTTGGCTCAAACCATGTGTCCTTAGGCTGGCAGTGCCCCTCCTTACCATAGGCCAGCAGAGCTTACTATCTTATTTTTTTAAGCCAAAACACACTCATAGGTGATACAGCTATGGGTTTTCTGATACTGTAAATCACATGGGAGAAGATTGCCCATATATTTCCTGCTAAGGAATTACTGAGGAATATGCTGTTGGATTTGCTAAGACACTGTAGTACGTTGTGCCAATCAATGGTAATTGATGCCTATGAATGAATGAAAAAAATAAGCCAGTGTGATCTGTAAACTTTCACTCAAATAAAATGTTGTTGTAGTTATGTGCCGTCGAGTCGCTTGCGACTCATAGCGACCCTATGTACAACAGCTCTAAACTCTGCTCTGTCCTGTGCCAATCTCATTGTCTCCGCACACTCATCCCGATTGCCCCACTCACTGAATCAATTCATCTCCCAGAGGGCCTTCCCCTCCTGCACCTGCCCTCCACCCTCCCAAGCATGATGTCCCTCCCCAAGGACCGGTCCCTCCTTACAACATGACCAAAGTATGTCAGACAAAGCCTCAGAATCCTTGCCTCCAAGGAGCAGCCCGGTTTAACCCTCTCCAGGATGAAACTTTGTTTTCTTAGCAGTTCATGGCACTCTCAGCACTCTTCTCCAACACCAAAGCTCAAAAGCATCAATTCTCCTTCTATAATAGATTTTAGAAAACATAAATGGAGATTTCAGTTCAGATATATACATTCTAAGAATTACTCCTAGAAGTGTAAACTTCAGCTTGTATTTTAGTGTTTGCTATTTCTGAAGCATGATGTCCCTCTCCAAGGACTGGTTCTTCCTTGCAACATACTCAAACTATGTCAGATGAACCCTCACAATCCTTGCCTCCAAGGAACAGCCTGGTTTCAGTCTCTCTATAACAAATCTGTTTGTTCTTCAACACTCATCTCCAGAACCACAGCTCAAAAGCATCTAGTCTCTTTCAATTCTTTACCACTTACCCCTTTTTATAATTCTAAGTGCAAATCATTTTATCAGAAGACATTCTTTTTCAATCAAGAGGAACAGGATTGTTTCCATACTGTTATTGTCTATCTCTTTTTTGTCATAAATTTCCCAAATACAGGATCTGATAAATCATCTGATGTTTTGTGACACTTTGTAGGCTCAAAGATTAATCCTCTACTATATATTTATATCACCAAGAAGAGGAAATATTCACATTACTAGTAAAAATGCCAGATGATAGTTTTGTCACATTTGGTTACAAATATATCTTGGGGGAAAGTGCTCCTTAGGGCTAAGGATGGTTACAGTCCCTCTCACAAACTTTGGGCATGTTGTTACGAGGGTCTAGGTCTTGGAAAAAGATATACAGCTTAAAATGATATCACACTTATAAAGGTGGAGGGGCAGTAAAAGAGAGAAAGACCCTCAGCAAGATGGATGGACACAAGGACTGCTTCAGTGTATCAGGGATGGTGAGGCACAGGATAGGGTAAGGTTCAGATACTTATTCATCAAGTTGCTGAGAGTCACAGTTGACTTCAAGGCACCTAACAACAACAATAGATGAGGTATGGTAAAATTGTAACAAAAGCTAAAAAAAAGAATGTTTCTCAAAAAATAATTTAAGGGGAAAAGTGGCTTACTCTTTAGAATGGTAAAAGAGTAAGACGCCATGTTTTTCATCATGCCTTAACATAAGTTTGATGCTTAGTGCATGTTTAAGTATACTTGTTAACTTAATGTTTTTTGAGTTTGTATGCCTTGTATTGAAGAAGATATAAATATGCCTACATCATAGAGGATAATTCCACTTTTTAATTTTTCTAGAAGTGAAAAATCACACGCTTTACAACAAAGAACTTAAATAGCAACTTACATATTAATTTTCACTGTGAGGAATATGGATCACATTTTTCATTTGAATTACATTTTTAGTAGGAAGAAACTATTAAATTTGATCCACATTAAAAAAAAAACCTCCAGAAAAATGTTGTTGTTATGTGCTGTTGAGTTGTTTGCAACTCATAGCAACCCTATGTACAACAGCCCTAAACCGTTCTCCATACTGTGCCAATCTCATTGTCTCTGACACATCCATCCCGATTACCCTAGTCACTGAATCAATCCACCTCATAGAGGGTCTTCCCCTCCTGTGCTGTCCCTCTACTATACCCAGCATGATGTCCCTCTCTAAAGACCTGTCTCTCCTTACAACATGTCCAAAGTATGTCAGACGAAGCCCCAGAATCCTTGCCTCCAAAAATATGTCAAAATATATATCTATTTCATTTTGTTTTTGAATAACAATAAAAAATAGGGCTTGTTTTTTTCTAAAAATTGTAGTATTAAAAAAAGACATTACAGCAGCATGAAATGTAATTTTAAAACACTTTTAACTCAAAAGTATTTTATTTTTACTCTTTTAAGAAGATAAAGTTAATGTGTGAAACCTTAGTACAGAAATAGCAAACATTAAAATATAAACTATATACAGGGTGGAGAGACAGTGCAGGAGGGGAAGACCCTCTATGAGGTGGATTGATTCAGTGACTGGGGTAATCGGGATAGGTGTTTCAGAGACAGTGCAATAGGTACAGGACAGAGTTTAGGGCTGTTGTACATAGGGTTGCTATGAGTCGCAAGCGACTAGACGGCACATAACAACAACAACAACAGGAGTAATTCTGAGAATGTATATATCTGAACCGAAATCTCTGTTTTTTAAAAATCTATAGTTTACAGACACACTGGCTTATTTATTCATTCATAAGTATCATTTACCATTGATTGACACAATTAACGTATTACAATGTCTAAGCAAATCCTAATGTATTTTGCTGTTCCCTCCATAAAAATCTCCGTTTAACAGTCAATAGGAAATCACAATAGATTTTAACTGCTTTTAGCTTCACAAATTGCTTATCTATTTTCTTGTAAACCTTAAGAATCCCTATCTCCTTGATTGGTTTAGTTATTATCTTTAGTTATAAATGTTCTCAACAGTTATAAAAAAAGTTAGCTTTTACATATGTAACAATGAATTGCTCTTATTAAATTTTGTATCTATATGTGGACTCAGAGGGCAGATTAAGAATGATTACCCAATATGGAAATTAAAAGACCTAGGATCAAATCTTGTGTTACAATTACATAATTGACTTTACCAGGAAGTATTTTTATTTACTTCACATATGTACAAGAATAAAATATGAACAAATATATTAATAACCCTTTGATGTTGTTATGTGCCATTGAGTCACCTGTGTACATACAATAGCTCTGAACTCTGCTCTATCCTGAGCCAGGTTCACCCTGACACACTTACCTCCATTATCTCAGTTACTGTGTCAATCCATCTCATGTGGGGTCATCCTCTCCTGCTCTGTCCCTCCACCCTTCCAACCATGATGTCCTTCTCCAGGGACTTGTCCCTCCTGGCTACATGATCAAAGCATATGAGATGGAGCTTCAAAATTCTTGCCTGCAAGAACCAGCCTGATTTTACCCTCTCTAGGATAAGCGTGTTTGTTCTCTTGGCAATCCACAATGTATGTTCAATACTCTTCTCCAGTACCACAATTCAAAGGCATCAATTCTTCTTCTGTCATCTTTGGTCATTGTTCAGCTCTCTGATGCACAGAAAGTAACTGCAAAACAGGCATACCTTAGTCTCCCAACTGACATCATTGCTCTTCAGCACTTTTGAGAGGTCCCTGACAGCAGCTTGCTCCAAAGAATTTTGCCTTTTAATTTCTTGAATCTTATGATTTATTATTGTTCACTAGTGTGAAGTTGTTGTTTTTCTTAATACATTTCTAAAAGTATTTCCAGAACTTGTCTGATCAAATCAAATCATATCAAATCAATCAAATCTTCTGATCCCTTCACTTAGTTTTAAAAATTATCTCTACTAACATTGCCACTAACTTGAATGTCCCTATCATTCCCATTGGCTAAAGATTGAGACAAATTCAATTAAGATAGAAAATGCAATCTATATACTTAATGTTCATAAACCAGTCCTGAGTATGAGTTCAAGTTATTGTATTCCATCCAAAATATTTTACTTATTAACTTTCATTTGCTATTTCTATTTTTTAAATACTTTTTTTATTCAGTACTTTTCCACTTTGCTTCTCAGTATCTCTCCTGTCTTTTTCTAAAATAAACTTAAAAGTGGTAAGTTAACTCTCAGAGGAAGTTTCTTTAAAAAACGAAAAAGTTTAGCAACAAAGTAAATCCTGATTGCAAATTCTAGTTTACTCCAGTACATTTTCCAATGTAAATGTGATCAATATTAGTATTTGTTTATATTTTGTTGGCCAAGATAGTTCTCTAAAATCTTAAATGGATTTTAAAATTAATTTCTCAAACAGTTGTTCTTAATAAGTCAATTGCAAACTGGGGTATAGAATATACTGGAAAATGGAAACATATTATGTAAATACTTAATGATAAAAATAACTCATGCTTAATTTTTTCCGGTTATTCCTAATTGTATTGATATTTTTGTATATATTCCCAAATAATTTCTATTTTTAAAAGATTCATTAAAAGTAAATTTGTGTTAGGTTATAACTAACTTTCTTATGAACCAGTAATAACTAGGGCTAGAACACACAGGAGAGCCTCAAGTTAGCTTAGGAAGTCACACTGCCAGACGGTGGCAGCATTCACAAGAGTGGGTGACGTTCATCTGTTATCAGTAGATTGAATTTCAAAACAACTCTAGACAACAGACTTAGAAGACAAGTCTAGAAAACACAGGTGAAAGAACTGCAGAAAAGTGGTAGGACTCTGACTCCAGTTTGGCTCTGTACAACATCAGAGCACCTGGTCAAAAGAAGGGTGACTTGTGCCCTACTCTTCACCTCTTGAGTTTACAAAAACAAGACAAAAGCTTGCTCCTAGAATAAACATTGGAACCAGTGAACACAGGCTGATCTTCCCCTTGTGGCGCTGGTGCTCTGTTCAAGGACACTCCCAATGATACATTGCTGTTGTTCATCTGCCTCCCTTGCCTAGAAAATGTAGCTGTGCTTTTTTAGAGGCATTTTTAAATGTCATCTGCTCATGACCTACAGATTGAGAAGCAGGTAATTCTGTTCTCGGATAGAAAAAAAAAACCCCAAAACCCACCATTTTTTTAACAAAGCAGCTAGAATATTAACAGCAAACAATAAGCAGGGCAAAATGTATTCACTATATTACAGAAGTCATCATTCCAAAGGAGAGAAATGCTTAAAGCTCACTTGTGTATGTTTTACGGTTTTGTAATACTATATTATCATTCATATGTAGTTTTCATTTTAATCAAGGAAAGTCTTATGGGGGAAAGAGCTTGATTATTCTTAAATTTAGAAGTATATTTTCAAAATGCAAACACTACAAAATCCAGAGTTGTACTAATGAGAATATAAAAGTTTCCAATTGCAGCAATTTTTTAATGGAGTGTTTATATTTAACGTAATTATATTTTAAATTCTTTTACTATGAACATGTTTTGAATATTGGGTCAGCTGCACTTGTGCCTACTACATAATGAATATTTTTAATAACATGTATGATTTCAGCTCTTAGATTTTTCAGAATTCTTAAAGCTATTAGTTTGCTCGACCATAAAGGCACATAACCCACCCCTAAAAATGAACGATTGAGGCAAGAGATTAGCTAAGTGCCTATTTAAATATACACACTTTATCTATGTAGAATAAAATACTTCAGTAGAAAGCTTTTACAATTTCTGAGGAATGGATACAATTTATTAACAGATCTTGAGTCTGGAAACATTTCCAATACCATTAATACATAGTATATGATCTAAACAGAAGTTGCATTTGCTAATATAAAAAATTCTGTTGCACATGCAACAAAGTTCCCATGCTACACAATTCTTGTAAAAGATCAGTGGAAATATATTAGCAAATAGTTTTGCAAAGAACAAGTTGGTGCTCAAGTGCACTGAGTAATATTTATGAATTCCAGATGAGGAAAAGGTTCTCTTCTTGTGTTCATTCAAGTGTAAAATAGATCATTTATTAAACAACTCAACTATACCACTGAATAAATGAAATGTTGTCACTTACTAAAAACTAAGTATATATCATTTGATAGAAGCCTCTCTAGTTAAAATCTCTATCTCCTTAAATAATTTTAAGCTATAGTTATTTCTAACTGGTCACATAATATTCCATTTAAACACCTGCTCAGATTTAGTTATCTAAACACAAAACACTGCCAATTAAAAAAGACAATTCACAATCACTAAATGTTTTCTAGTTTCCTCTTTCTATATGCCTATCTCATCTATACTACATGAAACAATGTTCTACATTATGTATTATTGATCTGTGACATTTTAAAGCTGGTATTTTAATGAAATCGTTGTGAAAAGTAATGAAATTGCTTTTGAAAAGACCTTTTTGTAAAAGAATCACTCCTGTATTAGATCATTAGATTCTATCCAAAATCTCCTTGCTAAATAAATAAATAAAAATGGCTATTTTCTTATCCATAAGCAAGGAAAGAAAATTGCCAAGGAAAGATCTTGGACCATGAGAAAAAAAAATTCAACCAGGCTGTTTGCTGGCAATAGGCCACACAAAGCAGCGTCTGGTCCTGCAGTAGAGAGCACACTGGCAGATGTTATTAGCTGACTTTTGCTGGAAAAGTATGGGAGAACAGTTGGAAAATCACAAGGTGTAGAACAAGCTTTAAATAAATAAATAGCTTATTTGGCAACAGAAAGTAGAAAAGGAAGAGTTTCTTGGTTGAGGAAGAAGACTGGGGTATTTCTAAGTGGAGTTTCTTAGTGTTGTTTTCACAGACTGACTTGTTAAATGAGAACTGATATTGCACCTACCACATTTGTATTTGGAGATTCCGGAACTTCAGAATTACAATCAGTTTGCAATTCTGCTTAAGTGATTTGTAGTCTTTATTGCTAGGATGTCACTGATACAGATAATTCTTCATCTTTACCTGTTTTTACCCTTACTTTAGTAACTGAGACAGTAACCATTAATGACCAAGCATTCTGATTGTCAGTATGGTTTCTGATAAAGTACCTTAAAATTACTGAGACTTAATATTAGTTTTAAGAACACATTACACAAAATCTGACATATGTTAAGGTGTGTTAGCCAAAATACAGAAATAACATTATAAAATAAATACATAAAAATGTCATTTTGTATAAAAGGTTCTTTTTGTTAATATGGAGGGGGGGAAAGCAAAAGAATTACTCAGAAAAAAAAAGTCATGATACAGAAAAGATTGCTTCCATGATCATTGTTTGCTACTCCAGGTCAAGGAATATACTGGCAGAACCCATTTACGTATTTCCTAAGTGGGATGTAAATAATTACAAAGCCTATTAAATGGAGTTATATTTTAAGTTCCCAGATAAGAAGTCCTTCCTCTTTGGTTAGACCTATGTCTAGGCAATATTTGCTAACATAACAAGGAAATAAGATCTGAAGAGAAAAGAATACCATAAAGGTGGCGAATCCAGTACACACACCTCCCCCCACAAATGAAATGACGTTTCTGGTGTTACTATTTTTCAAAGGTATGGATTTTTAAAATGGAGGATACATCTTAATATTTCTTTGACGAAAATTTTATTATGGTTATATTGCTGCATTGAACTCCAGGAATTCCCATTCTCCGCACTAGCCCCTCACTTTGAAGTGTAAAAGATGCAATTTGATGAATATTTGTTTGTGACTTTCAAAGTCACAAGAGCGACGGAGACAAATATTCTAAGCGTTTCTTCAAGTGTTCTCTTCAATCTTCAGTCACTGGTATGAAGGCACACTTACAGGTATGGAGACACCCACCTTCCGGCGATCTGGGTGTGGATACGGAGAGTCCTTGCGAGAGGAAGACACCCTACCACGGATAAACGAGTTCATTGGACTTGTTTTCTTGCTAGTGCCCGCCCTCTTCTCTGCACTATGGAAACTGCTACCTCTTCGCTTGCTTGTGCTGTTTTCCTCCTATTACATCCAAAACAGACTTCAACTTCCCTAGAACCTACTAAAGGACTAAGGTGCTTAGGATGACGCCCCAGCCAGAGACCGCGATCGCTGGCGGCGGCCGAGCGCGTTCCCACCCGATGGGAAAGGCGAAAAGGGCAGCACACTGTTCCTGGGGAGAAATGCGGCGGAGCAAAGTCCGCGCGCGCCCTGGCTTTCCTGGGCGCTGCGCCGTGCCCGGCGCCCTCCAGCCTCGGCCTGAGGGCCGCAGAGCCTTCGCCCCCTCCCCGCACCCCACTGGCTTTCCTTCCAGTAAAGGGCATGGAGCGCTATTGATCCTGAGCTCACCGAGTGACTAATTTGGATGCTCGTAAACAAGCGCTGGCGGGCCCAGCGCACCGCCACCCCCGTGCTGACGAGCACCAGGGAGAAAAACACGGGCGCAAACATGCCGGCTGCGGGCGCGCGCGCCGACACCCCGCCTCTGAGCCCCGCCATCGGAGCTCCGGACGCAGGATCAACTTCACCCAGATGGCGGGGGCGCGCGGAGCGGGGGCGGCCCCAGGGAACGCAGTCGGGATTCATTCACGTCTCAGCGGCCCCCGGGCCGGGGAGGACCTGCCGCGCACGGGGCGGGGGCGGCACGCTGCAGGCTCCAGGGTGCTGCCCGCCCCCTCCCCTTCCGCCCAGCCCTGAGCTAACCGCTCCTGCTCTTTGATCTCCACCAGGCCCTCGTCTCCCCCTCCCAAGCTTCCCTTCCAGTATTCCTTTCCCAGCGGAAGCCTCAAGATAAATTAATATAGTCAAAGGCGGGAGTGAAAGGTCCTCTCCGGCGCCCCCCGGCCTCGGCTCTCCCCGCCCCTTCTCCTAGCTCCTTTTTCACGCTCTGGGTGGCATTTCCTCCGCGTGCATCAACAACAAGCTTCTGATTAATGAGGCACCGGGGCTGCCCGGCCCCCACCCCTTTCCCGGGCCCTGCGTCCTCCGAGGGAGGGGGAGGGGGAGGGGACGGGCGGGAAAAGCAACTGAAGGAGAAAGGAGGCGAGCGAGGCGCGGCGGCGGGGGAGGGCGGGGGCGCCGGGCCCGCCCCGCTGCTGGCCCCGCTGCGCGATTGGCTGCGGGTGCTGTCCGTCCAGGGGCGCGGCCGCCAATAGAGCTGCGGGTGGGGGAGGAGCGGCCGCCGGCCCCGCGCTCGTGTGTGTGCCTGCGTAACGCCGAGTCACATGTTGTTTTGCTCTTCTTAGTTCAGTCACTCGGTGCGCGATGTGTTACTCACTGTTCAACTGGGACCCAGACGAGCAGGACTCGCCGTTGGCAGCAGCAGTAGCAGCAGCAGCAGCTCCGGTGGCGGCGGCCGCGCGCACCCTGGTTCCCGGGAGTGCAGTGCGGAGAAGGCGGCGGCCACAGCACAAGTGCAGTCGCGGACGGCTTAGGCTCCGGCCCGGCAGCGGCGTTTGGCAGCTCGGGGACCCGGACTACCTCCCCATCTAGCGAGTTACCCAAGGCGGCCGCGCAGCCAGAGACCCTGGAGAGGGAGCGGCCGCGACAAGTTGGGCTTGGGGAGACGGCTGCCGACTGCGATCTGGGCATCCTCAGGGAGACCCCCGGAGGCGGCTGAAGCCCGGAGGGGCGCTACGCCACAGCGTGTTATCTTCCTCTGGTTCTTTTCACTTGATTTTTTTTTTTTCCTCCCTCCACCTTTTCGGCAGGAGGGACGGTCTTTCGGGCGATCGGGGGAGCCGCGCCCCCAGCCCGCGCCTCCCCTCCCTCTTTTAACCCCCTCCCCCCCATCCACAACTGGGTTGGGGTGGCCAGGACCGAACGAAGCACCTAGGATGGCGAGCCCGCTGCCGAACGGGCTCCTCACCCCGGCCGGAGCCTCGGGCGACGGCGGCGGCTGCGGGAGCGCGGGGGGCGGCGGCCCCAACCTTAACAACAACAACAACAACCACAGCGTGCGGAAGTGCGGCTACCTGAGGAAGCAGAAGCACGGACACAAGCGCTTCTTCGTGCTCCGCGGCCCCGGGGGCGGCGCGGGCAGCGACGAGCAGGCGGCGGGGAGCGCGGGCGGGGGGCAGCCGCCGCAGCCCCCCCGGCTCGAGTACTACGAGAACGAGAAGAAGTGGAAGAACAAGTCGGGGGCCCCGAAGCGGGTGATCGCGCTCGACTGCTGCCTCAACATCAACAAGCGCGCCGACGCCAAGCACAAGTACCTCATCGCCCTCTACACCAAGGACGAGTACTTCGCCGTGGCGGCGGAGAACGAGCAGGAGCAGGAAGGCTGGTACCGCGCGCTCACCGACCTGGTCAACGAGGGCCGCGCGG
>NW_006400082.1:1037348-1075484 GCF_000299155.1 Elephantulus edwardii | reverse complement strand
GCGCCTTCGGGGGCTCTGCTGGCGCCGCCGACGACAACTACGGGCTCATCGCGCCCGCCACCTCGGTCTACCGCGAGGTCTGGCAGGTGAACCTGAAGCCCAAGGGCCTGGGGCAGAGCAAGAACCTGACGGGCGTGTATCGCCTGTGCCTGTCCGCGCGCACCATCGGCTTCGTGAAGCTCAACTGTGAGCAGCCGTCGGTCACGCTGCAGCTGATGAACATCCGCCGCTGCGGCCACTCGGACAGTTTTTTCTTCATCGAAGTGGGCCGCTCCGCCGTCACGGGCCCTGGCGAGCTCTGGATGCAGGCTGACGACTCCGTGGTGGCGCAGAACATCCACGAGACCATCCTGGAGGCCATGAAGGCGCTCAAGGAGCTGTTCGAGTTTCGGCCGCGCAGTAAGAGCCAGTCGTCGGGCTCCTCCTCCACGCACCCTATCAGCGTGCCCGGCGCGCGGCGCCACCACCACCTGATCCACCTGCCCCCCAGCCAGACTGGCCTGGTGCGCCGCTCGCGCACGGACAGCCTGGCCGCTACCCCGCCTGCCGCGGCCAGTGCTAGCGCCAACGCTGCCCCGGGGGCCAAATGCAACTCCTGCCGGGTGCGCACGGCCAGCGAGGGAGATGGTAGCGCCGGTGCGGCAGGAGGAGGGGGCTGCAGACCCGTGTCGGTGGCTGGGAGCCCTATGAGCCCTGGACCGGTGAGGACGCCTCTAAGCCGCTCGCACACCCTGAGCAGCGGCTGCAGCGGCCATCTGAGCAAGATGATGCTGGCGCCGTCAGGGGGCGCTCTTCAACACAGCCGCTCCATGTCCATGCCTGTTTCCCACTCTCCCCCGGCGGCTACCAGCCCTGGCAGCCTCTCGTCCAGCAGTGGGCATGGCTCGGGCTCCTACCCCCTGCCTCCAGGCCCACACCCGCACCTGCCGCATCCCCTGCACCATCACCAGGGCCAGAGGCCCTCCAGTGGCAGTGCCTCTGCCTCGGGCTCTCCCAGTGATCCAGGTTTCATTTCCCTGGATGAGTATGGCTCCAGCCCTGGCGATTTGAGAGCTTTTTACAGCCACAGAAGCAACACTCCCGAGTCCATTGCAGAGACCCCTCCTGCCAGAGATGGCAGTGGGGGTGAGTTGTACGGATATATGACCATGGACAGGCCTCTAAGCCACTGTGGCCGACCCTACAGAAGGGTCTCAGGCGATGGGTCTCAGGACTTGGACAAAGGGTTGAGGAAGAGGACTTACTCCCTGACCACACCTGCCCGTCAGCGGGCAGTGCCCCAACCCTCTTCTGCATCCCTGGATGAATACACTCTGATGCGGGCCACCTTCTCTGGCAGCTCAGGCCGCCTCTGCCCATCCTGCCCTGCATCCTCCCCCAAAGTGGCCTACAACCCCTATCCTGAGGACTACGGAGACATAGAGATCGGCTCTCACAGGAGCTCCAGCAGTAACCTGGGGGCGGATGACGGCTACATGCCCATGACCCCTGGTGTGGCCCCACTGATGGGCGGTGGCAGTGGCAGCTGTAAGAGTGATGACTACATGCCCATGAGCCCAACCAGCGTGTCTGCCCCTAAGCAGATCCTGCAGCCCCGAGGTGTGGCTTCAGCCTTGCCCCCCACTGGGGCTGGGGTACCAGCCACAATCCCTGCGGCTGGAAGAGGCTTTCCAGTGAGTGGGGGCAGCTACAAGACCAGTTCCCCAGCTGAGAGCTCCCCAGAGGACAATAGGTACATGCGCATGTGGTGTGGCTCCAAGCTGTCCATGGAGAATTCAGACAGCAAGCTGCTTTCTAATGGGGACTACCTCAACATGTCCCCCAGTGACGCGAGCACTTCCTGTACCCCACCTGACTTCTTCTCAGCTGCCTTGCATGGTGGGGGAGATGTACTCAAGGGAGTCCCTGGGTACTGCTACAGCTCTCTGCCCCGCTCTTATAAGGCTCCCTATACCTGCAATGGGGACAATGACCAGTATGTACTGATGAGCTCCCCAGTGGGGCGGATCCTGGAAGAGGAGAGACCAGAGCCACAGACCAATCCACAGCCTCTGGCCACCTCAGTGACCACCCAGTCACCCAGCGCCTTCGGGGCCAGTGGGGGCAGCCACATCCAACCTCACCACCCAGTAGTGCCTTCACCCATGAGGCAGAGTGGCAGCAGCAGCCGGCCAGAGGGTTTCCTGAACCAGCGCTGCCGGGCAGTGCGGCCTACGCGCTTGTCCCTGGAGGGGCTTCAGACTCTACCCAGCATGCACGAGTACCCTTTGCCACCAGAACCCAAGAGCCCAGGTGAATACATCAACATTGACTTTGGTGAGGCAGGAGCCCATCTTTCCCCACCTGCCCCTCCCCTGCTGGCCTCTGCAGCCTCCTCTTCCTCACTGCTGTCTGCCAGCAGCCCGGCCTCCTCCCTGGGTTCTGGCACCCCTGGAACTAGTAGTGACAGCCGACAGCGTTCCCCTCTTTCAGACTACATGAACCTCGACTTCAGCTCGCCCAAGTCACCCAAAACTGGGACCCAGAGTGGGGACCCAGTAGGATCTCTGGACGCCCTCCTTTCTCCCGAGGCCTCCTCACCCTACCCACCTTTGCCTCCACGGCCCTCAGCGTCTCCCTCCTCTTCCTCGTCCCAGGAGCAGCAGCCTCCCCTACCGCCACCACCGGGGGAGCTGTACCGGCTGCCTCCTGTAGCGGTGGCTGCCACCTCCCAGGGCCCCAGTGCTGCATCCTCGTCGTCCTCGGAGCCTGGGGACAATGGTGACTACACCGAGATGGCCTTTGGTGTGGCTGCCACTCCACCACAACCCATTGCGGCACCCCCGAAGCCAGAAAGTGCCCGGGTGACCAGCCCGACGTCTGGCGTGAAGAGGCTGAGTCTCATGGACCAGGTGTCTGGAGTGGAAGCCTTCCTGCAGGCGAGCCAGCCCCCAGACCCACACCGAGGCGCCAAGGTCATCCGCGCAGACCCGCAGGGGGGCCGCCGGCGGCACAGCTCGGAGACCTTCTCCTCGACCACCACTGTGACCCCCGTGTCCCCGTCCTTCGCCCATAATCCTAAACGCCACAACTCGGCTTCTGTGGAAAACGTGTCTCTCAGGAAAAGTGGCGAAGGCGGCAGTAATGGTGTTGGCGTTGGCCTCGGTGGGGGAGATGAGCCACCCAGATCCCCCCAGCAGTCACAGCCAGCGCTTCCTGTGCCATCACTTCCCCAACAGCCAAGGCCACGGACACAGAATCCACCTGGGGTGTTGATAGGTTGCCCTGGGGGCAGTGGTTCTCCCATGTGTAGGGAGACCTCTGCTGGATTCCAGAATGGCCTCAACTACATTGCCATTGACGTGAGAGAGGAGACTGGGCTGTTACCGCCACCGCAGCAACAGCCGCAGCACCCACAGCCAGGAGACAAGAACTCCTGGGGACGGAACCATAGCCTCGGTGGTCTCATAAATGCTGTAGGTGGCAGCAGTACCAGTGGGGTCTGTGGGGGACCAGGCTCTGGTGCCCTCCCATCCACCAACACCTATGCCAGCATTGACTTCTTGTCACATCACCTGAAGGAGGCGACGATTGTGAAAGGTGAGGCTCTTTGACTTTGTGTGTTGTGAGAAGGCAAGATCAGGAACCCCTTGGGTGTTTTGGAGTTTTGTTCTTTACTCCCTTTTTTGGTACCTTGACCTAACGCCAAAATACTGGCTTATGTGTGTTGTTTTGTTTTACACTTGGCTCCCTTGGTGCCTCCTCCTTTCCCAAAACACTTGCCAAGAACAATCACATAGTCTTTGAGATGAGTGTGAAGCTTCTGACTTTGATGTTGTTTCAGACCCAACCCATTCTCTCCCCCCCCCCAGTCCTCAGGTAGGCCAGACAAAAGAGGCAGCTGAACACAGTGCTGTTGATCTTTGTAGTTGAGAAAGTTCTGCTAGGAAGGTGCATCAAAGGACCAACTGCGCCCATCAGCTGCAGCCTTCACCTTTCTCTTTGAGTTTCTTTAGCTGGAAAGCAGAGCCTTAAAGTTTAGTAAAAACAAGCTTGAAATTCATGTAAAGTAATTGGCATCCATTTTGCTGGCTGCCAACC
This sequence comes from Elephantulus edwardii, assembly GCF_000299155.1. Taxonomy (NCBI): domain Eukaryota; kingdom Metazoa; phylum Chordata; class Mammalia; order Macroscelidea; family Macroscelididae; genus Elephantulus; species Elephantulus edwardii. Next base: position 1,071,404 of record NW_006400082.1, on the reverse strand, counting down.
AATTAAGTTTTAGGTATAAAATAATAGGGGCTTTTCCATCCGGTAGATTATTTTGTTCTGAAAGGGCAACATTTTAGAGCAGTGGTTCTTAAATGTTGAACATACTTGGCAATGTGTTTGTTAAAGCCTGGGTTGCTGGGTTCTATAAACCTCCAGAATTTATGGTTTATGGGATACAGCTAGATTTTCCATTTCTAATGAGTTCTCAGGTTCTGCTGATGGGGACCATATATTGAGCACAGTGTTAGACCCTCTTGAGAAGATTTGAAAAATTATCTGCCTTCACCTTGCCCCCAGACACAGCTTTAATAAATTATGTATATATACATCTACACACACAATGTGTATACATACACACATACACTATTTCAGGTATAGAGCACAAGCTCCTACAATTCTCAGAGTTTCCCAGCTGACTTTAATGTGCAACCAGGATTTGGTAGCACTGCTTTAGTGGAAAAGTGAAAGACAAAAACACTGGTCTGTTTCAGGAACAATTGGATGTGACAGTATTGTTCACGTCCACATCAAACGCCAGTGGGGAGGGAGGTGTTTTCTTGCTTTGCAGCTAGTAGTGAACCTAGTTGTCTCAAACTTTGAGTGGTGAGAGAGGAAACAGAGGTATAAGTGTGGTGAATACTGAACTCCAAAGAGTTTAATTCTGTGCCTGTTTCTTTGCTGAGTTGTCGGTAGGGGGTAGGCCTTTTGGGGGCTTAAGACCCAGAGTAAGTAGCCAGTAGTGTTTGGATGCAGTATGGATGCTGGCCTAAGGTACAGAGTCTGGAGGGTTGGTTATAAGGTGGTGGCTGAAATAACTCTGGCAATGCATATGCCTTTTGTTCTTAAGATAAACAGACCCATTTTATTTTACTGGAATCTAGCATTTGTTTTATAGTATTCTTGGAACTGGCACTTGCTAGGATTTAAAATTATAGCTGTAAGGAATCCCCCATTATTTTGCTGCAGTAGAGGCATAGCTATTTCCCTTTTTATTAGAACCATGGAGTAAAAGATGGAAAGAATCACAGAAAATTGTCATGAGTATAGTATCTAATTAAATCAGTTGAAAGTTGTCAGAATGTATCCCATCCAGGGTGACTTTCAGCTGAAGGTCACTTTGTTTGGGGTTCTGCTGAATACTCCAATTCTGAAAAATTGCTTATACACCAGGGAGTTAATGTTAAAGGCCTGTACCATCCAAGCCCATCAGTTGAAGGCATAGGTGGGGAAAACACACACACACACACACACACACACTCTCTCTCTCTCCTTTGGTAACCTCAAATGGTACTGTACAAGTATCTATGTTTTGTCCATATCTGAATGTAGTGAGAAAAACAGTCTGAGAACATGACACCTTTTTACTGTTTTGTTTTGGTTTGGTGGATAAGTGGTAAAAACCTGGACTGGATTCAGGTTGGGCCCCAGGAGCTGGTTCTTCAGCAACAGAAAGGAGAAGTGTTTGTAGTTTGCGCCTGCAGGCCTGAAAGAATTCAAGGCCCTTCAGATAAAGTTAGATACATTAAAAAATGTGATTTGTGTATGACATAATGCTCTTTTCAGATTAGAGAAAAAATTTTTAAATGGCCAGGGATAAGTTTATTTACAGACCTGATTTAGCTTGTTTTGTTTTAAGTTTCCCACCAGTATGCAATTGCCCTCAGCCTATAGGATTTAAGAGTTGAAATCAAATCAGCATCTTGTATGTTCCATAGTGGCTGAACAAAGATAAGAGTGATAACTCTATAGTTACTGCTTTTCCTAAGTGTGTGTGGATATTACTATAAACACCGTTAACACTCTTTTTAAGCCAAATAGATAGCTGCCTATTCCAAAGTTACTATTTTGTTTTGATAAAGACAATAAAGTCGAATGGATTTCTAGTGTCCTATCATGATCACAAAGACCAGTAGACCAGGGAAGACAAGTATACTGTCGTCTTTTCTTAATTTAGCTCCTGAGTTGTGGTCTGTGAACCAGAAAGGGAACATTGAGAAACTTCGAATGAGCAACCACTTTTATTTAACTCACATATGCGTGTAGAAATTTATTTGTAGTACTTATAAATAGAAAGTTCACAGTAGATCAATGACCTTTTTGGGACAGATCAATAGTGGTTAGACCTGCGAAGCATTTCTCTGAAGATGGACTGGAAAAGGCCCTCCTTGAATGTTGCCTGCGTTTCCACAGAGACACTCCTTCCCCCTTCCCCCCACCCCCCAGCATGGGAAAGCTTAATTAGTTATGTTGAAGCAAAAATAATTTGGACTTACTTGGGTAGTAGTGTTCAGAATTTACAAAAGCGGTAACAGAGAGGAACGATTCCAGTTATCTTTAGTTGTTTACAGTAGAGGTGGGAAGGGTGAAAGTCTCAAGCCCATTAAAGAGTTAATACACCCTAGTTAGATAATTTTTTAATTAGTTCAAACCAAATAAAAGTAAATTCCAAACTATGCACCTGATTTGTGTACAGGACAGTTACTTTGTATTTTGTGCCCAAGTGCATATAGAAAATTATTAGGATTTTGCTGTTTGGATTGGGAATTATGTTAACTGAAGCCATTACTCTTTAAAAAAACTGCCTTTTAAACTAACTTACCATTTATTTGCGTGTTGAGATGTGTACATTATGACAGCATTTAGTATGCTTCTATAGTATTTATCTGAAGTGGCATTTTTGTTCTGTAATTGATTTATATGTGTTTATGAGAGATTAAATAAAATTTAGCACCAAAAGGATCTATATTTAAGTTTTGTTTGATAAAAGGACTATCAGTGCATATCATATCGTTAAAGAATTATGAACAAAAGAAGCATTTCCAAAGGAATAATAAAGACATGATTTATGTTTAAAAGTATTTCCTATAGAAATCTTACAGCAACGGATTTGAGTACTTTTGGAAATCCAGTGAGATCACTTGACAGACCATATAACCTTTCTTTCTTCCTCTGTGGTGCTGGCTATTCTGCTTTAGTTGGATAGCTCTTGTCATAATAAGCTAATACTGTACACGGCTCCTACCTTGTTCCCTGGAGCAGACAAAGTAAGGTGCTAATGAAAACACATGCACACATTCGTGAATGAAAGTCACATGACCTGTTCTGTTTCCTTTATTGAAAGGGAAACCTTTACAAAAATAGTACATCATAGAAGGAAGCATAGTATGTGGAACACTAAACCAGGAATCAGGAAACCAGGTCTCTGGTTGCTGATCTTAATGAGTCATTGTGACCAAGTCACTTAATCCCTCTTTCTCACTTTCTCTCTCTGTAAAATGGGGGTATTTATAATCCTCTCTTTTCTGTGTCACATAGCTGTTGGAGGTGAGTGAGATGATAAACATCAAGAGTGTTTGATGTTCCTTTAAAGAAAGATGTTCATAAATCCAGTGTTTCTGTTAGTACTTGGTATTGTGAAGTGATGTAAAGATGCGGAAAAGACAGTTTTTAAATGAATACGCTTGAATTAAAAAGTAAGCTCAGAGTATTCTGAACATGGAGCCCAATACCTTTTAAGAACTGTGCTCTTTTGTTTCTTGATTTCTAGCTCAACTTCAGTCTCCAAAACTCACTTTCCCCTTTTTATATAACATTAGTTCATAGATAATTATCAGTTGTAAGGCAGTAGTGTTTTAAATCACAAAGCAAAATAAGGACAGTATCCTAATCATAAAACTCTATTAAGACTGTATTTTAATTGCCTTTTTTAAATTTGTTTATACACTAAGATTAAAATATATAATTAGAATATACAGTTCTTGTAAATTAACAGGATTGGATCATCATGCAAGATGCATTAGAAGAAAAACAGAGCCTTCAAAGTTGTTTAATCATCCTTTGTTCAGTCTGGAGTTTTATTCTTTTGGATTGATTTCATTAGATTGGTCATTCATGCACTGTTTTGACTTGTAACATTGTACAGTTTGGTTGTCAAACAGGATAGGAGAATATCCATGTTCGATTACTTCCTTCTTCCCTCCAGAGAAAAAATGTAATTAGTAAATAACGTTTCATTTTCTCTAGAATTATAAGTATTAAAATGAAAGTATTTTTGTAAGAGAAGAACTTGTAGAGTTTTAGGAGCAACAGCATAAGTATAATGGGTTTTCTGTTAAAATTCCTACTAATGCATATTCTGTAGAAACATAGTTCTAAGAACTGGTTAACTTTTGGTATCAGATTGGCAAATGTAAAGGTTTTTTCTTTTGTTTTGTTTTTTGGGTGTAGCATAGAATTGAGTGTTCCCAGTTCACCTTAGAAACTTAAAGGAAAATGTAACCTTAGTCTTTTATCTGGATTGCAAAGTAGAGTGGGAGAACTCTCAGAGTGAAGCAAAGGGCTGTGGCCCCTGCCCTCCTAAGGCAGTCTTCCACTTAAGCAGTTATAATGGAGTTGAAGTCTCAGTAGAATTTCTTTAATGTGGACGTGATCAGAATACATGTGTCTGTGGAAGATGGGCAAAACATTTTAATTTGGTATTTTAATAGACAAATGAAAACAAAATTGTACAAACCTCCTAAATTATCACTTTTTACACCATGTGATCTGTTAGGTCTTGGGTTTTGTGCAAACACTACTATAGCGAAAGTTAAACAAGAACAGTCTCTGGTAATTTTATTTAGTGTGAATGTATTCTCTCAAGATTTCAGTATTATTTTGACTCATTTAAGACAGATTTCAGTAGAAAAGAGTTCAATGGTAGATTTTTAAATTTGTTTCCGGAAGAGAACTAGTGCAGTCATCACCAAAGAAGCACTGGAGTACGCGACTGCTTCTGATTATGAGATTTCTTTCAGAATAATTTTGGTGGTTATGTGCTATTTAGTCAGCTGTGGCTCATAGTGACGCTATGACAATAGATTGAAATTTTGTTCTATTCTGTGCCATCTTAATTAACTCCTCCATGTTCAAGTCCACTAATACAGTCTCTGTGTAAGTCCATTGAAGATTTGCCTCTCCTTTGCTCCCTCTCTGCTCTCCTCAGCATGGCATCTTTTTACAATAACTAGCTCCTCCTGACAGTATGCTAAAGTGTATGAGTCAAAGTCTCACTATATTTGGCTCTAAGGAACACTCTGGTTGCACTCCCTCCAAGACTAATATGGTTTGGGGGGCTTTTTTTTAATAGCCCATAATACAGTCAATCTTATTCACCAATACCATAAAGTATAGGCATCAGTTCTTCTGTGTTCCTTATTTATTGCTCAACTTTCATATGTGTATGAAGCAATTGAAAGTATCATGGCTTGAGTCAGGCTCTCCTTAATCTTTAAACTGACATTCTTACTCTAGAGCACTTTAAAGAGCTTCTTACCTGATACAACATGTATTTTTATTTATTTGCTTATTTTCATTTTCATTGTTGCTGTATCATGGATTTGAGGAAGTTCTGGTGGCCCAGTGGTAGAAAGTTGTGCAGTCAATCCAAAGACAGGTAGTTCAAATCCACCAACTGCTCTGTAGGAGAAAGATGGACAGTCTTCTTTCAGGTCGTTTACAGTCCCTGAAAACCTGCTGGAGTGTCATTTACGAGTTGGTTCTTATTCCATGACAATGCTTTTTAACTTTGATGCTGGGTGTTGTTTATAGTTGGAAGTAAAATGAAATCAATAGCTTTGGAGACTTATATTCATCATGCACAGAAATAGAAGAAATTTTGAATAGAAAAACATTTAGAGTATATGTTATACTAATGTTTTCCTCCATGGATGAAAAGAGGGTAAAAAAAAAAATAAATCCTGAACTTGATAGTGTTGTTGTTTAATTTGGACTTATTAAACTAAAATTCTGACCAAGAATGGGCTTAAAAATTATGGGCTATGGATTGATTTACAAATGATAAAAGCAGTCAGCTTAGTGGTTCTGATTTCTGTTGTTGTTGTGTACTGTTGCATTGGAACCAACTTACAACTGACTCTCCAGTAGGTTTTAAAAAACAATAAATCACATGAGAGGAGATTGCTCATCTTTCTTCTGAGGAGTAGTGGGTGGAGTTGAACCGTGTGCTTTTGAGTTGACAATGTCATTCTTTATTACCACTAGACCACCAGAGCTCCTTCCTGTGTATGTGTCTTACCATAAAGGCATATTTATTCATACTCCAACAAGCTGGGTGTATATTTTCCCCCTAAATGGAATTAAAATACTAAGTAATGAATGCTGTGATCTCTGATCACAAACTTTATAAACTTAAGTATGGTTTTAATCATGCTGTTATTTTAATTTATTGAAAGCGTATCAATATAAATATGTAGTGAAGTATTATGTACTAGTAAATTGCATTTTTAATGCATAGAAATAGATAATATGTAGAGTTCATGATACTAAATTTAATAGTTACCTTAAAATCCACATATGTATGCTAAGACTGACATATGCTTTTGTATATATTAATGACAGGAATATTTATTAATAAAGCAGTACTTTCTGTATACAAATTTAAAAGTTATTATTTAATCAGTCCTTCTTTTGCCTTTAGAGTATAAATGCAGCCAACAAACCTGAAACGCATTGGATAGTTAATTACTTTTGAAAGAGTGTTATAGAATGTGAATATGATGAAATTGAATTGTTTCTGCTCAGTACTGAAAGATAATTGCAGCTCTTTCTCCTTTTTTTGTCAAAAGAATTACTTAAAATTTTAAAATTTAGCTTCATCTCTTCATATTTTTAACTCATTTTTTAATATATATTTTATCACATGCTAAACAAATAAAATAGACAAGGCATGTTTAGATCTCCACTTTTTTTTTAAGAATAAGGAAATTTAGACATGCTAAGAAGTGGTTTGCCAAAGACCACAGAGCCAAATCAGAATTAGAAGTGTTCAGCTCAGTCATTGAAAGGTGCTGTCTTTATCACATTTTTGGGAACTGTAGTGGCTTAGTGGTAAAGAGTTGTCCTGTTAACCTAAAGGTGTGCAGTGTGAATCCACCAGCTGCTTCATGGGAGAAAGATGGACATTCTCTTCCTTTGTGATTTACTGCCTCTGAAAATTTGCTGGAAGATCAACAAAAAGGAAAAAAAAAGTCAGATCCAACTTAGTGGTACCAAGCAACAAAATAATATTTTCATGTGATTTATCTTCATGCAATCTTTTGACTCCTAGTGCTGTTTATGTTATATCACATTGTAATATAAACTGTCTGCTTTGGGAGCTCCGTAGTTAACTTTTTACCTGTTAACATTTTGTTGTTATTTTTTAATATTTTTATCTCATTTGCATAATAAATACCCAGTTTCTTTCATCTTTTATACTAGTTTGTGGAAAACTGAAAAGTAAGGAACTATACAGATAGGAATCATTCCTATAAAAATCCATTTTTAGACCACTAGAAGAGTTTAGACTTTCAAACTCTTCATTTTGTCAGTGAATTTAATCAAGTTATCCATACATCAACCCTTAGAGTGGTTTTCAGCCTATCTCTTGGGTTCCCAGTGGTCTATAGAGGCAGAGCACATATATTCCTTCTGTTGTTTTAAATATGTATCTATATACTAAATCTAGCTGTCTATTATACAAAATAAGATACTATTTACTTACACCACTACATTGTAACTTTTAAACACAATGCAACAACATTGGTTAAATCATGATAGAGTGGGCCAGCCCCGAAATAGGAAGTTCAAATCCACCAGCTGCTCCTTGGGAGGAAGATAGACAGTGTCTTACTGGATTTACAGCCTCTGTCAACTTGCTGGTAGGTCAGCTAGCTGTGAGTCAGTTCTTCCTGGACAGCTCATGACAACATTTGCCTATCTGAGTTTGTGAACTATGTCTTAATAATGTAACATTTCTTTTACCATTTTAAAAACAGATGCAAAAGGAGGTGGGGTGACTTGTCCAAGGTCGCTCAGTTAGTGAGAGGGATGTTTGTAAACATTATCAAGAAAGAACAGAGCAATGTGTTACAAACTATGATATGTATTTGTTTTGTCTTTTGTTCACTAGTAACTTTCTCACAGGAGACAGCATATTCCAGTTAGTTTGTAGAATTGATTATGGCACATTGCAATAATTTGCTCTATATATAGATTTAAAAAAAAAAAAAGAAAAGATACCCACATGGATAGAAACAGATAACGGAAAGTTGTAAATCAGGAGGACACTTGTGCTCCTGTGGGCACTGTTTTACCAGAGGAACAGAATAGAGAAGAAATTAAAAGTGATAGTATTTATTTTTTAATTTCAAGAGAATACAAATCTAAAGAGAATATCTGGAAAAATTTAAGTCCTGGTTTTTGTTAGATGCCATTGAGTTGACTGTGACAACAGATCTGTACCTTGTGCTGCCCTGTGCCATTCTCATCATCTCTAATATGCTAGAGCTTTGGTTCAACTTACACAGCAAGTCCAGTAATTAATAAGTCGGTCAGATTTTGTTACTGTTTTGAGATTGGGTTTTTTTGTTGATGTGTTATGTACCTTTAAGATTTATTTATTCTGTATGTGAAATATCATATATTGATCATTGGAAATAAGTCCACTAATGCTTTCCCAAGAAATGAGTCATTACCCTATGTATAATGAGTTTATTTGAAAAGGAACAATTTAGAATCTGCTTAAGGACAGATAAGTAACTAATGAGTTGTTGCTACAAGGTTGTCTTCTGAAAAAGTGAGTATTCCACCATACTGTCATTGTTTTTAAGATAATTTTTTTCTGTTTGAGGACAAAATCATTTAGCTACATTTTTGTGTAAAGAGAAAAGGTTTCTATGCAAATTTAAGTTAACAAAGCTCCTTCCTTTCTGATGACATGAATATGATCTCCTTGCTAAAACATGAAAATGAACATTTTAAACACATAAAAATTCATAAGATATCCCTATATATATAAATAGATATTTAAAAAAAAATTAAGTGAATGCATGGCCTGGTGGTCTTGAGGGTGATTCAGTGTTTTGTTTACATTAGCTGTCAGTCTCCTCAGCATTTTAGAGGAGACTCCTTCCTTCCTAGCAGATGGCAGCCTCAGGGCCATGTGCCTGCCATTAGAAGCAGTATGCACTAGTAATCTCCCGTAGCATCACTGTTGACAACAGGCGAATGATTGGAGACTGTCTGCTTCACAGGATAAACAAAATAGGAAATGTTTTTCTCCCCCTTTCCATCAGGGATTAATGGAGTGATGAAACTTCATTCCAGGTTAAAAAGAAAGTGGAGTTGAGAAGAGCCTGTCTTATAAGAGTGGGTGTGTTGAGCATTTAAAGTTAAATAGAGAAATAAAGAAAGACTTTGAGGATCTAGGGAGTCAAGATAAATAAACCCAGATGTCTTTTCCTGGGGGAGGTTCACAGCCTGTGTGTGGAATCTTCCTTTCTTCTGAGGAGCGAGAGGACTTGCACGGTCACAAAGGTTGCTGTGCTCTGTTGTGAAGTCACCTAAAATAGGGACTGAAGTCAGTGACAATTTGATCCCCATGAATTCCCAGGTTTCTTGTAGAACCCATCTCTAAACCCATCATCTGAGTTACGCCACCATCTGTTCCTGACTTGCCAGGGACCAGCTCACATTAATGTGGGCCTCACTGCTTGCCTTTGTTTGTTTAGGGCGGTGGATGGTCCTTGATAGAGAGATAAATGGGGAAAGTGTGAAGTAGTCAGGGAGAAGTTTTGGAAATACGCCAGGATGATCTTACTAAATTTAAAAACTATGCAAATAATACTTTAAAAACTCCAGGGCAATAAACAGGATTAAACAACATGTGGATTAAAGTGTGTTGAGCAGCTTGTTTTTGTTTGAAGAGGTCAGAAATGGAGGCATGAGGATTCAAGTATGTTGGCAGTACTGCAGAGCCCCTTCCAGAGCCACAGACATTCCTAGAGCAGGAGGTGATAGCAGTGGACTTCTCATACCACACCCTGGATTACTATAGGGTGTGTGGTAAATAGTCATCCAGCGCTTCTATTTTATTCTGATATGCTATTGAATACTTTTTTAAAAAAATACGTTTTACTGCATAAAATTGATGTGAAATGACACTATTTCCCAAAACAAATTTTTTTCAATTTCCCTCTCCCTCCCCATCTATTAAATTGTACAACCCCATGATTAATTCCCCTATCCCCCTGCACATCCTCATCCCTCTGCTTCCACCCACCTCCCCCACTCTGGATCATTATATTCATTCTACAATAATGATTTTATACAGTATTTTTCCTTGTGCGACTGACTTAGTTAATGCAGCATAATGCTCTCCAATCCCTCCCAAGTTAGGTAATAATTTACAAAATCATTACTTCTCTTAAAAAAAAAAAAAAAAAAAAATCATTACTTCTGTGTGCTGCGTAGTATTCCATTGTATGAATGAATATACCATAATTTCTCAATCCATTCATTTGTGAGTGGACATCTGGGCTGTTTCCATGTTCTTGTGATAGTGAATAACATTGCTATGAACACTGGTGTACAAGTTCCGTTTGTGCCTCAGTTCTCATTTTCTCAGGGTATATTCCAACTAGTGGAATAGTTGGGTCATATGCGATTTCTATGTTCAGCATTTTGAAGAAGTGTCAGACTGCCTCCCAGAATTGTTGTACCAATAAGCATTCATCTTAATGAGTCATTTGAGTTTCACCAGTATAGCTGGAATGTTCCAAATTCACTGAGTCCTCAGCCATTTAATAAAAGGGGAACATGGTTAACTTTTTAAGCCAGTCAGTTTATGGAAGATCAGCAGAATGTGCTAGCACAGGAGTAGATGTTCTGGGAGGTAGGGGAGAAATATGAGACGAGGTCTCTGCCCTCCTTTATGGTTTACTTGGGGGTTTTCCCTCCAATAGCTCTTTTCTGGGCAGCCATTCTGGTTTTCTCAGTAGGTATCTACTCTTCAGGTATTCTTAGATGTAGACAAAATGAGATTGCGGTTGTGTGTCCTTGCTGGAGAATCTGCTTTCACCATTCAGACTTTTTTTAACTCTCTTCACACACAAAGACAGCATATCAGATGAGGCAGTATTATTGCATATGTTTTCTTTCTGGGGAAAGTAGAGGTTGTATTTTGTTGCTGTGTCATAATTCCTCGACATTCATTTGTTCTCAACTCTTGGCAGCTTTACTGCATAACTCTTGCCATATTTCTTTAGTACCTAGTTTTTGTTACAAATAGTAATATTTCGGTAACATCTCAGTTGGTGGGTTATTATTCTCCTTTTCCTACTCCTTCTGACTTTTGTGCTTAACTTCAACTACTGCCTAGCAAATATATTCCTTTAATTTGTGTAATATGAATTCTGTCTTTGAACTCATGCCTTCTTAAACTCTTTCTCTGCTTGTGTATCTGCACATGTGAGAAAGCTTACATATTTAATATGTAACAAGAACAACATTTTTAATATGTTTTACACACAGCTGTTATTTAATAGAAGGTACAACAGTATTCTTCTATTATAAAGTATTTTGTATTCTCATTAATACTTTTCTTCTGAAGTATCCATGAATATTTAACATAACTATAGTTCTTGTTTTCATTTTGTGTTTCAGAATTACTTTTTCTTGTTTTAATAATTTCCAAATAGGGCTGTGCTTAATTAAAAAACATCTGAGAGCATTAAGATGTCTGGGTACTACATATTATTTGTAATGGGCAGCTCCGCTAAAGATTGGAGGTTTAAACCAACCCTGCAACTCTAGGGAAGAGTGCCATGGCAATTATAACAAAGATAGGTTGTTCTTGTTTTGTGCCACTGGGTCAGAACCTATTGAGAGCTGATCTTCCAGTGGATTTTCAGCAGCAGTAAATTGTATGGGAGGAGATTGCTCATCTTTCTCCTGAGGAGTCGCTGTTGAATTTGAATTTTATGCCTTTGTGTTGGCAGCACAGCTCCTTACCTACTAAACCACCTGAGCTGCATATGCTAAAGATTATTGTTGTTGGGTGTCGAATCGAAACTGATCCATAGCTGACCGTCCAGCAGGATTTCATAGACAGTAAACTTTCTAGGACGTGGACTGATTCAGTGACTGGGGTAATTGGGGTGGGTGTTTCGGAGACAGTGAGATTTAGCACAGGAGAGAGCAGGTTTTAGGGCTGTTGTACATAGGGTCACTATGAGTCACAGGCGACTCAACAGCACAACAAAAAATACGAGAGAGATGTCCTATTCTTGAGGAGCAGCTGGGTAGACTGAAACAGCAGGCCTTTGGGATTACTGCGCATCCCCTATAGAATTGTTCCACTCTATAAACCTGTGAGGTTGGCATGAGCTTCAGTTGACTCAGTGGCAACAGGTTGTTTGACTTTGTTGAGTTTTTTTGGATTTGGGGATTGTTTTTTGGTGGTTTTGTTTTGTTTGTTGTTGTGTTGTTTTTGTTTTTGTTTTTAATGACAGCATTGAGGTGGACTTGGAGCCTTTTTTAAAAAGCGTTTATCCCATCCTTTTTACAGACATCCATGATCTACCCAGGAAAGCCCCCTTCCCTTCATGTGCAAAGGAGGCTTCGTTGCCACCACCAGTCCCCACTACTCATAGTGCTTCCTGCTCTGAAAACTTACTGCTGTTCGACCCCCTACCTTCCACTATGGTGACTACTATAGTTGGAGGAGGGAAATCACATTTGGCTGGGCAGCTCTGTGTTACCAACCCATCAGGCTGATGTGGGAGACGGTTCCAGGTGAGTTTCCTGTCGTTGTTATCTTTTACCATCTCTTACTATTCTTTTCAAAAAACAAAATAAAAAACGACAGGAACTTCACTGTCAGGGCTGCTCTGGAATAGTGAAAGGCGAGTCTCAGAGCAGGAGGGGCAACAACCAAAAAAGTGGCACCTGCCAACCAAAAGATTAAAGTGTTAACACTTTTTTTTTGTTTTGTTACAAATATGTCACTTATTAAATAGCTTTAAATTATTTCTTCCCATTTAAAATATGTTACATTTTGGGTTAGGGAAAAACCATCTTGGCTTTCAAGTTGAAAAGCAAAAGATGATTGGAAGGGAATACCCCATTTGCCTTTGAAACTTAGGGGTAAATAGTTTTAAAGTGTGTTTAAAACGTAAGTATTATGGGTGGTAATAAATACTCCAGAAAATAAAGCAGAGAAGAGGGAGAAGGTGACGTGTGTGATATTTGAGCCAAGCAACCTGAGAGCAAGTCATGTGGGTTCGGGGGAGACACTGTATAGGCAAAGGGAATAAATAACAAGTCCGAGAAGCTGCTGAAGATTGCCTGATGAGTTACAGAAGGAGATAGAAACTGCTGTAGCTGACGTACAGGGCGTTAACAGAGAGAGCAGTAGATGAAGTCAAAGAGATAATAAGAGGCTAGGATGTATGTGGTATGCCCGCCATCATATGGACTTTGGTTTATCTTTAAAGTATCTGAGGAAAAAAAAAGAGATAAAAAAATGAGCCTTTTTAAGACTTTAAACAACTAAAGCACAAATGTTTAATTGCTGAGCTGGGGTCCTCATATGTGGAAGTATACCCAGAACATATGACCTGGCTCTCTTCACTGTGTTAGAGATGCCAATCCCACTCAGACATTGTGTTTTCCTGTAGTTGGCCTGCCCCAATGTGGTACTGTATTTTCTGTTACATAGGTACCTTCATTAAATTAAAGCAATCAAAAATCCCAATGACAGGTCATGGGCTGAATCTCTTAGAACCAGCTTTGTAATGTCTGTGACTGCTTCTACTTCTGCTTCTTACTCAATCCCAGTATTTTCTGTTATACTATGGGCTGTGCTACGTTTAGGCTTATAAAGCAGATTGATTTCATTCTTAAGTTAATTTGGAAACTAAAATGATAAAAAAGTAGCAGTTTCTAATTTATTATTCTATAAATTTCACCGAGATGCTGGCCTAACAGGAAAGCACTAATGGAATGAGTTCTGAGCTAGCAGTGTAAAAACTTGAGGAACATCAATGTGACATGTGTAAAAGGATCCTGTTCTGCTTTTGGCCTGTTGATGAGGAAAAGGCACATTTAGTAAATTGACCAGATAAGCCAAGTGTCCACACTTTTTACAGTTTATATAATTCTAAAACCTGAAAGCGTTTTAGGGCCATCTTTAGAATTTAGGTCCAGCTTTCCTTAATTTGTCTGTAGTAAGAACACACATAAATACTCTCAAAGAGGCTCATTTAATAAGATCAGAAAAAAGAATCTTTTCTTTAACTATTTTTTTCTCTCTCTTTCTTAAAAAAAGTTATTTCTTATTAATATCTCTTTTAGACTGAGAGAGTAAGGTTTAAATGGTTTATGTTTTGTAAAAGATAATGACATTTGTAGGTTGGAAATTCTCTGGTCCCTAAGGTAATCCTGGACAATTCTGTGTGCATGGAATAATAGAGGATATGTTCCTGAAAGAAAGGGGATTAGTTAGCATTGCTGTGGAGGGACTGTGTGTCACCAGGAGCCAGAGCCCTTTCAGAAACACCTGGGGACCAGAGGAGTTGCCCTTTTCAAACCTCTGTGTGGATCAGAACTGTGGCTGACTCTGAGGGGAATAGGAATCCCAGAAAATTTGATTGATTGTGTTTATGCGAAACCTACCTTTGGACCAGGAGGCAGTCATCAGAACAGAACAAGGAAACACTGTTTTTCAAAATTGGGAAGGGTGTGCATCAGGGATGTGTCCTATCTCCATACCTTTTCAATCTGTATGCAAAACAGATTATCTGGGAGACGGGCCTCTATGAGGAGGAGTGTGGTGTCAGGATTAGAGAAAGACTCATCAACAACCTGCATTACGCAGATGACATAACCCTGCTTGCTAAAATTGAGGGAGGATCTGAAGCACTTGCTGCAGAAGGTCAAGGACTGCAGCCTTGAATATAGATTGAAACTCAGCTTCAAGAAAACAAAGATTCTCACCCTGGGCCAATTGGCAGCATCGTGATAGATGGTGAAGAGATTGAGATTGTTAACAGTTTAGTTTGCTTGGTTCCACAATCAACACGCTTGGTACCAGCAGCCAGGAAACTAAAAAAGACGAATTGCATTGGGAAAGTCTGCTGTTAGGAACCTCTCCAGAGTACTGAAGAGCAACAGTGTCATTCTGGAGACTAAGATGTACCTGATCCAAAGCCATATTCAGAAAGCTGGACAATAACTAAGGGTGATAGAAAGAGAATTAATAATTAATGCCTTTGAGCTATGGTGCTGGAGAAGAGTAGTAACTATATACCATAGGCTGCCAAGAGAACAAATAGGTTCATCCAGAAGAGGATGACGCTGCTCCTTGGTGGCAAGGATTCTGAAGCTTTGTCTGACATACTTTGGGCATGTTGCAAGGAGGGACTAGACCTTGAAAAGAGATATGCTTGGAAGGATTGAAGGACAGCGAAAGAGAGGAAGACCCTCGATGAGATGGAGTGATTCATTGACTGGGGTAATAGGGGTAGGTGTGTCAGAGACAATAAGGTTAGCACAGGATAGAACAGGTTTCAGGGCTATTGTACATAGGTCACTATGAGTCACAAGCAACTTGACGACTCATAACAGCAAACAACAAGTGGATATTACAACGTGCCTTAATAAGGAATTGTTAAGATACATCCACAGATAATTTTATTCGCTTGTGGTCTTAGTTCAAAAATGCTTGAACTATTAGCAAATTTATGATGTTTCTCTTGGTTAATCTTAGCTTAGTTCAGTTTAATGCCTATGTCTCATTCCTGTCAAATTCAGTCAGACTGATAGAAATTGTGAAATGACCTATTGCTTTCCAAAGAAAATATCAATTATTTTAATTTATATATCCTATAATGAGGGTAGGTGTGTCAGAGGAAGAGGCTCGGTGGTATATAATAACACAACATGCTGAGTTCACAAGTTCATCACAAAATTCCTGCATGGAATGATGTTTTCCTAGATGGAAGATAGTAAATTTATACTATGTAATAAATTTTAACCTATTAATTATAAATCTATTTCTCCTGATTTTTGTCATTTTCATTATCGAAGAGCTAATTAAGAAAGCACATCCCTTCTAAATTGCAGCTTTAAAAATCTTAATGAGCTCATTTAAAATTTTATCTGTTATCGCTTATGTACACAGCAAAACATACATCAGTTCAACTATTTTTCCATGTATAAGTTAGTGGCATAGATTTCATTATTTTGTGTAAATATTCTCTCCTTCCTTTTGTTTGCTCTTGTTGTTATGTTTCGTTGTTTCGTTGGGTCAGACCCAACTCACAGCTGACCCTCTCCAGTGGATTTTCAGAGACTGCTACACTGGAGGAGATTGCCCATCTTTCTTTGGTGGAGCAGCTAGTGGATTCAAACTGCAAACTTTTCTTTGCGTTGGCAGTGCAGCTCCTTACCCTCTAGGTCACCAGAATTGTTTCTCCTCTATTAACTGAAACTCACTTCCCATTTAATCAATTTGAGTTGCTGTTGTCAATTCCATCCATGTAGTTCTTAACTTTCTTTTGTGTCAAAAATGCTTTTTTTTAAAAAATTCATTGTTAAGGGCTTTTTTTTGTTTGTTTGTTTTTAAATTTCCATAGTTTCAGGAGTTTGAGAAACCAGGCCTTTGCATCTCTAAGTATTGCATTCTTTCACACTGCGTTCTCCTTGGTAAAGGGGAAAGGGTGACCAGGCATGTTTGTGATCACACCTCAGGAATGTTACAACTGTTCCAGTCTGGACATGAGCCGGACCCAGCCGATTCTGACCTTGCCTGTCTCTGTCCTCTAGCCTTGGATAGTAAAAACTTCCCATCCTGAGATTCAGGGAGTTTGAAGACAGTGAGACTTCTTCCTGTTAGGAATGTAACAGTTTGTTGACTTTAGGCAAGTTATTTTATCCCTATGGCTCTTCAGGAGGGATTAGGTTCAATGGCTTCCAACTTGTCTGCTCATTACACTCTCCCCAGGGATCTTTAAAAGATAACAAGGGCAGTCTCCTGTTAAAGGCACCCCACTGATCTTTAAAATCCTTCTAGCCAAGGACTATTTAAAAATTTCCCAAAGATCCTTGACATTTTAGTATTGTCAAGACTAAGGGAAAGGTCCTACGATAGAAGAACATAGAATCATGCTTTTAAATTGTTGGTGATGGTGATGAGCTCTCAATCTCAGAGGACGTGCAAGTCAGATGCGCCTTGGAAGCAAAGATGGTGAAAAATTTGTCTCACATACTTTGAGCATGTTGTAAGTAGGCACTAGTCCTTGGAAAAAGACATCCTGTTCTGGGAAAAGCAGAGGGTCAGTGAAGTAAAGGAAGAACCTCAATAAATAGATAGGCACGCTGTACCGGTAGTAGGCTTGAGCATGGCACAGATTGTGAGGATGGCAAAGAATGGGGCAAACTTTCAGTCTGCTGTGCATAAGGTCACTGAGCTCTAGTCAACTTAACAGCGATAAAGAAAAGCCAGCAGGGTGGCACAAATGGTCTGCATGTGACTCATCTGAACCTGAACGGTGATAGTTTGAATTCACCATATGTCACCCCCAAAGAAAACTCTGGCAATCGGACTGATTCCATAAAGGTTACCATTAAGAACCCTGTGTGTGCAAGAGCACAGACGTACCCTTACCAGTTGGGGTTACCATGAGTGGGAACAAGTTGTGGAAGGCGGTGAGTTTGATTTTAGAGACTAAAAGATATTCCCAGAAAGTTTCTTTGGCTTAGATGGTTTTAGGTTTTGGTTTTGTTTTTTTTTTTTTTTTACTTAAATGTTATGTGAAAGCTGGGCGGGAAGAACTTTGAATCTTTGTTGGTAGATAATCAGCAGATTGTGGGGAAATGGACTCCTAGGAGTTGATTTCTGTTCTATCCCCTTTTCACTGGTGGAGATCTGCCCATCAGCTGCTGCCATTGCTGCAGATTTTCTTCTTTTTAAAGTGAATAAACTTTATAATGATATTTGGTGATGTAGTACTTTTATTACTGAAATTTCAACAGTCATTTAAATGTAAATCTTCTTCATTGGGCCATAGAGACTTAAATGTCCATCTACGGTTTTGCGTTTTTGTGTACCTTTTTTGTATAAACCAGAGAGGACAGAAGTAGTTCTTAGCCCATGACCTGGACTAGATGGAGTCTAGTTAGTTTATGATGCATTGTACTTGCTCAACCCATGTGAAATGAAAAGGGATTTGTGTATTCTCTCACTGTGCAGCTGCCTGCACTGGGGACATATGCAGCCTCTTTCAGGGAGTTTTTTACTGTCCAGAGTGCATGAAGAAAGCAGCTAGGCAAAGGCCCTAACTCTTTGACGTGTTTGAGAACTATTAGCTTTAAACGGCCTATAGTTACCCTCAAGGAAAAAAAAAAGACAATTCTACTTCTGTTCTACTTCTATCCAATTAAAACAAGTTTATTCATTTTATTCTGAGAGTCATTTGCCATTGTTTTTGTGCATTCATCAGTTGTTTATTTGGTGTTTGAAGTTGCAATTGTTCATGATGTCATTCATGAATATAATTTTGAATGAGAAAAAGGCTGCAATGGCAAATGTGCTAAGAGACACTCCGGCTGTGGCTGTGGCTCCATAAATTACCCAGGCAAGCTGAGTGGGAGGAGCTGTTTCCTTGGCATCAAGAACTGCCTGGTCTTAAGAAGTGTTTATAGTTGTTCAAAACACAACATGTGGTTACATGCATACATCATTTATAGGTACGTGAAAAAAGCAAAGGAAATCCACTTTCACAATGCTAGTTAGAGTGAGAACATACACAGCTTTATATAGATAGAGAGACAGAGATAGAGATATATATCTGTATATATCTCTATATATATTTAATTTTTTTCTTTTGTGGCATATGTTTGTATATTTTTTTATGTAATAACTCTCATTTGATACTTTTACAATGACCCAATGAGGAATTTAGGGCAGGAGATAATGTTCTCATGTTCATATGAGGAAGTAGACTCAAAGAGGTAACTGATGGATTTAAGATGGTATCATTGGAAGTAGTATAACCTCAAGATCCTAGGTCTGATGTGGCCAATGTGCTTTCCATATCTTCATTGGTTTAGCCATCAGAATGGCATGCAATTTTAAGGTGTGGGGTTGAGTCATTATTATGCACCCAATTCCAGTGAAAGGAGCTTGATTTTGAGAAAACTGTTGGTGAAATTCATCGTCCTAGGTGACTAGGGCAAAAGGAGCTTGCACTTTAGTTATTGAGTGGGAGGCTTGAGCCTTGACTTGTATCAGTATGGCTTGCACTTAGATACAATCACACACATACCTGCCACCTCACCCCTCTCCCCTCAGTCAAAAGACCAAGCTGAAATCCTATATTATATGAATGTTATAGACTGAGGGAGAATTTATCCACAAAGAAACAGAATCTCCTCCAGCCATTCTGACTTTGTACCCAATGCACATGAATTATTTAGAAGACAAGCTGACCAGAGGTCACTGGGCATAGGCGTGCAGCACTGGTGGGCCTAGGCCATTTTTTCCTTTGGCATGATTTTTGTTTTTGCTTTTTGCCTTTTTTTCTATTAAATAAAAGCACTGCACTAGCCTATAGTTGTTAAAAATATTTCCAAACAACTACATTATTATTTAATGCATAAAGCAGAGTATATTTTAGAATTCCAAAAGTAGATCTAATTTACTATGTTCATGTTACCTACTTTATACTGTTATATACAGGATTTGTGTTCTATTAGAAATAAATTTTGGCTTCCACAAAATGCTTATTTCCTAAATTTCATGGGAAAAAATGGAATGTTTCAGATTTAGACCTTTAGATACAAGCAGTTAGTATTTTATAGTCTTTATAAATACATTCTTTTCTAAAATGTAGCAGCTTTTGAATGGAACCATACTGTATTAATGTAAATAATAATGTAAATTTAAGGACAGAATTACACTATTTATATAGTATCACCTGGCTTAGATACTCTTATTGTTTATAAAATGCCTAATACTTATTTGGATGTTCTCAAATAAACCAAGGAAAAGAAAAGGTTTGCTTTTCTTTTCAATTGAAGATTTAATATAACTAACTTTATCTCTCTTTTAGAGTTGAGAAAAGGCTATTATCAGATATATTAACAGGAGTCAGATTTATTGAGTAATTTCTCACATATAGGAAAAAAGCCAAGTAGAAGAGCAAAGATAAGGCAAATTAATTCCAAAAAGGTTTGGCTTCATAAATGATTTTATGATTTGCTGCCTCATTTTCAGTAGGATCCGTAGCAGCATAGCTTGGTTTTGATGAGATAGTATTATATTTATAAAGTACATAAGCTTGCAGTTAATTTGCACAGGGGATGTCAGTCTCTTGGGTGAATATTTTAGTGTTATTTTAATAAACTTCTCTTCTTTCCTCATTATCTTCCTCAGTATGAGTTCTCAGCCATTTGTTTTTCTTAGAAGACGTGTTGACAACCTTTTTGTGTAAAGCAATAGATGGTACATGTCTTAGGCTTGGTTGGGTTGAACGTAACTACTCAGCTCTGCCATTTTAGTGCTAAAATTAATTTCACGATAGTTAAATGAATGACCGTGGCAGTTTTCCTATAGAACTTTATTTCCATGAACAGACAGCAGACCAGAATTGGACAGTGGATCGTATTTCACCTCTGCTTTAGAACATGTGAGCACATTGTGCGAATAAAAGGATTTTCTTTTTCCTTTTGGATCTCAGATAGACCCAGGATGCTAGAGTTTTATTAACTCTTAAAATGTCTTACTTGGCATTTTGGTTTTTGGGTGTGTGGGTCTGTTGTTGTTTTTTTTTAAGAAAGGGGGGAAACCAAACAAATTAAATAGGGAATACTACACTATTAAAAAATGAAATAGTAAATTTTAAAAATTAAAATTTTAAATTAAAAATTGAAATATTAAAAAATGAAACTAAATTCTACCAAGTCAGAATTGATACATAGCAGATATTCCACAGGATTTTTATAGGCTGTAAATTTTTAGAGGCACAGGAAGGTTCCTTGGATCCTTGGTAGCAGCAGACAACACATCGAAAGCTAGCTGTACTGCATTGGGGAAATTTGCTATCAAGGAACTCTTTAAGGGCTGAAAAGCAAAGATAACAATTTAAAGACATGTGTCTTATCCAAGCCATGGCATTTTCATTTGCTTCCTCTGTGTCTGCAAGTTGAACAATGAATAAAGAAGACTGAAGAAGAATCTGTGTCTTTGAATTGTGTTGTTGGAGAAGAGTATTGAATATACCATAGACTGCCAAGAGAACAAACAAGTCTGCCTTGGAGAAGGTGTACCTAGAGTGCTCCTCTGAGGCTAGGCTATGAAATTTAGTGACACATACTTCGGGCCTGTTGTCAAGGAAGGGCCAGTCCTTCCTTAGAAACACAAGGGAGACACATGTCTGAAACTTGACTATATTATCTGTGAAATATCATTCTGGAAAAGCTGCAGGGTCAGAGGAATAGATGAAAAGCTTCCACAGGATGAATTGACTCAGCCTGTCAGAGATCCTGACGATGGTTCAGGTTAGGACAAAGTTCTGATCTGTTGTTCATAGGATCATAGTCATAGTCTACTTGATGGCACCTGACAAGATTGTTGAAAGAAAATCCTTCATTTTTGTCTGCATTGTTGTTCAGTTACCCTGACCTGTCCAGTGCCATCCTCACAATGGCTGATATCCTCAAGCCCTTTGCTACAATCATAATGTCAGTCCACTTGATGGAGGGTCTTCCTGTCCTTCTGTATCCCTCTACCTTTCCAAACATGATGTCTCTTTCCAAGAAATACCCTCTCCTAGCAACATGCCCAGATTATTTTTATCTATGAGAAAATATATATGGCAGATGAGGGTTTCATGTTGGTTTAGTTTGAGGGTTCTTTTGGTTTTTGGGGTTTGGTTTTGTTGTCGTTCCTCCCTCCCCCCCATTCAAGTTGTTGGTATCTCTTTGCCAGAGACATAAAGGTGGTAAATTCATGATCTCCTTTTTTCAGACACTCATTCTCCAGCAAGGGAGACACATGCATAAAACTTAACTATTTTATCTATCAAATAAATATTCCATGCCTTTTGAGGAAGATTTGATAAAAAATAATGTTTTGTCACATGCTTTAGAGTCAACTACTACTCATTGTGACCCTGTGACCAACACATCTGAACCTTGCTCTGTTCTACACTCTATACTCATCATCAGTGCCAAGGTCAAGCCCATTGTTGCAGTCACTATGTCAGTCTATTTCACTGAGAGTCTTTCTCCCTTTCTCAGACCCGCAGTCTTTCCCAGCATGATGTCTTGTTTTAAGGAATAGCCTCTCCTGACAACATGCCCGAAGTGTGTAAGACAAATTTTAACCAGTTTTAAACTCTGAGGCCCCAAGTGAGAATTTTAGACATCTTTCTATCTTTCTTCCCCTGATCACACCCTTCTTTTGTCATTTGCAGAAGAAACAAACATACTGACACAGTGAAAATAATAATTTTCTGGAAGGAGCTGGGGTCTCAGCTGTTCAGCCGAGCAGTTGTGAGTCTTTAGGCAATCATTTATGCATCCTTATCAGTTGTTTAAGAAATGACCCATTAGCAGTTCACAGGACATTTTTGCCTGTCAGGTGTCTATGTTGGATACTGATCAGTAGTCTCTCCAGTTACATCCCTGGATTGATGCTGCTGGAAATGATTGCCACAGAAGACTAGTTTTCATGATGCACATGTCAAGGCTTTTCAGTAACTAACACAAACAAGAAAAAAGGTTTTGTGTTTGTTTTTTTGATTTTTTTTTTTAGCATTACAGAATCTGCTGAGACTATGCAGTATGAAGTTAAGATAGATTTGTGTGTCCTAAATTTTGAATATGTAGATGAAATATGTAGCAGTTGACAGTTTAAGAGACTTGATGGCTGCCAGGTTTGGGGTGATTAAGACAAGGTTTTATGTGAAGGATTAAACAAGAGTTAAAGAAGGAAAAATACCTTTTATTAATACCAGCCTTATATGAAAACTAGATTCTCTCATCCTGTTTTGTGTTGTGTCATTAACCTCAAGTTACAACTTGATGGTCGGGAATTTCTTTAATAACAAGCATTCAAAATGGAATGATTCTAATTGTCAGTGGAAATGATGAGCTCATAGAAAAGAAAGTTCTATGTCTTTCGCAAGTAGTGTTACTAATTTATTCACACACACACACTATAGCACAAGAGGCATAGCCTCCCATATTTTCCTTTGAAATAGATTATTTTTTTTTCCAATTTAAAAAGAAAAGTTCAAGTAACTGTTTTTCTTAGAACCTCTGGCTCGTTATCACACTCCACCTTCCTTTTTTATTAAAAAAAATATTCTTGCAGTGTTTTACTTTTAAGTAAAGTAGGGAGATACTGGGTTATCAGGTTTATTTTTCTAGGAATTTTTCATGTTAACTGTATAGTTTCCCTTGTAATTCTATGTTTAACATGAAATGTTTAAACTGGGTGCTGAGATAAGCCTAGCAAACTTATTTGGGACTGATTAAAATGTTTGTTTCCTTTTTAATCATTGTAGAACTATACATTTTAATGTTAGAAAGTACATTGTTTTCTTTTTTCTGTGCATGTCAGCATTTGTAGCATCCCAAATCCAGTTAGAAATATTCTAAAATGCTAATAATTTTACCTGCTCAATGCATTCAGCAGAGTTGCTGTCAATACTGTTCATGGAGTGTCTGGTTAGCACCTTCACCTGAAGACAGTCCTCTGACAAAAAGTTGTCTGCATAGAGCCCACGGTGGATCATACCCTTCCCCGGCAGAGTTGCCAGGACTGAGGGGTAAACATTTCCTGGGCTCTCAGCATAGGACCCTGAAGTCAAAAGTGTTCAAATCCAAAACCTTGTGAGAAATCATAACTAAAATGGAACTGTTGTTTTGAGGTGCCTTTGAGTTGAATACAACTCCATAGTGCCCTGTAGCAATTCAGAAATATATACCTGAAATGATGCTTGATTTTATTTGCCTGTGCAAGTAAAATTTTATGTATTCTTTTGGCATTCTAGCTTTTGCTTTAACTTCGTTTTTTAAATGCACTAGTTGGCATATGATGTTCAGTGATGGTGTGACGTGGTAGTGTCTTGAAGCTTGTGCTGTATATTACAGAGATCCCCTCACTACTTTTTTTAAAACCACAGTTTTTCAATTGTTTCTTTGCTTTCTTATTCCGTTCCCCCCTTTCTTTCTCCTTCTTTGTAAAGTAGGGCTGATTGAAGTACAGACCTTTAGTAATAGCACTCTTACTCATTTGCATTCTGATTGCTCATTTTAAGTGGAAGACAAGAAGGGTGAAATTATAGCT
This sequence comes from Elephantulus edwardii, assembly GCF_000299155.1. Lineage (NCBI taxonomy): Eukaryota > Metazoa > Chordata > Mammalia > Macroscelidea > Macroscelididae > Elephantulus > Elephantulus edwardii. Next base: position 1,047,226 of record NW_006400082.1, on the reverse strand, counting down.
AGTCAGCGGGGAGTTGGGATAGCTGGCTCCTGGGACTGTATCCCACATCTGAATGTCATTTGTAGGAATGTCACATGTAGGAGAGCAGAAACCAAAGGTAGAGGGTCCCTGACCTGGGATATGTCATGGGGAAGAACTTTCATCTATTTGATAAAAGTTTGTATTTAATGTCAAGTAACTAGGTAAATCCTTCTATTCATGGATTTATTTTAAAAAGCATTGTCCAAGTGACAGTAGTACAGTGTGTGATTGATGGGGCATGTTCTGTGAATACTAATAAAATTTAAATGTTTCTGTCATGCAGTCTCTTTAGAAGAATTGATGCATATTCTATAATTGCATTTATGAGCAATGTTTATTTCTTGTTGCTTTGTTTTAGTTTTCTAATAGACCTAATCAATTAAAAAAAAGGTCTTACCATCATTGAACATTTTGCTCTTTACTTCTTATATAATTAACATAAATAATAAAAGAAATCTATCTTTGTGACATTTCCTCATTAGGAAGTATCAATATTTAAATGTGAGAATGCCAGATGAGTAGTATAAGGCTCCCCCACCTCCCTTTAGTCTGGATGAATCAGACTCGCTCTTAGAGAGCTGATTTAACTTATTTTGAAATTAAATAAAGAGGCAAAAATGCAGTCACATTCCTGGGCTGGAGTCTACAATAGTGTTTTATGGCCTCTGCCCTTTGCTGATTTCTTTCTGAGCACAGAGAGGTGACATTGATGAGTGAGCTGTTTGTCAGGTGGGTGGCGGTGGCCACACGTCAATGGTGGTCGTCAGCAGGGGCGTGAACTCTTGGTTTTTGATGTCTGAACGCTGGGCTTGAACTACAGAGAAACTGCCTGACCTATTGCCATGTGTTAATCATTTTAGTTCAGGCATGTTTCCTGTGTCGTTTGCACGGCAACCCTTTCGGTGGGTTGTGTTCCTTCACTGCTGATCCTAGTTCAGGGCCCTGCACACACATGACACAAAAATATTACAACTGGCTGACACTTGAGAAAAGAATATTGTAAATATCATTCAAAGTGAGCACCTTCTGTCGATAACAAATGAGAAAAAAAATGCATTTAGGTGTCTGTAATGTGTTCCTCTATCCCCCATGTACCTTCTTTAGTGAGTATTCAATGTTTCCTGCCTCTTCATTTCCTCAGAGTCCTGTTCTGCCTCAAGCAGTCTGTGGTCTCTGTGATCAGGGGAGCTGTATTTCCAGCTTTTCCCTTGTTTCTTTTCTTTATCCTCCCAACTAGCATTGTTCAATGGCTAATTCTGTTTACATTTGGTGTGAGTACTTCTAAGCATCTGCTTGTATCAGCTGCAGCAGCAGAGGGGTGAGTCTCTAGAGCGTGTCCATGGTAAACCGATAGTGTTTCAGGCGGCAGTCTACTGAGAGCATGAGAGTAAAATTCCACAGGCCGTGATGAGCCGGAAAGGCCGGGGCTCTCTTTTAGCTCTGACAAGGAGGCATCTGGAGAAAACGATTCCGTCTCAACTTCATAGGACACAGGGTACATCCACGTTGTGTAGCCTGAGCAAACTCTTAGAAACATAAGTGCTTGAAACTGCTCCTGGAAGATGCAAGCTTCTGACTCTGATGCTGTGGACTGATCCTTCTAGCAGACTTCCTGTGTGCTGTTAACAGATTCTGCTTCCTGTAATTCCACTCTTCTCCAGAGTCCTCAGTCATTCTCATGCTGGCATACGTACAAGATCATTTTCCTACCCCTTGTTCTCTCAAATGTTTATCACAAAGAGCTTGGGATCCACAATGTCCACAGTCTCCTCTTGGGACATTGTTTATTTTATTTGTGCCTATAACGTATTTATAACATTATTCCCTAAGAGTTCTCAGTTCTGTTGCTCTCTTGGAGATAGCTTTTCTTCCTTCTCTGGTAACCACCTGCCAGCAGTACTCTAAAATGCAGACAGATTCCAACCTCGTATGTGGGCTTGTGAGTAGGAAGTTGCTTTGACAACCCAAAGACAGGTGATTCCACTCCATCAGGTGTCCTTCAGAAAAAAAAATGAGTCATCATTCACTTCCTGTGTGACTTACAGCCTCTGAAAACCCACTGGTGGAGGGCCAGCTATGAGTTGGTTTGACCGAGTAAATTGGTTTGGTTTAGGGGTTTTTTTTTGTTACCCATTTGAAGTACAGCTTTGCCTTGCTGTTCAAAGTGGAATGTTCCAGTGAAACATTTCGTAAGCCAAAATGGTGTCAAACAAAGAAGTAATTGGCATTAATTGATAAGGGAAATTTGAGTGTACCTAGACTCAACAAATCACCTGTGAGACCATACCAAATGACACTTAAAACCTAAAAAACACACTGTAAACACAGATAGTGTTCACAGACACAGTTCAGAGGTATGACACCTTGATGCTGAGAGACCATGTGAGTTTAGAGGGGCAGGAGTTTGGTGATACCCCTCTCCCTGCTTGAGGTGCTCACTGCCTTTTACTTGGTTTTTTGTAAACACAAAAATCATCTTTGGATTTCTTTCTGTCAGGTAAGGCAGGTACTCAAGTAGGTCTCTGCTGAAGTGGCATAACAGCAAATTTTTGAAAAGCAAAGAGGAACCTGTACTCCTCTTACTTATTCCCATGATGATAAAAAGAGCTGTCATGTGATTTCCATTCTGCCCTGAACTCTGTTATTCGGTTATATCTCATTCTTTCTTTCCCTTTGCTGTGGAATCAGAATGGACTCATAACTGACCTTCCATCATTTTTTTTTCCTGAGGCCATAATTCACATGGTAAGAAACTGCCCATCTGTCTCTCCAGGGGCTTTTGTTTTATTCAAACCATCAGAGGAGCTGCCTTGAGGTTCACAAACTCCTTATGGACTATACTATAGAGTGAGGCCTGATTAATACCTGCACCAGAGGAGAATTAAAAGGGGGAGGAAGTTCTTGGGAAGCCATTGAGCGGATGCTTTTAGCCAGCTCTTTTCTTTCTTGATGTTATTACTTAGAAACGGAAATTTTAGTATTTATATTATACTTTAAAAATATAAAGTTACATATTGGATTTAATGAGAGCTCATGGAGATCTGATGAAAAGAGTTGCATTGCAGCATCCTTAGAAACTGAATATAAACATCACTGGTCCTATTAATGTGCACATGTGAGTAGAAAAGAAAATGTTTAGCATTAAACAGCTTCTCGCTGCCCAGATTGATATAACCTTGTTTTTAAGTATAAAATTTAGCAACTTACTTAACTATGAGTTAACAAGAATGAATTTAATAACATTTGGGTAATTGTTAATGTAAAAATAGGGTAACTTTTTATTAGCAATCTTTCTGGTAGTGAATCAATGGATAGGGTCTTATTTATGATGGCAGTGGGATTCATTTCATGATTCAAGGGCAGAGTTGCAAAATATAAACTCATTTGAGGATGAAATGTAAGACCACTTGAATTTTAGCAAATGTCTTCTTTATTTTAAGAAATGTAAACAAATTAAATTCTCGATGCTGTCTCCTGGGATAAAAAAGTCAGAATAATAAATTAATAGCTAGAGAATAAATCTTCCTTTACAAAACATTTTGGGCTCTGTTTTCTGCAGTGAAATACTGTTTACAAAACACCATTTACCTGTTAAATTTTTAAAAGAATTGGGGCTTTTTTTCCCTTAAAATGATGAGAAAATATCACTTCCTCACTCAAAATATAACACCCTAGCAGACTTTAAATGAGCCACGAAAAGATTTGCCTTGCCCTTTCACAAAAAAAAAAAATTATCTGTATAAATTTACATGTTTTGGCTATATATGGTACAATGCCTCAAGTTTACAGCAAAGAGTATTAGAGAGCAGGGCATGAGAGCCTTCTCAGTTTTCAGATATACTACAAATGTCTCTTTTGCTGAGATCACTCTGCTAGAATCTGTGTGAATGCACACAAAAGTAAACTAGTGATGTGGTAAGAGTATGGGATGAGAATTCTAAATTTCTTTAGAAGAGTATTCAGAAATAAAATTGATGTATTACTGCACATTTAAGATAGGAAGCACCAACAGTGGTTCATGTGTGACTGAATACCTATGGCTGTGAATAACAAAAACTTGGAGTTTCAATTAAAGAGCCAAGAAACTTTAAAAAGGTGGATGAGGTATTACTATTAAATGTCTAAGTGTCCCAAATCTGGTCTCTCCTTAAGGAAGGAATATATCATGTAAAAATATGCTTAAAGTGCTGGAACTTGAAGAAAGGTTAAATATGTTTGATCCTTCAACCTAGAAGGGAGGAAGCAATTAGATTTGGTAAAGCATCCCTACTTCGTATCACCACTGAGCTCAGGGCAAGAGTAAATTACTTAAACTGGAACATAGGAAGGAGTTTTCTACACATAGCACATACTGTATTGTTTTTCATTTTTCACTAGCCCTGTCGTTTTTATTTACTCCACAGTACACATGAAAAACTGAATTCTCTTTCACTCAGCGACTAAATTGGAAGGGGAGGGGGCACCTTTTCTTCATATCTTGTTCAACATACTGATTCACGGAAGCACATGGAAATGTTTTTGTTAAACTGAAAATCTGAGCATTACTGTATAGACCTCACAATTCACTATCAATGTAAAAGCTTTACTTCCAATGAAACAGAATTGGAGTTCACACATGGACTTTGTTTCTGGGAAATGGAATAAGTAAATAGCTGTTTCTCAAAGTTGATAATTTTGTAAAAATGATACCGAACTTAGTTAGGGGAGACCTTTTCTAGATCCAGAATGGCATAGTAGTGTTTACAACGTGGCAGGCTGCTAACCGGGATGCTAGCTGTTCATATCCACCAGGTGCTGTGGAATAAAGAACTGGCGGCCTTCTGTGAAGATTACTGCCTCAGAAACTCCATGGAGGGTTGCTGAACCAGTCAACTCAATATGCAGTGTCTTGGGTGAGGTTTAGGTTTTTCTAGAACTCTTAAGGGTTATACCATTACTCAACTGTATCTTCTTTCATTTACAGAGTGAAGATCTATCTGGCTTTATCACCATCACCTCACACATCAAAATTAACATTAAAAGAAGATACTCATCATTATTTTTAAATATGAAGCTGCTTACAATGTACTGATGGATCTGAGCAGTTACTAAGTTTTGAAACACTCATGGATGGTGTTAGACAAGCAATTCACACCAGGAAAGATTACCTGCCTCACTTACTTGTTCCCTGTATTTGGCATCCATCATTGTGCTGCTGTTTTTGTGTTGTGTTTTGTTTTGTTGGTTTGTTTTTGGTTATTGTTTTGTTATTTGGGTTGGGGTTTTTTTGCTGGGTTTTTTTGTTTGTTTGTTTGTTTGTTTATTTGTTTAAGTTAACTGAAGAAGTTATTCTCAAGAAAATTGGATGCTTTCATTGGCCTTCTTAAATTGTTGGCCAGTGTCATAATTCCTTTTCACTTTCATTTTGGCAAAGCGAATTTATCCCTCAGCATGCTAGGAGATTCTATGAATACCCATTCAAGTGGTAAAATCTGGTATTTACTGGCATACACTCAAAACTACCACAGTCCTACCTCAGTTCAAGATAAAGCCGGATTTGCGTGGTTGGGGGTACAGCAGGACTTGCTGTATCTCTGTTCTGAATGTGTCTGAAGCATGGTCATCGGCCTTACTGAACTGGTTCAAGTAGACAGCTGCTTGTTGGACTTCAACCCAGGTACCTGCAGTGTTTACTGACAGACAGAGCCCAGTGTGGGACTGACATTTCTAAACTGAAAATGAAATTTGGGATCAGACTTTGAAGACTGATTAATAAATAATAATTATTCTATTAACTGAAACAACCTACTTTTGAAAATCTTCAACTCTATTGGGTTGGGGGGGTGGGGGTGAGGGATTGGGGAGGGTGAGTATCTCTTTTTACCTTTAACAGACTTGTTTAATCTTCTCTCTGTAGATGTTTATGTAGGTACTTCAAATTGCAAAAGCCTTTTATCTTACTTACAAGCTCAAATTTCTCTGCTGTCCTTAATCTTGAGCTTGCGTTTCTTTAACCAAAAATTCATATAGGCATGCTAGTAATTCAAGGGTGGTCGTGGGTTTGGCATTTCAAAAGAAAAAAAAATATATATATATTTATTATCTTTAATATAATGCTGTCATGCCAGCCAACAAGGCTTCCCTGAACAAAACAAAAACAACAAAAAATAAAGAAGAAACTGATTTTATTTTATTTTTTAAAAGAGGCATTCCAGCCCTTAGTGGTATTAATGGAAAAGAAGGAAAGGAAAAAAATATTCCCGATATTACAGTACATGTCACTTGTCAAAAAAATTCCTGACAAGGCTACCCTTACTTTATGTTTTCAGTATTCTGAAAATACCAGTGTTGTGGTGATTATTGCAGATGTCACTCGGAACTGCTGAGCTAGACCAGCAGAATGTGATGTCACCTTGCTGCTCACCCTGACACAGCTGATTGGAGAATTGTACACAATTTACTCCCATGGGTGCATCCCCAGTGCCTATCTTCTCTGATAGTCATGTAGATGTTACACTAATTCATTGGAGATGTGAGGTTTGTTTTTGTTTTTGTTTTTGTGGTGTTTTTTTTTACTTTTTTGAGAAAAAGATCCATACTATGGAGAAATATATATATAAATATATAGATATATATCACTATAGAGTAATGCATTAATAAAATGAGGTTTTTAGAGGAAGACCAAAAATTTCAATGTCTTAAAAATATATTTAATGGCAATGCAAAAGTCTTCCTGCTTACATGCTGAACTTTTAGAACAGAGGATTGTATTACAAGACAAAGTTGAATGTAAAGTAATCCCCCCAAGACATTTTTAAGGTTTTGATTTTCTGAAATTATACATCACAGCAGTGCATAGGCCATGCAATGTTAGTTTGAAGGTCAATTCCAGTGTATAGTGTACTTTACTAAAATGTATAAAATGCCCTAAAGTTTTTTACCTAGTTTTGGGAATAGGAATGGATGGGTGGTATTTGCTATATAACTGCCCAGGTAATAGGACGAATATGGACCCTGCTGAATAGAGTATATTGACTTATACTAAAGTAGCCCTCTCTACATAGAGTAGTCATGCCACTATATGAATGGTTCATGTTCATACTGCAGCTTAAATGAGCAAAATAAAAAGTTGGTAATATACTAAATTTTCCTCTATCCTGTACATTTCAAAAAAAAAGGCATATGCAATATTTACATTCTTAATTTAGTTTACAGAATGGAACCAAAATGTATAAATGTTATGTTTGCTAAAACTTCACAATGTATATTGGGTCTTTGTACATTTTGCCTGACTTAACCTTAAATTTAAAATATTTTTTGCTATATAAACTTTAACAGTTATTAAACAGTGTTTTCTTTTTGGGTACGTATTGTTTCTGGATATCAAGATGTTAAATATATTTCTTGCTATTGTGATATGACAAGAGACTTAACTTATCTTGCTCTGTCTTCCAATGTACACCCTGTATATAAGGATAAATGTGACGCTGCTGGAGACAAGAATAAATGGAACTAGAATAGTGCATTGTATTTAGTCTGTATTGATCATGGATGCTCTCTTAATAGCCATATGCAATAAAATAAAATACATTATTTATGAAATGAATAAAGCTTTGAGGATATTTTTCAGTATGGGTTCTAAGTTTAATATGCAACTACCTCAGTCTCCTAAAATCACTTGGATACCTTCTAATTTTTTAATTTTTAGTCTAGAAACAAGGGAAAGGTTTTAAATCTTAGTCAACATTAATAAACAAAAACCTCCCATTTTGTTTCTCTATAAAAGCTGTTGTGAATGCTATTCCAAGTGCCTTATTGATATTAGCTCCTATCCAGAGTTTGCAAAAGGACACCATTTGTCATTTCTAATTCATGGTGACTCCATATATGTTAGAGTAGACATATATGCCCATGTGTGTGTAGAGTGATTTGTAATGTATTTAATGCCTGATTAATCACCAGGTCTTTCTTCTAAGGTACCTCTTGGTGTCTCTAACCTTTCAAATAGCAGCTGATTGTGTTACCTATTTGCATTACCCAAGAACTCCACAATAACCATGTTGTGGAGTCAATTTCTAGTTGTAGCAATTATGGTGACAGAACTGCCCCTTAAGATTTTCTAGGTTTAAATTTTAGCGAAACAAGGTCACATTTTTTTATTATGTTGAGGTTGGTGAACCAACTGTTTACCTAGCAGTCAGCCATTTAAACATTACGTGAGCACCACTCCCTAGTGCAATAGAATGAATCACAACCCAATCTTGTGCCAACTTCACAATCATTGCTATGCATTAGTTCATTTTTTAAATCTAATGTCTCAGTTCATCAGATTGAGGACTTATTTTCTCCTGATTCTAGTATACCAAGCATGATTTCCATTTCTAATGATTTGACCTCCTAAAAGTATGTAAGACTTCACCATCTTTGCCGTTAAGGAGCCCTTCTTAAAAGACAAATGTGTTAGTTCTCTGGCCGTTAATGATGTGATAAAGATTATTTGCCGGCACCCTAATTCACAGGTTCCTCTGCAGTCTTCATTTCTTACCATCCAGCTTTCCCATGCCTCTAAGGCAAAGTCATGGCCTGAGTCAAGCACACTTCAGTCCTCCAAGTGACTTCTTTTTAATACATACACATGTCTTTCGCAGCAGGTTTTTCCAGTGACATATATTCTTTGATTTCTTGCCTGCTGCTTCTATTGATAGGGATTGTTGATCAAAGTAAAATGAAATCCATGACACTCTTTTCCTTCTTTCCACACTGTATCGTGATGATGCCTGTTGGTTCAGTTGTGAGAATTTGTGTATTCCTCATGTTTTGGTGTAATCTGTATTGAAAGGTGGACTCTCTTGTCTTCATCTGTAAGTAGTGAAAGTCATCTTTGCTTTCAGCAAGCGATTTGTAGGTTATTATCAAATCTTTTAATCCAGGTAACATTTTCATAGAGTCCAATATCTCAGATTATTTTCTTAGCATATAGATTGCATACATTTCGCAAAAGGATGCAACCTGACACATACTCCCCCCCCCCCTAATTTAAAACCAAGCAGTGCCTCTTTGTTCTTTTGGTATGATCATTTCTGTGTCTAAGTACAGGCTCATCATAAGCACAATTAGAATTCTCATTCTTTACATTGTTGTCCGTAATGTTTTATGATCTACGCAGACAATTTGGATAGCAAATAAAACACAGGTAAACCTCTTAACCACAGGTAAACCTCTTTCTGGTATTGTCTGCTTTCAGTTTGGATACATCTGACATCTGTCATCATTCATTCAAGTCCTCTTATAAATCCCATATGGAATTTTGGCAGTTCCATGGAAGTTAACACACTACTGCAACTGTTTTAAATTATCTCTTTAAAATTTATATTAGTGATATTGTTTGATAATTCCTGCATTATGTTGGATTACCATTCTTCAGAATGGGTACAAATAGGATGTTTTCCAATCAGTTGCTCAGGTCTTCCATATTTTGTGGCATAAATGAATAAGTGGTTTTCAGTTTTGCATCTGTATGTTGAAACATTGCAATTGGTATTAAATTTCTGGAACATTTTTTTTTCACTATTGCCTCTGGCAAAATTTCTTCCCTTAGTTGTTTTTTGTTTGTTTTTTATTATATGCTGCCTTCTGCAATGGCTATATTATAAAAGTCACCCAGTGCATTTTGGCTCGATTTTATGAATCTCCCATCTTATTTTGATGCTTCCTACATTGTTGAATATTTTGTTTAATGAATACTTCAAGCAAGCAAGGTTGTGTCATCTGCATAACGGAGATTGTTGATAGATCTTCCACCAATCCTGATGCCACAATTCTCCTCATAGAGCCCAGCCTCTCGGATAATCTGCTCTGCATACATGTTGAAAAGGTAT
>NW_006400082.1:1027158-1035868 GCF_000299155.1 Elephantulus edwardii | reverse complement strand
CATGCTTGGGAGGGTGGAGGGACAGCGCAGGAGGGGAAGACCCTCTATGAGATGGATTGATTCGGTGACTGGGGTAATCGGGATGGGTGTGTCGGAGGCGGTGCCATTGGCTCAGGATAGGGCAGGGTTTAGAGCTGTTGTGCATACGGTTGCTATGAGTCGGAAACGACTCGATGGCACATAACAACAACAACAATGAATACTTATGTATTACAACTTGAGACTCACATTCTTCATTAAGTTCTTCCAACTTAAGAGGCATCAGGAATATTTTTGCTTATTTGCCCCTAGTCTTTACCTATTTAACACAATACTTTCTCATCAGAAGCCATTTTTTAAAAAATCTCTTGTTCAGCTCTTCAGCTTCATGATTTCTTTCATTTGCTTTAGCTTCACTGTGTGTAGAGCTAGTTTTAGAGACTCATCTGACATCCATTTTAGTATTTTTAATAGGTTTTTGCTTTTTTTCCTGTGATGTCCTTGATATCATCTCACATCTTGTCTGCTTTCTAGTCATTATTGTGCAATGAATCAAATATATTCTTGATAATGGGATATATGCAAGTTTATTTTTGACATTGTTCAATTTTGACATTTCTTCAACTTGAACTTGGATTTGAGCAATTGAGGTACTGTTCTTGTTATGACTGAGATTATATAGCTTCTCCATCATTTCTTTCTACAGACTGAGTCAGTTTCATTTCATTTCTGTATATTCCATCCTGCAAGGCTCATGTATATAGTTGTGATTCATGTTGTTGAAAGAGGAGATTTCCAATTAATAGGGTGCTCTTAATTAATAGGTCATTTCTATCACCAAGGCCACTGAATTTTATACACAAGGCTGAAACACAAAATATTTTAATTAATTTTCTGAGGACATACAAAGCATGCATTTCACAACCAGGAATCAAACCCACAAGTTCCATACTGAATCTGTGTCCTTTTCTGATTTATTGTACTACCTCTCAGACATACACTCAGGCACAATAATTTACACATCAGGAACACAGAGAAGAAAATTATCAGAGCCAAGAAATGAAATATATAAAGTAAAATATAGCATTAGAATATAGTGATTTTTTTCCAAGCAATTATATGTCCTTATTAGTATTAATATTTTCAAGAATTCATTTTATCCTTAAATAGTCACAAGATAGTATGTGTCACCACTTTAAAACATAAAAGTAGAACAATTTGAAAAATTAATTTGAATGATTAATCTTAAAATAAGATTGGTCACTCTATCCATGATATTATGGATTGTCCTGATGGCACCTGAAGATAGCCCAAAGTAAGAGGCATAATCTATAATATTTTATATACCTCAAATCGTACGATGTTAGATGGATCTTAGCTGAAAGCAGGGAATATAAGAAGAATGTCTATCTGTGTTTCATTGATTATGCAAAGGCCTTTGACTGTGTGGATCATAATAAATTGTGGCTGACTCTGAGAAGACTGAGAATCCCAGAACGTTTAATCGTGCTAATGCGAAACCTATACTTGGACCAAGAGGCAGTTGTCAGAACAGAGCAGGGTTAACACTCCATGGTTCAAAATTGGAAAGGGTGTAAGCCAGGGATGTGTCCTGTCTCCATACCTTTTCAACCTGTATGCAGAGCAGATTATCTGGGAGGTTGGGCTCTATGAGGAGATTTGTGGAGTCAGGATTGGTGGAAGATCTATTAACAATCTGCGTTATGCAGATGATACAACCCTGCTTGCTGAAACTGAGGAGGACCTGATGCACTTGCTGCAGAGGGTCAAGGACTACAGCCCTCAGTATGGACTGAGGCTCAATGTCAAGAAGACAAAGATTCTCACCACTGGACCAATTGGCAGCATCAGGATGGATGGCGAAGAGATTAAGATTGTACACAGCTTCAGTTTGCTCTGCTCCATGGTCAACACTCTTGGCACCAGCAGCCAGGAAATCAAAAAAAGTATTGCAATGGGAAAGTCTGCTGTTGGGGACTTCTTTAAAGTACTCAAGAGCAACGTTGTCTCTCTGGAGACTAAGGTGTGCCTGATACAGGCCATGGTCTTTGCAATTACTTGTTATGCATCAGAGAGTTGGACAATGACTAGGGAGGACAGAAGGAGAATTGATGCCTTTGAGCTGTGATGCTGGAGAAGACCATTGAATGTACCATGGACTGCCAAGAAAACAAACAGATTCATTCTGAAGAGGGTTAAACCAAGCTGTTCCTTGGAGGCAAGGATTCTGGGGCTTTGTCTGACGTATTTTGGGCATGTTGCAAGGAGGGACAGATCCTTGGAGAGGGACATCATGCTTGGGAGGGTCGAGGGTCGGCGCAAGAGGGGAAGACCCTCTATAAGATGGATTGATTAAGTGACTGGGGTAATCGGGATGGGTGTGTCAGGGGCAGTGCGATTGGCACAGGATAGAGCAGGGTTTAGGGCTGTTGTACGTAGGGTCACTATGAGTGACAAATGACTCGATGGCACATAACAACAACAGCATACCTCAAATCTGCTAACCCTTATTGATGAAAGATTAAAATTCTCCTTTCATCTTAGATAAGTTATATGAGACAGGAATGGGCAAATGTGTTTACCTAAAATCCAATTTTAAGTATACAGTAGTGTTGGAGAAGAGTATTGACTATACCATGGTCTGCTAAAACAACAGGTTCATCCTGGAAAGGGTTAAACCAGACTGTTCCTTGGAGGCAAGGATTCTGAAACTTTGTCTGACATACTTTGGACATGTGCTTGAGGGTGGATGGACAAAACAGAAGAGGAAGACCTTCTATGAGATGTATTGATTCAGTGACTGTTAGTAGGGGTAGGTGTATCAGAGACAATAAGATTGGCACAAGATAGAGCAGCATGTAGGACTATTGCTATGAGTCGCAGGTGACTTGATGGCACATAACAACATACAGTTGTCAGAAAAGTTTATGGATCCTAGAAATATGCTTTCAAAAACCAGTAGAAGTCAAAATAGCTTGATACTGGTACAATAAACACATAAATCATTGGAATAGAATTGAGAATTCAGACGCCATTACCTTCACCATTAGCCATCAATAGCTGAACTTCAATAAAGAGATCAAGTTCATTATGTGGGGAAGAGAGTCCTTTTTATAAATAGTGCTGGCAAAACTGGATATTTGCCTAAAACAGGATCTATACATTAAATCGTAAAACTAACTCAAATGGATCAAAAAACTAAATACAAAACTTAAAATCATGAATTTTATAACAAATATGTTAAGAAAATCTTGGAGCCTAAATTTCTTAAATAAATAATAAATAAATAAGCTAAAAATTTACATACAACTAAACACTTCTATATACATCAAAAGACTTCTCTAAAAGACAAAAAAAGGGAATCCTGAATCAACAAAACCTTGATACCAGAAGTTTGGGAATCAAAAAATGAGTTGGACTGGGATAATCTGCTATCAAGACCCTCTCTAGAGTGTTAAAGATCAACAGTTTTGGTCTAAAGACTAAGGTGTGCTTGATCAATGCCATGTTCTTTTCAATTACTTGCTATGCATCTGAAAACTGGATTGTAAGGATTCATGCCTTTGACTTGTGTTGGAGAAGAATAACTGAATGTCCCATGAACTGCCAAGAGAACCACCAGGCTTGTCCTAACGAAAGTGACACCAGGGAGAACCAAGATGGCAGTGGTGGAGGAAACAGTGTAAGGAGCTGGAGGAGCAGCAAGCTGCATAGAAACGAGCCACCAGAGAGACCAACGTGGCACACAGAGACTTATGTGGTGTGACATGGACAGTAAGAATTTGAGTCAGAACTTTTATTAAAATAATTAGTTTGGGAGCCACAGGAGCAGCAAGCTACAGACCCTGGCAGAAGCCATCATTTGAGCAACTATAGGACTCACCTGCCAGAAGCAAGCAGATCATCAGGAAATTGGCTGAGTTTCCTTAAGCCCCACCAACCCTTCAGAAGTAAGCAGGTCGTTAGTAATTTGACTGGGTTTTCTTAAGCCCTGCTGGATCTAGGGCCCTGTTGAGGCAGGGCCCTCTGGGTGAGGGCACCTGGGTGAGGGCCGCTGGGCAAGGACTGCTGAACGAGAGCCACTGGTTGGGAGACAGGCAGCTGGAATTTGAGTAGGGGCCCCACTCGTGACAGCTAAAATCAGAGTGAGGTCTCTGCAAGGCAAGTGGCTGTCCCACCCCCCATTTGGCTCCACATCCATGCCTATGTGTCCAGTCAATAAATTTGCCTTTAATCCAGAGCACCTTAATCTGACTTAGCTACAAGAGTGCTCTCACAGGCCCTGAGCTGAACCTTCCCTTGAGTCAGAAGTTCAGAGAGAAACACAGGTGGGGTAGCTGCCCCACCAATTTCTAAAGCTTTGTCTTCAGATCAAGAACTTATCAATGTTACGAAAGAAGCAGGCTATTCTACACCCTACACAAACACAAAGCAATATGTCACTCCGAAAGGGTGACACAGTGACAATTGATTTCCTAAAGCCAGAAAGTCTCATGGAACTTTCTGACACAGAATTTAAAAGAACAACGATTGAATATTTTCAACTGGTGAAAGAGAAACTTGAAAAATTACAGGACACTGCAAGCAAAAACCAGGAGGAGCTTAAAAAAAAAACCAAAAACAAAAAACCAATCCAGAATAATGCAGATAAAACAAATGAGGCATTAGTGGCACTGGAAAAACAAGAAACCACAATGCAAAATACAAGGTCCAATGTTTCAGATGCTTGTCAGCATGACAGAGGGACACATGAGCAGAGTTGAAGAGATGGAAAACAGAACCAGTGAAATAGAATATAGAATTGTCACTACCACAGATCTGCTAGAGAAAAAATCAGAATCAACAAGGAAGGAAAAAGAAGAAAACCTAAGAATAATGTGGGACACCATCATGAGAAATAGCATGTGCATCATCAGAATCCCAGAACAGGAAGAAATAAGAAAAGGCACTGAAAAAGTTATGGAAGAATTACTAGAGGAAAACTTCACAGCCATAATGAAGAATGAGAGAATATATATTCAAGAAACTGAGTGAACACAATATAGAATAGAAACCCCCCGCCAAAAAAACAAAAACAAAAACAAAAAAAACCCAACACCAAGGCATATCATAGTCAAATTTGCCAGAACCAAAGATAAGGAGAGAATTCTGAAAGCAGTGAGGGAGAAACAAAGTGCAATATACAAGGGAGAGCAGATAAGATTAAAAGCAGACTTCTCAGCAGAAAGCATGTGAGCAAGAAGACGGTGGAAGGACATATATTAAACACTCAAAGAATACAACTGTCAACCAAGAATACTATACCCAGCAGAGCTGTCCATCAAATATGAAAGATTAAGATATTCCCAGAAAAACAGAATCTAAGGGAGTTTGTAAAAACAAGACCAGCATGGCAGGAAACACTGAGAGATGTCTTTCTTACAAAGGTGCCACAGAAAGCAGCATGGACCAAAAAGAACTCAACACAATGACAGCAATAAAACCTTGCCTTTCAATAATCACACTGAATATGAATGGTTTAAATGCACCGCTGAAGAGAAAAAGAGTAGCAGATTGGATAAAAAAAAATCCAAAATCCATCAATACACTGTCTATAAGAGATATACCTGAAAAATGAAGATAAAGAAAGACTAAAATAAAAGGATGGGGAAAAAAATATACCAAGAAAATGGCAATCAGAAAAAAAATCAAAACCACCAAGAGGAGTGAAATTTATTTCTGATAAAATAAATGTCAATGCAACAACCATCACAATGGACAAGGAAGGTCACTACATAATGCTTAAAGGGTCTATAGAACAAGAGAACATAGCAATAATAAATATCTATGTACCAAATGAAAGACCTACAAAATATATAAAACCAACATTAATAAAACTGAAAAAGAAAATAGACAACACTACTACTATAGTTGGGGACTTCAGTACACCCCTCTCAAGAAAAGATGGAACTACCAAAAAAGAACTCAACAAAGATGCTAAAGAATTAAACCACACAATAAACAATAAACCAACTCAACCTCATAGATATTTATAGGCTAATGCACCCTCTACCCTCAAAAAACCACAGCACACTATACCTTCTTCTCCAATGTTCATGGAACATTCTCCAGAATAGATCACATTTTAGGTCACAAGGCAAGCATCAATAAATTAAAAAACTTATAAATAATACAAAGCATTTTATCAGACCACAATGCTACAAAATTAGAAATTAATAACAAGAGCATAAAGGAGAAAAAAACCCATCGATTTGGAAGCTGAACAATACCTTGCTTGAATATGACTGGGCACTAGAAGAAATGAAAAATGAAATTAAAAAGTTTCTTGAAAGAAATGACAGTGAAAACACCACTCACCAAAACCTCTAGGAAACAGTCAAAGCAATAATCAGAGGTCAATTTATATCAATTAGGAAACATCAGAAGGCAGGAAAAAATGACCATTGACTCTCTAACCCAACATCTCCAACAAATTGAAAAAGAACAGCAGGAATACCTGACACCCTCAGAAAAAAACCTTAAATTATAAAAATTAGAGCAGAAATAAATAGAAAACAGAAAAGCAATTGAAACCATCAACAAAATTAGGAGTTGGTTCTTTGAAAAAGCTCAATAAAATCGACAAACCACTAGCAAAACTTACAAAAGAAAAGACAAAAATACTTCGAATAAGAGATGAAATGGGCAACATCACAACAAAAACAACTAAAATAAAAAGGCTAACATTGGAATATTATGAAAAATAATAATAAAACAAATAAGAAAACGTAGGGGAAATAGCCAAATACTTGGAAATTTACAACCTACCTAAACTGACACTAACCAAAACTGAACACCTGAACAGACCAATTACAAAAGAAGAAATTGAAAAAGTAGTAAAACAACTACCAGCCAAAAAAGTCCTGGACCAGATATGGCATTACAAGTGAATTTTACCAAACATTCGGAGAAGATTTGTCACCAATTCTACATAAACTATTTCAGAAAATAGAAAAAGATGGAATTCTCCCAGACTCATTCTATGAAGCAAACGTATACTTGATTCTAAAGCCCGCTAAAGACACCACCGAAATAGAAAATTATAGGCCAATATCTCTCATGAACATAGATGCAAAAATACAGAAAAAAATCTTAACCAATAGAATCCAATGATACATCAAAAAATAATTCACCATGATCAAGAGGGAATCATAACAGGTATGCAAGTATGGTCCAACATAAGAAAAACATTCAACGTGATTTCATCACATTAACAAAGCAAAGCACAAGAACCACATGATGCTATCAATTGATGAACCCTTTCCTGACTAAAACACTCAACAAAATAAGCATAGAGGGGAATTTCTTCAACATTGTAAAAAGTATATGTGAAAACCCAAGAGCCAACATTGTTCTCAATGGAGAGAGATTAAAGGCATTTCCCTTGAGAATAGGAACTAGGCAAGGATGCCCACTATCACCTCTCCTATTCAATATTGTATTGGAAGTCTTAGCAATAGCAATAAGCCACGAGAAGGAAATAAGAGGTATCCAAATTGGCAAAGAGGGGGTAAAATTATCTCTATATACAGATGATATGATAGTAAACCCTAAAGACTCAGCAAGAAAACAACTGGACATAGTTGACCAATTCAGGAAAACTCAAGCAAGATCCACACCACATTGGATACACAAAAACCAACTCAGAGTGGATCATGGACCTAGCACTAAGACCAAGGCCTATAAACGTCATTAAAGAAAAGCTTGGAAGAACTCTAGAAGTCCTAATCCACACATAAACAGTCTTCTAAGCATCCTGAAAATCCTACCACCAGGAGAGGATAAAATAGATAAAGGGATCCTTCTAAGAATCAAATCCCTATGCATATACAAAAATTTCTCCAACAGGGTAAAAAGGGAAGCCATAAACTGGGGAAAAATATTTGGTAATGACATGTCAGATAAAGGACTTATATCTAGAATTTATAAAATACTCGAGCACCACAACAAGATAATGGTAAATAACCCAACTGAAAAATGGACACAGGATCTGAACAGATACTTCACCAAAGAAGACATTCAGATGGCCAACAAACACATGAAGAAATGTTCAAATTTTTTAGCTCTAAGAGAGATGCAAATCAAAACAACTATGAAATGTCATATCACCCCAGTAAGAATAGCAAAATTTAACAGAACAACAAACATCAAATGCTGGAGAGGTTGTGGAGAACCTGAAACCCTTATTCACTGCTGGTGGGAGTGTAAAATGGTGCAACCACTATGGAAGGCAGTATTGCGCTTTCTCAAAAAGTTGCAAATAAAAATACCATTTAGCCCAGAAATTCCACTACTGGGAATATACCCTAAAGAAACTATGACCTCTACCCAAGCAGATATATGCTTATTTATGTGTGTGTGTGTGTGTGTGTGTGTGTGTGTGTGTGTGTTGCATGTTTATTTGAGGTTTTGTTCACAACAACGAAGAGTTGGAAACTACCCAAGTGTCCATCAACAAATGAATGGCTAGAGAACCTTTAGTATATTCACATAATGGAATACTATGCTGCATTGAAAATCAAGGAATTCATGAAATTGAATACAAAATGGGTGACCCTGGAGGACATTATGCTTAAGTGAAATATCTAAGTAACAAAAGGACAAATTTTGCATAGTGCCACTGTTGTAAAACGGGACTGACATTGGGGTTGTTGGGGAGACTAAGAAAGAG
>NW_006400082.1:1001701-1027008 GCF_000299155.1 Elephantulus edwardii | reverse complement strand
TACGCAATGAGGGTTGCAGAGTGGATTATATTTGGGGGTTGGGGGTGGGGTTTGGGGAGGTGTGGGGGGATTGTGTACCAGTGAGGGAGTTTTTCTTTTGCTTTTCAAGGAGAGGAGCAAATGGGGGGGGGAGGGGTTTGTGCCGGGAGAAGGGTGCAACAATGAATGAATGGAATTCCACAATCTCTGTAGATGTTCATTGAAATGAAAAATAAACTAAATTTAAAAAAAGAGGAGATAAATAATGTATATACTGCATTGAAACAAATTAGGGAGAGAACTGTTTAAAAAGGATATTAGATATTATTGTCATGATAGGAGTTCAGAATGAAGGCTGCATAGTGGAGTGGACTTTGTGGCGGGAGGAGATTGTATAACAATGAAAGATTTTTTTTTCTTTTAGTTTTCAAAGCGAAGAGCTAATTCAGAGAAGGGATGGGCAGGGAGAAAAGTGCAACAGTGAGACCAACGTGCTTTTTGGAGGTAAGGATGGTGTCATTCTTCTTCAAATATTTTGAGCATGTTTTGAGGAGAGGGCAGTCTTTGGAGAAGGATGTTATGCTTGTGTGAGTTTAGGGTTGGCACATGAAAGGAAGATCTTTGATGAGCTCTTTGGTGTGAAAGAGACTGGAGCAATTCTTGAGGATAATTGTTCTAAGACACCTTTCACACTTGAAACTGAAGACACTCCACTAGGCCATGTATAAGCCTAATTAACAAATGGGCCTGTAAGATAAGTAACCATTGGGGAGAATGATATGTTATTTCAAATAATCAACCAGACTGAAAGGACAGAATTTACTTCAAATTAAGGAAGCAAGATGTAAGAGGGAAACCAAATAAATGGAAACAGAGACCGCAAGAAAGAAAAGAATCAAGTGCCTACATATTGCAGGTGTTGTGACTAAAATGGCATAATATTTTGTGAATTAGTGACTGGAAAACTAATTTGCTATGTAGCTTTCACCAAAAACACAATAAAATGTTAAGAAAATCCAAAATTTACAAAGTTGTAGAAGGTGGCTAAGTGTTATATAACATAATGAGAAGAAAAACAAAGATTGATTTGAGATTAGTTTGATTCTTGCCCACTGGTAGTTTCAACTGTCAATTGTCATTGAGCTGACCTGCAGGTTTATAGGCAGTCCCAATATGAAACAATCTCTGGAGTGTCAATGTCGTTATTATGTGCTGGTTGTCCACAACTCATAGCAACTCTATGAACAGTAGTTCTGAACCCTGCTTTGTGCTGGGCCAGACTCACTGTCTCTGACACACCTGCCCTCCTTACCCAGTTACTTTATCAATCCATCTCATCAGGGGTCTTCCTCTCCTGTGTTCTCCCTCCACCCTTCCATACATGATGTCTTTCTCCTGGTACTGGTTGCTCCTGGCAACATGCCCAAAGTATGTGAGCCATATTCTCAACATCCTTGCCTCAAGAACAGCTTGATTTCACTTTCTCCAAGACAGACCTGTTAGTTTTCTTGGAAGTCCATGATATGTTCAACACTCTTTTCCAGCACCATGATTCAAAGGCAGCAATTCTTCTTCAGTCCTCTTTGATCATTGTCCAACTCTCTGACGCATAACAAGTCATTTCAAAAACCATGACCTGTATCAGGTGTACTTTCATTTCTAGATGGACATTATTGCTCTTTAGCACTCTGGAGAGTTCCCTGACAGCAGATTTTCCTGATGTATCTCATTATTTTTTTTTTAATTTCCTGTCTGCTGGTGCCAAGAGTATTGGTTATGCAAACAAGTAAACTGAAATAGTTAACAACAATCTCAATCTCTTCTCCATCTATAATGGTGCTGTCATTTGGCCCCATGGTGAGAATCTTTGTTGTCTTGATATTGAGCTTCAATCTATTTTACAAACGACACTTTTTGACCCTCTGCAGCAATTGATTCCATTTCAGTTTCAAATGCCCTCATCAGTTTCAGCAAGCAAGGCTGTCATCTGCATGTGTCTTCCTCCAATCTGATGCCATATTCTAATTTGCTGTGGATCTTTTAAGTCAGTATTTTTGCCATTTTTCACCATATGGCTGGATTGTTGTTGTTTCATGTGCAACTATAATTTATAGGAATCCTAAGAAAAATGGATCTGAACCTCACCCCTATCCTGTTCTATTCTCATCATCTCTGACACACATGAACCCTTTGCTACAGTCATGATGCCAATCCATCTTGTCAACAATCTTTATCTCTTATGCTATCCCTCCTCCTTTCGAAGCATGAAGTTCTTGTCCAAGAATTTACTTCTAACAAGGTGCTCACAGTATGTGAGATGAAGCTTTGCCATCCTTCTTACCTCCTGGTAGCACACTGGTTGCACATTCTCTGAGAAATATTTGTTCATATTTTGGCTATCAGTGGGATATTCAGTCCTCTTCTCAAACAACACAACTCAAAGGCATCAATTCTTCTGTCATTCTTAGCCATTGGCCAACTTTGAGATGCATAGCATGTAACTAGAAAGACTATGGCCTATATCAGGCACACCTTTAACTTTAGACTGACATCATTGCTCTTTGCCATTCTGGAGTGGTCCATGATAGCATATTTTCCAATTGCAACACATCTTTTGATTATTTGACTGCTGAAAACAAACCTGTTGACTGTGGATCCAAGTAAGATGAAATCATTGATAATTTCAATCTTTTCTCTATTTATCATGACGCTGTTTATTAGCCCAGTGGTGAGAATTTTTGTTTTCTTAATGGTAAGATGTAATCTAAATTGAAGCTGCTGTCTTTTATCTTCTGCCTCTAACCTTTTAAGTCCTCCTCAGTTTCCACAAGCAAGTTTGTGTGATCTGTATAATAGAAATTGTTACGAATCTTCCTCTGATCCTAATGCCACATTCTTCTTCACGAAGTCGTTTCTCCTGTGATTCGCTCTGCATTCAGGTTAATACATATGGCAGTAGGAGATAGCCCTGATGCACATGTTTCTTGTCTTTAAAATATACTTTGTTTTCTTACTTAGTGTAGACAACAGTGTACACTAATGCATAGTCTAGGCATACGTTTTGCAAGAATATGATTAAGTATTCTGGGATTCCCATTCTTCTCAAAGTTAGTCACAATTTATTGTCATCCACACAGTCAAATGCCTCTACATGAAATATATCTAGATACTTCAGTTTTTCAGTCAAAATCATTCTTATATCAGCAGTGGTATCCCTGGTGCCTTTTCAAAATTCTGAATTTCTGTCAGTTTTCTACAAGAATGTTGTATTGGCCATTATATAACAACCTTCAGCAGGATTTTGTTTGTATGTGATATTAATGTTGTTGTTGTTGTTGTTGTTGTTGATTGCCATCGAGTCAGGCACAACTCATAGTGACTCTACAAACAAAAGACCTAATGCCTTTCCATAATTACCATCATTTCTCCAAGTTCATAGAGTTTCCAGAGACATGTGGTTTAGGAAGTGGATGCCGCTCCTGCTTCCAAACCTGTTTTACAACTGGGAGCTCCACCAAACACTCTCCACATTGGGAAACCATTCTGGTATTTGATACCCCAATGGATCAAGG
The DNA here is from genome assembly GCF_000299155.1 of Elephantulus edwardii. NCBI lineage: Eukaryota > Metazoa > Chordata > Mammalia > Macroscelidea > Macroscelididae > Elephantulus > Elephantulus edwardii. Next base: position 1,023,457 of record NW_006400082.1, on the reverse strand, counting down.
TTCAGCATCACAGCAACCCAGGTTCCTTCATACTGCACGTTGATAAAGAGTGATGTACAAAGTGGAAGAGTGTTTCTCCAGAAATAACAGCACTAATAACAGAAATAACAATTAGTGTCATCAAGTCGAACATGACTGAGAGGAAGTTTTGCACAAAAGACCTAAATTCTGTTCTATAACTAACATAATTTCTGTACAGAACCCTGTTCTATAGCTACCAACATTTGTGTACATTTATAGAGTTTAGAGAGTTTGTATAGGAAGTGGATGCTACTCCTGCTTCCTTGCATGTATCAATCTGGAACCTAATCCAAACTCTGTACATAATGGGTAACTACTATGGTATTTGACAAAACCATTGAATAGTGTGCAGCATCACAGCAACACCAAGTTGTTCAGTTCAGCAAATAGACAAAAGATGGCTGTGTCATTCAAGGAATATTCATTCAAAAATGAGTAAATTTGACCAGACTTCCACTCTAGGTAAAGGCTTAAGGACACCCGCTCTTGGGGGGAAAAGAGCAGTAATATACATCAAACATAACCCCAAAAACTTCCCTTAGCATGCCCATCAGGACTACCATCCATATGCAGCAATTGATAATTTCTACGTTCTCTTGTATCATCTTTTTTTTAGTAGGAGAACAAATATGGTTCTCTTCCAGTTAGTTGACCAGGTAGCTATCTTCCTGATTTCTTAGCACAACCTGGTGAGCAAATCCAGGACTGCAATTGTTTGTTTGGACGTGCCAATTGGTATACCATCAGTTCCTGGGGACTTATTTTCGTCAATGCCTTCAGTGCAGCTTGATCTTCTTCCTTCATTACTATTGGTAGTTGATAGTATGATATTTCCCGAATTGGTAACTGCCAATTCTTTTTTGCATGGTGACTCTGTGCATCCTTCCAACTTCTTTTTATGCTTCCTAAACATTGCATTGGAAGAGGTGAGAGAAAGAAGTATTTAAAAGGAATATATGGTTAGGTATTACATGTGTGACAATAGTTCAGAATAAAAGGTGCATTGCAAAGTGGGCTTGGGAGGGGAAACAAAATGGAAGGGACAAGATTGTGCAACAATTAATGGCTATTTGTAAAAACAGAAGAAGAAAGTGAACTGGGGAAAGGAGAAAAATGTGCAACAATGAATGAATGAAAAATTCAACTTTTCTGTAAACTTTCATTTAAATCGCAGTTTTTAAAAGAGGGAGGAAAAAAAAAATTACTTTGCCCTAGCATTCTTCAGTATTGCAACCCAAGACTTGAATTTGTGTTTCAGTTCATTCAACTTGAGAAATGCCAAGCAAGTTCTTTACTTTTTATTTTCTGGTTTTGGCTCTCTCTATGTTGTTGTTGTTGTTATGTGCCATCGAGTCGCCTGTGACTCATAGCGACCCTATGTACAACAGCCCTAAACTCTGCTCTGTCCTATGCCAATCGCACTGTCTCCGACACTCCCATCCCAATTATCCCAGTCACTGAGGGCCTTCCTCTCCTGCGCTGTCCCTCCATCCTCCCAAGCATGATGTCCTTCTCCAAGGACCGGTCTCTCCTCACAACATGTCCAAAGTATGTTAGACGGAGCTTCAGAATCTTTGCCTCCAAGGAGCCACCAGGTTTAACCCTTTCCAGGACAAATCTGTTTGTTTTCCTAGCAGTCCATGGTATTCTCAATACTCTTCTCCAGCACCACAGCTCAAAGGCATCAATTCTCCTTCTATCCTCCCTGGTCATTGTCCAACTCTCTGATGCATAACAAGTGATTGCGAAGACCATGGCCTGTATCAGATGCACCTTAGTCTCCAGAGAGACACCATTGCTATTGAGTACTTTGGAGAGGTCCTTAACAGCAGACTTTCCCATGGCAATGCGCCTTTTAATTTCCTGGCTGCTGGTGCCAAGACTGTTGACTATGGAGCCAAGCAAACTAAAGCTGTGTATAATCTCAATCTCTTCACCATCCATCCTGATGCTGCCGATTGGTCCAGTGGTGAGAATCTTTGTCTTCTTGACATTGAGCCTCAATCCATATTGTAGGCTGCAGTCCTTGACCTTCTGCAGCAGGCGCTTCAGGTCCTCTTCAGTTTCAGCAAGCAGCGTTGTGTCATCCGCATAACGCAGATTGTACTTTATTATAATATTTTACTTTGTCTTCTCAAGCTACCCTTTAAAATCTTCTGTTCATCTATTTTACTTCACCATTTCTTCACTCTTTTTTTTCTTCTTCTTGAAGTTACAGTGAAATTTTCAGAGCCTATTTTTTTACATTAATTTTTATTTTCTCTTTATCTTTGTAATGACCTTTTACTTTCTTCCTGGTTGATATCCTTGACATCATCCCCAAATTCATCTGGCCTTCCATCATTAATGTTGACTGTATCAAATGTATTTTGGAGATAATTTGTTACAGGTAGGTTATACTCATGGTTGTTTTTATTCTTGTGGGTTTGTTTTCATTTTATTCAACTTGAATTTGAGAAATTAATGGTTTTTCCATGGTCAACACCTTATCAGTTTTGACTACTGATATTGAGCTTCTTCAATCCACAGATGTAGTCAATTCGATTCCTGTGTAGTCTGTTAAGCCACATCCATGTATGTAGTGATTGCTTGTGCTTTTTAATAAAAGGAATTTACAATGAATAAATCATTGTTTGTACAAAATTCAGTCAGTCTATCTCCAACCTCATTTTTGCCAACAAGTTCATAGTTTCTGACAACCAATCCTTCTTGTTTCTAAGTCTTGCATTTCTACCACCAATTGTTTTTAATGAATTTGATTGCATATTCAATCAATTTCAGATTATAAAATGTGGTTGAAATCCTCAATTCCTTCATCTGTGGCTTTAGATGTTGGTGTGAATAACTGAATAATAACTGTATTAACATGTCATCATCCTTGTATGTGAATGGATAATATTCTATTGCCCACAGAGTTGTAATTTGAGACAAGCCTTTTTTGACTAAAAGCAGCCCTATTCCTCCCCAATTTTTTTATTCTCATCATAATATATCACATCATTATCTGATTCAAAGTGACCAATGCCAGGTCATCTTAGCTTGCTAATGCCTAAAATGTAGATTTTTATGCATCACATTTCATTTTTTACTACTTCCAATTTTCTTAGATTTATATTTATACATTCCACATTCCAATTATTAATTGATGGTTTTGGCTCTTTCTACTCACTTTGAGATCTTCCAGTGTGTAGACTATATACCACCAGTGTTATAACTAAAAAGTTTGTGACATTTAAGGTGTTTATTGTGCTAATATGAAGATTGGTCAACTTCGCTGCTTAATTCTCCTAAAGGTAAAAAAGGAGAATCTTGCTACATTCAAGAAAGAATAATGGTGAGTACAGGCATGTTCTTTTCACTTGAGAGGCAGAGAGATGGTACTCTATTACACAGCAGCCCAAATGGCAGAAAGTCACAACTGAAGAGACAGATTACATTGGAAAATTCTGCACTCAGAAACTATCCAAATTACTGAGGAGCAGTGATGTCAGTTTGAAGACCCAGGTGTGTCTAATTCAGGCCATGTGTTTTTGTTGTTTTGTTTGTTTTTTCTTCAATCATTTGATATTCAGCTGAGAGCTGGGTAATTAATAAGGATTGCAGAAGAATTGTTGCTTTTGAGTTGTGCTGCTGGAGAAGAGCACTGAATATCCCATAGACTGCCAAAACAAGAAAAAAAATATATCTTGGAGAAAGTGCAGTCAGATATTCCTTGGAAGCAAGGATGGCGAAGCTTCATCTCACATAATCTGGTCATGTTGCTGGGAGAGGCAATTTCTTGTATAAACAGACATCATGCTTGGAAAGGTGAAGGGTCCGTTAAAGAAAGGAAGACTCACAAAGAGAGGAATTTACACAGTTACTGCAGCAATGGGCTCAAACTTGTCAGACAATGGGGATAGCACAGGATAGGACAAAGTTCTGGTCTGTTATTTATAGGATCACCATGAGTTATATTAAACTTGAAGACATCTAAAACAACAGTAGGCTTTTGTAACATTTGTCTGAGCAAGACAGAGACCAAGGCTCCAGGGCCAAGGCTTATAGACAGGCCTGACTTCAAGCATGCCTGATTGGAGACTATCCCAATTGACGAATTGTATCCTGTGTGTTCTTGAATCTGAATTGTAGCCTATTATTTCTCTAATAAACTCTATAATTGCATTTCCTATGAGTTATGTGTGACCTTTACTCTGAATTATCAAATCCAGTAAATACATAGTGAGTAGGGAAAAAGAGTTGGTGTTGGAGTTGTCAAGTGTGGAATGGGGGTGGGGGGAGGGGATCATACCTGATTTCTTAGGAATAAGCTTTGTGCTGTTGATGGGAACTCTTCACCTTTGTGTAGGCCAAACATTGCTACCCCATAATCATCACACTGCTTTTTATAGTAAGTATCTAGACTGACTTGAACAGTTCATTAATTTTTGCAAACAACTCTGAGTTGACTAAGCACACCAGTCTGTGAGTCAAGGTTATTACTTATTTATCACAGTCACTTTTCGATGCCACAAGTTGAAAGATCAAAGGTAATTATTCCTTTAAGCACATTTTCATCATGGTTCTTCTCCCAGTTCCGAAATACTTCCACATTTCTTTGAATTATACGACTAAATGAAACACAGCATTTACAACTTTTGAGTTGGAAATAATCTATATATAATACGTAACCATAGTCTCATGCTGTTGACAGATTTAAAACACTAAACATTCTTTCAGGATCTCCTTTTAGTTCTGGCTCTACCAACTGTGTTTCTGTTCAGCCTGTTTTCATTACACAGTTCCAAATGGCCTTAAATAGCAATATAGTTTTCTTATCTGGTTATCATTTAAAAAAAAAAGTTGCCCTAGAGTCAGTTCCAACTCATGACAATCCCATGTGTGTCAGAGTAGAACCGTGTGTCAGAGGATTTTGACTGCTACTTTTGCAAAAGTCAATTGCTAAGCATTTCTTTCAAGCACCACTGGGTCACTTGAACTTCCAAACTTTTGGTTAGCAGCCAAGTGCATTAGCCATTGGTGACACACAAGGCTATCTGTTGTTCACAAAACAAATGAACAAAAATCTCAACTGCACTGTGGTCAAGTTGATTCTTACCCCAAGTCAGATCTAGACTATAAATCCCAAGTGAAGACTGTATATCTTTCTTCTGTGGAGAGGTTGGTTGATTTAAATTTTAAGTTAGCACTGCAACATATTCTGCACTATGATACCAGAGCACCTATACTTGTCATCTCCTCTTTCTTAATTTTATGTTGAAACCATGTTCCTTCAATATACGTCAACTTTCAAATTGCCCTTGACTTTGACCATATTGTTGTTGTGATGTGCCGTCGAGTCACTTGTGCCTCATAGTGACCCTATGTATAATAGCTCTGAACCCTGCTCTATTCTGAGCCAACCATGTTGTCTCTGATACACCTATCTGCATTACCCCAGTCACTGAGTCAACCCATCTCATCAAGGGTTTTCCTCACTTGCACTGTCCCTCCACACTCTCAAGCATGTTGTCCCTCTCCAAGGACTGTTCCCTTTTTTGCAACATGCCCAAAGTATGTCAGGCAGAGCTTCAGAATCCTTGCCTCCAAGGAACAGCCTGGTTTCACACTCTCCAGGATGAACATGTCTATTCATTTAGCATGGTATATTCAATACTCTTCTCTAGCACCACAGCTTAAAGGCATCAATTATCCTTCTATCAGCCCTAGTCATTTTTCAGCTTTCTGAGCACATAATTTCAAAGACCATAGCCTGGATCAGGCACACATGTGTGTTCTGACACTGATGCTCTTCGGTACTCTGGAGAGGTCCTTGACAGTAGACTTTCATAATGCAATTCCCTAGGATAAAGACATTCTCTGTATTATTTGTTGTTGTTATTTTTCTTTAATAAAAAATTTTATTTTATATTGGTGTCTTTGAGCTGTGGTGCTGGAGAAGAGTGTTGAATATACCATGGACTGCTAGGAGAACAAACAGGTTTTTTCCTAGAGAGGGTGAAACCAGGCTGCTCCTTGGAGGCAAGGATTCCGAAGCTCTGTCTGACATTCTTTGGGCATGTTGCAAGAAGGGACCAGTCCTTGGAGAGAGGGACATCATGCTTGGGAGGCTAGATGGACAGTGCAAGAGAGGAAGAACCCAGATGAGGTGGATTGACTCAGTGACGAGGGTAATGAGGGTAGGTGTGTCAGAGATGTAGACTAGAGCAGGGTTCAGAGATGTTGTACATAGGGTCATTATGAGTCGCAAGCAACTTGATAGCACATAACAATAACAACAACTTACAAAATTCATATACATTGTTTTTCACATCTAATCTTTCCCATTTCCTTAACTCACCCCTTCCTCTACCCATCAAATTGTGTGACCCTATAATTATCCCCCTTTCCTCACCCCTTTACCCCCCTCTCATGAACTTAGATCCTCATACACATTTTAAGCATTTTATTTCATTCCTGTTCTCTCAGGTCTACCAGTATTGTGTCCCCTAAATTTTATTTTTCTATATTTCAAAACACCTTCCTGTCATCTAAGACCTTTGAAAATGCTACTTTTTTTACCTCAAACCCCATTACATTCCAAGAAACCTATTCTTTTCAGAAATAAAATAAAATCCTTATTTGGGAAGCCACAACATGCTTTTTTGTCTTTATACATTCCTATTTATAGCAATAATTCTTGATGGCATTGACGAAACCATCATTTGATGGCAAAAATATAATATTTTTGGTTGATTTTTCCATAGAAAATATATGGCATATAAGGAAGTGCTGGATTAATTAATTAGATTGCTTTTGAATACAAGTATTAGAAAACCTGATTCAATGAATTAAACCAGTGATTCTCCACCTTTATCAGAATGACCTTCAATATAAGTTAAACCAGCTTGTTGGGCCTCTCTTGATCTTACTTTCTCAGTTGGCCTAAGAATTTATATTTTTAACCAGCTCCCAGGTGCTGCTGTTTCTGCTAGCTTTGAGTTTTAAAACATTTAGTATCTGGCATAAAGAGAAGTTCAGAGTTGGGTTAATTTAACAGCAAAATTACAGCTAAATAATCAGCAGAGGCCTGGGGTTTTATCTTGCTGCTAAGCTGTCCTTAGTAGCCTAGCTTTTATCTTTCAGACTTTCCCCTTATGTTTGTAAGATGGTTGCAGCAGCTCTGAACAGCATATCCTTCCACATAATAGCCACTAAATGTATGCTTTCTTTCTTAGGTGCTCTTTTGAGTGGTGCAAGTGATTCTACAACTACCTTATTCTCAGCAGACTCTGCCTCAGTTCCCACTGATCTGAAATCAGTCTCATGCTCATTTGTGCACTAACTTCTAGGAAGGAGCATAGAAGAAATAAGATGCCTAGTAACACCTAAAGATATTAACTTTTTGAGATTGGAGAAGAGTTAGAATTGCATGAAGAGCCTGACTCTCAGAGGACTGAACAAAGGTGGTTCCATGTAATAAAAATCTTGGAACCATCTCCTAGCTGAGCCTCCAATGGGTTTTCAGAGACAATAAATTGCACAAAAGGAGATTGTCCATATTTCTCCCTCAAAGTAGCCAGTGAATTAAAACTTCATGCTTTGGCGCTGGCAGAGCTACTCATTACCACTACACCTCCAGAGAAACTCTTTACCATTTAGCCACCAGAGAAACTCTTTACTGTTAAGCCATCCGAGTTTCCCTAGTAAGAAGGAGTAGTGTCTAATTAGCAGGCAGTTACAAGTGTCTGCTACAGAAGCATAAAATGAAAGTGTGAACAAGATCCTTTTTAAACACAATTATAATTTAAATATATTATCTCTATATATGTCAAACATACTCCTAAACCCACAGTTTTCGGGTGTGTGTGTGTGTGTATACATGTGTGTGTGTGTGTGCGTTTTAAGTGGGATTTATAATAGAGTACAAGTAGAACAGAATATCTCTGAATAGTGTAAAGACTTAAGTGCTCAAATACAAGCCAAAAGGTGGTGGTTGAATCTTGGAGGCAGGCCTGTGATCTGCTTCACAGAGGTTATACCCCTGAAAGTCCTGTTGGTACAGTTCTATTCTTGACAGAAATGAATTACGACTCAAAACTTTTTTCTGGTGAGTCAGAACTAACTCCTAGCTGACATTCCAGGTAGTTTCCATGGTTGTACATTGCACCAGAATAGGTAATCTCTTTCTCCCTTAGATCCACTGGTGGATTTGAGTTGCTGGAAAGGAAATGGCTTTTAGGTTAGCAGTGCAATTCCACATGCATGGTAACAGCAAGTACAAAAAAAATATTAATGCACTGCAATCCCAGAGGTGTGCGGTTTGAATCCAACAGATGCTTTGCTGGAGAAGTAGGGATAATCTCCTCCTGTACTAGTCAGATCCAATTTGATGATACACACACACACACAAATAATAAAAATAATTATCAACTTAAAATTATTAGAAGCATGATAGTGAGAGTGGCCAATTTCACCTAAGTGTTCTTTTTCAAGATGCTGGGAGTAATTCTACCACTAGGCTCTTCACAGTTGTTTGGTTTCAGTGTTGGACTCAGTGTTGGAAGTTGTTTTATAAAATTTGGAGACCCGAAGGATTGGGAAACAGAAACTTTGAAGATATGTTAGTGAGCTAGAACACTGAAAGTAGAGAAGAGAAATTGAAGATGTGATTTAGTATCATCCTCAACTGTATCAGAGAGTGTTTATACATAAAAGATTGGTCATATCACCTTCTCACAAACAGAAAAGGAGACAATACACAATGAGAAATAATCTTATTTTCCAAAAGGAATAATTTGATGATAATAGGGCTATTAAGTACTAATACTGACTTTGAAGTATTGACCTCATTCACTGGAGGCTCTAAAGTTAAGACTTGGTAGCCATTTTCTTTGACAGTAGAATGGTTGTTGTTGTTGTTGTTACCACCACCACCACCACCACCACCACCACCACCCAGTAGCCTAAATATATCCATGCATTTACTTCTCACACCAGTGCCACCAGGTGAGGACATTGGCAAACCGATTTTGAAGTGAGTGTCTGAGGCTCAGGGGCGCGGCCTCTCCCAATGTTGTGTAACCTGCAGAGGTTCAAATCCAAGCCATTCTCCAAGGTTAAAAGAACACTAAAGCCTGCTAACTGGAAGTCATATTCTCTGAGGGAGAGGAGGTGCCCCAGGAAAGCAGAGGTTAGTTACCATTAAGACAACAACTCATAGTGCCCCGAAGAACAACAAATAGGAACCTTGCCCTTCCCCTGTGTCACCCTCATGACCTTCAAAATGCTCAGGCCCATTGTTACAGTCATTGTGTCTATCCAAATTGTTGATGATGGTTAACTTTTTCTTATGCCACCAACCATGGCTTCCTGCCATCATGATCATATTCCGTACCTTGAGGAGGGAGATACTGTTAACTTTGTTGCCCATGGAAATACTCCTCATCGAGTGGTGCAGAGAACAAGCAGATAGCTTGAGCCTGTTCCCCTTTATTATTCTCATATCTCTGAGGATTATAGAATTACTTAGTGTCAGATTTAAGCAGAAAATAAATGGTCATAGAAATAGAGTCCTTGGAATTGTACAGAGCACAGCACCACTGAGATATATAGAATTGCTCACTTCACTCTATGATTAAAGCATACTCCAAATTAGTGCTCACAAATCTGGCCATTTGAATCCATCAGTGACCCTGCAAGAGAAAGGTGAACAATCTCCTTTGTAATGTACAACCAAAGAAAGCAGCTGCAGGGTCAACTTTGAGTCCATTTTGACTCAAGAACAATAAGCGGTAAGGAGTTTTTCTCCCAACCCCTATTGTGGTTTGACTCCACCGGAGAAAGATGGGCAATCTCTTCTCATATGTTTAACTACTTCTGAAAACCTGCTGGAGAGTCCGCTATGAGTCACTGTCAACTTGACAGTATATAACAACAACAATAATCTGGCAGTTTGGGTCCACCAGAGATTCTGCTAAAGAAACATGGGCAATCTTCTCCTATGTGATTTACAACATGGGAACCCATCTGAAGGGTCAGCTGTGACTCCCTTCTGATTGGCAATGAGTTGAGGTTTTTAAAAATCTAAAGCTATCGAGGAAAGATGAGGATATTAGTTTAATTTCGAGTGCAGTCTAACGTTAGCTGCCACTGAGTTAGGCCCAGATTCATGGTGACAACATAAACAGAGGAACACAACACCATTCCCATGATCCATAGCAGATCAAACCTTTGTGATTCATAGGGTCTTCATTGGTTGATTTCAAAAGTAAATTTCCATATTTTCATTTCTAAACATCTTACTCTGGAAATGTGGCTGCTGCCTGTTAAGCATTATAATAATATTACACACTCCGCTGACATTGTTATCCTTTCCCCCGTAATCATTCTAATTAGTTGGCATTTCCTGTGTCTCAGTAACTCAGATGTCGGGGGCATATCTGTTCTATTTCTTTTGTGTGTTTGCAGCCTCTGAAAACCTGCTGGAGGGTCAGCTATGAGTTAGTTTCGACTAAACAGCACATGACAGCAGTAGCATATCAATGCTTTGGAGTTCTGGTAGCTTGGCCCTTCTGGACTTGCACTGCTAACCTAGAGGACACGCCACTCTGATGGTTTGAATTCATCAGTGGCTCCACAGGAATAAGATGGGCAACGTCCTTCCATGAGATTTACAACCTCAGAACCTCACTGGGAGGTTTCTTGGCTGTGTTTCTTCCATAAGTTGGTTCCAACTCAATGCCAATGAGTAAATTATATCAACCTTGTTTTGTTCTTCAATTTGCTGTCTTCAGATCTTCATTAATCTATTTAACCTTATTCTGATTTCCCCCTTGTTTTTCATATTTAATTTTACTGAATTCGGAGGTTTTTCTGAATATTTTCTGAGTTCAAATCAGTTTGGGAAATTGTCTTTGTTTCTATTTTATTCTTGATTGAGTTCTTTGCCTTTACGTATTGTATTATTCATTGGGAGTGTTATGTTTCTGTTTGCACATTGTCCATGTTATTTATTCTTGTCTTGCTCAACATCAGATTATCTTTTCCTTTTTTTAAGTACTCTGACACATTGTGGATCCTTGGAGTTTCCCTGCTTACTTTATTCAAGATGTGTTTGAGAACTTGGTGCATTGTGTCTTATCCACTTTCTCTGAACTCTGATAATATATTGGGAAGAAGTAGTTAGCTCAGACTAAATTCAGTTCTGCTCTAATAACAGAAACTAAGTTAAATATCCTATAACAGGGTTAATTGAGCCTAGTTGAGGTATGTCTCAGAGAGATACCATCAGATATCAATTCTGTTACCAAACTCAGAACATAAGCTTAGCACTTCTGCGAGAGTCTCTATGACTCTTTTTTGTTGTTGTTGTTGCTGAGTCGGTGCCTACTCATAGACTCTCTATGTATAAGAAAATAGAACACTACAAGGTCTTGAAGGATAGTTCCAACTGATGCTGTATTTGAGTCATGACTATACTGTATCAATCCATTTCACTGAGGATCTTCCTCTTGTTCCTTGACCTCCCTTTTATTAATCATGATGTTCTTCTTCACGGACATACCATTCCTAATAACATGTCCAAAATATTAAAGACAAAATATCACCATTTTCCCTTCTAAAGTACATTCTGGCTATACTTTTTCCCCAAGACAAATTGGATTGTTTTTCTCTAAGCTCATGCTATAGTCATTATTCTTTGTCAGAATAATATACAAATATATTAATTGTTTCTCAGTCTTTCTTAATCATTGTTCAGCTTTTACATGCATATGAAAGGACTAAAAATGTCAGGATGTGAGTCAGGCACACCTTGGTTTTCAAAGTGACATACTTACTCGTTAGCATTTTAAGGAATTAGTTAGTAGCAAAATTTCCCAAGGTGGTATATTGTTTGATTTCTTGACTGCTAATCACGTGGGCATTGATTGTAGATGCAAACAAAATTAAATCCTCGAATAGTTAAATTTTTTTTCCCCAATTGATCATGATATTGTTTAAAGGCCTAGTATTGAGGGATCTGTTTTCTTTATGTTGAGGTACGATCCAGATGGAAAGCTGTAATCTTTTGGATCATCAACAGTAAGCACTTCAAGTTATCGTCACTGTCAGTGAACAAAGTTGTGTTATCCCCTACTTGAAGTTGTTAACTAATCTTCCTTCTTAATACTGAGTTCTTTATATAGCCCAACATATCAGATTATTTTTTAACATAACTGTAATGAAAGGTTTCACCCTTGATTCACATCAGTACTGATTTTTAAACTATTCTATCCCCTTGGTTTATTCAAATGACTGCCTCCTGGCTTATGCACAAGTTCCACATGATCACAATTAAGTCCTCTAGAATTCCTACCATCTCAAAATTTGCTATTCACATTTTTTAAATTATTCATGCAAATGAATGTCTTTGCACAGTCAATACAATATAGGTTAACATATTTCCAACAATCTTTGTGATATAAACAATGATATTCCTTGTTACATATCCTTTCATGAATCTGGCTTGAATTTCTGACAATTTCTTGTCAAAGTACGACTGTAGCTGTTTTTTAATTATTATTAGCAAAATTTTAGTTAGGTGTGATATCAATAATTTTCATATTTTTTAACCGTCTTCCAGATTTATGGGCACAAACAGATGAGAACTTTTTTTTTTATTTTAATGAAAGTTTAGAGAAACTTTGGATTTCCATTCATTCATTGTTGCACTTTTCTCCCTGCCCATCCCTTCCCCCCAATTTGCTTTTCTTTTTGAAAAGTAAAAGAAAAAAAATTCTTTCTTTGTTCTTGTTAAAATATCTCACTTGGTTTTTCATAAATTCCTAGAACCTTTTTTCTTGGCAATACATTCAGTGCAGCTTGGACTTCCTCCCACAGCACCTTTGATTCTTGATCATATACTACTTCTTGAAAATGGTTGAATATCAACCAATTCTTTTAATACCAGGACTCTGTGTCCTCATTCCATTTTCTTGGTGGTCCCTGTCATCATTCAGAATTTTGTTTATTGAATTCTCCACCATTGTAATTTGAACCTTGTATTATTTAATTCTTTCAGTTTGAGATATGCTAAACACGTTCTTCTCTTTTGGTTTTCTAATTCTAAGTAGTTGTGCATTTCATTATAATACTTTCATTCCTCAAGCTACCTTTCACAATCTCCTATTAGCGTGTTTACTTCTTTCCTTCCACTGGCTTTTCAGAGGTAGAGATGAATTTAGCAGAATTGACATTTGTGAGGCTTGCTCCTGCTCTAGAAGCTTTTGTTTCTCCCCTTAACTAATATTTTTGGAATTTTATGTCATTGATTTGTGATATCAATTCCTTATATGAATTGATTGAAGTAAATCTTCTTGAAGCATTTTTCTTTAACAATTAGGATTGCTGAGTGTGTGAAGAAGACCTGCAGCACAAGCATTCTTGATTGCCCTATAGACATAGACTCATAATGAACTTTTCAAGCTTTCAACTTGTGGGTGGAAATTAAGTCACCTCAAGTACTATTGCTCTGTAGATAATATCATATATATGGAGCCAAGACTTTGGGTTTAAGCTGACCGAGAGCAGTTAAAAGTCACAACCATTATCTTCTAGATAGCCTCAGCTCTTTAACGTCTCAACATTTTTTTCTTTCTTTTTCATCCCCCCACACTCACATTTTTCTTTCTATGTTGTTATTTTTGTTAGGTGTTGTCAAATTGAGTAGGACCCATTACAACCCTATGAACAACAAATCTAAACCTTGTCCTATCCTGTGCCATCATCACAATCTCTGAATGAGCTCATTGTTACAGTCACTGTGTCAATCCACCTGGCTGAGGGTCTTCCTCTCTTTTGTCATCTCTTGATCATTCCAAGTATGAAATTCCTCTTGGAGGAACAACCTCTCTTAAGAACATGCAGAAGTATGTGAGACAAAGCTTCCTCATCTTTACCTCCATTGAGCACTCTGGTTGCATCTTGTCCAAGACAAAGCTGTTTCTTCTTTTGGCAGTCCGTGCAATATTCAGCACTCTTCTCCCATATCACCATTCAAAAGCTTCGATTGTTCTCCTGCCATCCTTATTTATTATTCATCTTTATTCTGTCATCCAGATATTGCCCATTGTTTCAGATGCATAGCAAGTTATAGAAAGCACCATGGGCCAGAATAAGTGTGCTCAAACTAACTGTATTAATACTCAATAATTTGGAAAGATCCCTGATTATAGACTTTTCCAGTGCAAAACATCTCCTGATCTCCTGACTGCTGGTACCAAGTGTACTGATTGTGGATTCAAGTGAGATAAAGTCGTTGACAGTGTCAATCTTATATCCATATATCATGATTTTACCTAACAGTCTAGTGATGAGAATATTTGTTTTCTTGACCTTCAGATGCACTCTATATTGAAGGCTACAGTAATAGATCTTTTGCAGCAAGTGCTTAAAGTCCTCCTCACTTTTAAGGAAGCTAGTGTGTATCTTCTGCATAATAAAGGTTATTGATGAGTCTTACTCCAATCCTGATGCCACATTCAGCTTCCAGAATTTTGCTCTGAATACAGATTGAATAGGTATGGAGAAAGGACACAACCTCAATGCATAACTTTATTAATTTTAAACCATGTAGAGTTCAATTTTATTTGGATAAATACCCTAATCTCTATAGATTCTCCTCTACAAATATGCCAGTTATAATAGTATATCAGCTTTCTATAGAATAACTAAGTTCCCAAGCTGAAGCCTTTTATTGTCAGCTTTGTAGTGGATACTTGATAACCTCACAAGTTGAACATTTACACTACTGTCCTCATTTATCCATTTCTTACATAAAAATATTATTTCCTTATATTTTTATATGATGCTAGCAGCATCACTACTGACATTGTATTCAGGATGAGAATGATGAGGTTATCATTGATATTAATTTTTCATATGACTATGCAAAGGCATTTGACTGTGTGGATCACAGCAAATTGTGGTTGTTATTGTTATTGATTGCCAACTCATAGAGACTCTATAAACAAAAGGCCTGATGCCTTTTCTATGAACTTATTAAAGTTCATAGAATTTCCAGAGTCATGTTGTTTATGATGTGGATGCCACTCGGTGTGGGTCACAAAAAATTGTGGCTAGCCTTGAGGAAAATGGGAATCCCAGAACAATTGATTGTTATTATGCGAAACCTATATTGGACCAAAGAGCAGTCCTCAGAACAGAGCAAGGAAACACTGCATGGTTCAAAATCAGGAAAGAAGTGCATCAGGGATGCATCCTGTCTCCATACTTTTTCAATCTATATGCAGAACAGATTATTTTGTAAGGAGGGCTTTATGAGGAGGAATGTGGCATCAGGATTAGAGGAAGACTCATCACTTGCTTGCTGAAACTGAGGAGGACCTGACATGCTTGCTGCAGAAGGTCAAGGACTGTAGTCTTCAATATGGATTAAAGCTCAACATCAAGAAGACAAAGATTCTCACCACTGGGACAATTGGTACCACCATGGTAGATGGAGAAGAGGTTGAGGTTGTTAAAACGTAGCTGCAAATGACGGTAATACATCGAAAAAAAAATGTGTTTCTAAGCACGGTTGTCAATTTAAAGGTGTGATGCAATGTGTTAATAATTACAGCTTGCTTGGCTCCACTATCAACACTCTTAACTCCAGTAGTCAGGAAATTAAAAGATGAATTGCACTGGGAAAATTTGCTGTCAGGAACCTCTTCAGAGTACTGAAAAACAACAATGTCAGTCTAGAGACTAAAGTACACCTAATCCAGGCCATGGTCTTTGCAATTACTTGTTATATATCAGAGAGCTGGACAATGACTAAGGATAACAGAAAAGAATCAAGCCTTCAAGTTGTAGTACTAGAGAAGAGTCTTGAACATACCATGGACTGCCAAGAAAACAAATAGGTCTGTTTGGGGAAGAGTGAAACCAAATTTCTTCTTGGAGGCAAGGATTTTGAAGTTCTGTCTCACATAATTTAGGTGTGTGTCCAGGAAGGATTGGTTCTTAGAGAAGGACATCATGCTTCAAAGGGTGGAGGGACAGTGCAAGTGAGGAAAATGAATTGATACAATAACTGGGGCAATGGGATTTGGTGTGTCGGAATCAGTAAGACTGGCTAAGGACAGGGCAGAGTTCAGAGCTGTTGTACATAGGATCACTATTGGTCACAGGCAACTTGACAGCACATAACTACAACAACAACAACATGCATACATTAGGGAACTCTAATGGCCTGGTAGTAAGGAGTTAGGTGGCAACCCAAAGGTATATAGTTCAAACCGACCAAATTCTTCTTGGGAGAAAGATGGGAATTCTATGAAAACCTGCTGATGGGTCAACTATGTGTTGGTTCTGACTCAGTAGTACACAGCAACAACAATGCAAAAATGTGTTAGAAAGTTGTATTTATAATATTCAATTTGCTTGCTCAAGATTTACTTTCTGTACATCACTCAATATTTTACCACAGACAGTAATCCTATATGAATTACATCATACCTACTGTGTCTTCTGCTGTTGAATTGATTCTGATGCATAGTTATCCTCCATGTAGTCTGAGGCAGGAAATCTTCATGGGAGGACACTAGCCATTTTTCTCCCTCAACATGGCTGGTGGGTTCGAACTTAAGACCTTTTGGCCAGCTGCTCAATGTATTGCACACTATACCAGTGTTGCTGTTGTTAAGGGCTGTCGAGTCAACTATGTCTCATAGCGAAAGGTGCATATAAACTGCATATTTTGTGCCATCTTCAACATCTCTGACACACTGGACACCATTAAATCACTATGTCAAACCATCTTGCTGAGGGTCTTGCTCTCCTTTGCTGACTGTTCTTCTTTCCAAGCATGATGGATGTCATTTTCCATGGACTGACCCCTCTTAACAATGTGCCCAAAGTGTGTCAGATGAAGTTTCACTCTTTTTGCCTTTCAGGAGCACCTTGGCTTCATCTTTGCCAAGACATAGTTGTTTGTCCTTTTTGCAATCCATTGGATATTATGCACTCTTCACCAGGATTACAACTCAAAGGCATCAATTCTTTTTGTGTGTGTCATCATGTCCAAGTTTCAGATTCATCAGATGAAGTTGAATCAGGTGCACCTTAGTCTTCAAACTGACATCATTGCTCTTCAACACTTTGGAGAGATCCCTGGCAGCAGACTTTTCAGTGCAATATGACTTTTAATTTCCTGGCTGCTGGTGCCAAGGGTGCTGACTGCAGATCCAAGCAAGATCAAGTAATTGGAAATTTCTCTATCTTTTCTCACCTATCATGGTATTGTTTATTTGCATGGTAGTTAGGATTTATGTTTTATTGCTGTTTAAGATGTAACTTATTTTGAAGGCTGAAATCTTTTATCCTCTGCAGCAAGTGTTTCAAGTTCCCCTCACTTTCAGGAAACAAGACTGTGTCATTTGCACAATGCAGGTTGTTGATAAGTCCTCCTCAGATGATGATGCCACATTCTTCTTCATAGTCCAGCTACTCAAATGGTTTGTCATGCAGACAGATTGACTGTGCCACTAAGATTTCTTTCACTACAGAAAATGATCAGATATTAATTACATTGTATTCTTCCTCAGTATTTGACTTGTCATTTGCTTCAGCCATTGGGAGATGCTGACAGTAAATGAGAAGACAGAGGGAGAGTGAATTCTGGTATTTTCTTCCTTTTGAGGACACTATAATTTGGCTGGATGCCTCTTTGCAGTTTGACTTCACGTTGACTGGCACATTGGTAGATGATTCAAAGTTTTAGTAATTGCTGTTTTGGTTCCTCCCCCATGTTAACAGCACTGTTAATCTGCACCATTAATTGTTAGTGTCCCACTGCTTGAAATAATAGCCTCTTACTCTGTCCCTTCTCTCTACACCTCCTTTTGTGTACCAGGCCCAGTCAACAAATCTAACGGATACTTTTTTATCAGATGCTTCTTGAATCTTACCTGTTTTTATATCCCCTTTTTCACTACTTTATGTCGGAAGAGCTTTAGTGTCTCTCCTCTGAAAAGTGGCACATCTTTCTATGTTAACCTTAAGATCATTGCTCCTAACTCTAATGTTCCTCAGCATAATCGTCAAGTGTAATTATTATGAAAAAAGAAATCCAAACATACGATTGTGCCACTTCCCTCCTTAATTCTTTCCACTAAGTAGTAAACATACAGGCTTGTCCTAAGGTACCCTATATAGTCAGCCCTCTATCTGCCTAACTACACTTAGCTTAATTGTACTGAACTTGTCACCAAATTGTATATCCTTTAATGATTCTACATTTACATAAAACTGCCCTTCTATAGTGTGATGAAACTGCCTTTTTTTAACCTAGAAATTTGTGTTCAGCTTTTGAGACAAACAATTCATATCAGGAAAGAATTATTACATAATAATATAGTGACAAGTAACTCCTAGTTTTCAGAGGTTTAAAACAGCTGAAGTTTATTTCTCAACCACGATGACATGTCCAGTATGAGCTGGCTAAGAGAAAGGCATGAGGGCAATGGTAATTATTTATATAAAATATAATGTATATGAATGGATTATATAAAACACAAAGTACTTATACAAAATATAATGCATATGAATGATTATGTGCAAATGTTGTACTTGTTCTATATGCAAACTTAATATTTTGAAGGCACTCCAAATTGTGCCAAATTTATCACATACTTACAGCATGGAATCTGATATGGACAAATTCACCAGGATCCAAGCAGTGAGCCAAAGATCAGTCCCTGGGTGCCTTGCCAGTGACAATTCCTCAACTTTGATCCACTTCAAACTTTGGAGATATTGGCTCTTCTTCAGGGAGTGGAACTTATTCCCAGAACAGAAGAAATCAGTATTACAATAACAAAATAATAATTACTGCTTGTTTTGGCCTTTTCAGTTCTCTCATGTTCTACATAATCATCAGAGTCACGGCTAGTTTGAATGTTGATAGTTTGAAAAGAAAAAAAAAAACAAATCCCACATTCTAAAACATGCATTCAGACCAACTACCTTGAAAGAAACAAAGAACCTATTTTTGTGTGACACTTACCAATCATATTACACATGCCTTTATTTTCAATATATTTTTTCCTTGTAATTGCTAAGGACAAAGTTTTATCTTAAAATCAATCAGTCAGTCTACACTTGGCACTGGGACATCACACTTTTATCCATTTTTTTTTCATAAACCAACGTTGATCCCTTGATTACTTCTAACTTCAAAAGAGACAGAAAATAAATAGTTCCATATGTTAGGAGGTGGCAAGCCAGAAACATTTGGTCAACAGTTTCAACTGCAACACAGCAATTCAGCCTATTTTGCATTCAGCTAAGTTAAGACTAACTAACTACTCTATTTACAATTCTGTTCTAACAGCTTCCAAGTTTTTCTATTTTATTGATGTATTCAAGCTTATGAAGGATCTCTTTGGTTGATGAGATCACACGGCAGATAGCTACTGAAACTGTAACATATTTATTGCACCAGGAAAATCTGTGGTCAGGGACCTCTTTAAATTATTAAGGACTAATGTGCACCTGGCCATGATCAATTCAGGCCATGGTCTTTTCAGTCGCTTGCTATTCATCTGAGAGCTGTACAATGAGTAAGAATGACAAGAAGAATTGATGTCTTTGAACTGTAGTGTTGGAGAAGAGTGCTGAAGAGCCCATGAATTGTTAAAAGAACAAGCATATATATTTTGGAGAAGGTACAGCCAGAGTGTTCCTTGGAGGCAAAGATGATGATGCTTCATCTCACTTCATTTGGACATGTTGTTGTTGTTGTTGCTGTTATGTGATGTTGAGTCACCTGTGACTCATAGTGACCCTGTATGTACAACAGCCCTGCACCCTGCCCTATCCTGTGCCAATCTCACTGTCTCTGACACACCTATCCCGAATACTGTAGTCACTAAATCAATCCATTTCATTGAGGGTCTTCCTCTCCTGTGCTGTTCCCCATCTCTCCCAAGCATGAGATCTTTCTCCAAGGACTAGTCCCTCCTTGCAACATGTCCAAAGTATGTCAGACGAAGCTTCAGAATCCTTGCCTCCAAGGAGCAGTCTGATTTAACCCTCTGCAGGATGAACTTGTCCATGCATGTTGCTAGGAGAGGTTTTTTTTTCTTGGAGAGGGACATTATGCTTGGCCAAATGCTATCGGCCAAGGATTATTAGGAAAACTGATGACAGAGACTAAATTTTTTTTATGTCATACAGTTAAAAAGTGATGAACCAAACCTAGAAGAGTCCTGGCGGTATAGCGGTTAAAACATTTTTTTTTCTTTTTTTAATTTTTTTAAATTTTATTAGTTTTAATGAACATTTACAGGGATTTTGGGTTTTCATTCTTTCATTGCTGCACCATTCTCTCTACCCTCCTCGCGGTTAAAACATTTGATTACTAGTTGACTATTTTATGGTACAAACATGCCAGTTGCTTTGCAGGGAAAAGATGTGGAAATATGCTTTCCTTAAAAATGTAACTCATTGCTGATAAATTTATTTCAACTCATTATGAGTATGTAAATCTTTATGAAAGGAGATTGTTCTCCTGAAGAGTAGTTGATGGATTCAAACCAGTGGCCTTCCCATAATAAGCACAACACATAACTCACTGTGCCAGTTCAGAAATTCTCTGGGATAGTTCTACTCTGTCTTACAGAATCATTGTGAATAAGAATCAGCTGATGAAAACAAGTTATTCTAAATTCAGATATTTTCCAATGCATTTTGATAGAGTTAACACAATACATGAACTAGTAGCCAGTTCCATTAAGTTGTCTCCAACTCATGGTGACCGTCATGTATCATAGTTGAACACTGTTCATAGGGTCTCCAAGTAGATCACCAAGTCTTTCTTTAAAGGTTCCTGTGGATAAACTAAAATTTCCAAACTTACTGTGAACAGTCAATTGGGTTACTCATTTTTTCGGCACCATTTGCAGCAACTTGTTATGAGTTGCTGTCGAGACAATTCTGAATCCCAGAATGCCCATGAAGGCAGTATAGAACTGTGATCTTTTAGAAGCAGAATTACAAGGTGCTTCTGAGTAGGTTTGATCAACCTTTTGGCTAAGAGGTACTTAACTGTCCATCCAGAATTCTTCCTTACATATGGCTAAGTATTCAATAATTATTTGTTGAATATTGTAAATGAATGGATTTTTCTCAGATATTAATTTAACACAACTAGTTTATATGAGATGGTTGTTTTGAAAGGATTAGCAGCACAAGTTCCTGTGACCTGACCACCAGGGCTCCCTGCTTTGGATGATTAACACAGAATTCTTGCATGATTTGTTCAATATTTACCTTGTTTCTGACTTTATAATGGTATATTATTACTCAAGAATTATGCTATCTTAATTCCAATGTTGTTGGGTGCCTTCAAGGCATTTTCATCTCATCTGACCCTCTGTGACATAGTGCCTATTCCATATTTTCTGCATTTAATTATTTTCTTATTAAATTTTATTAATTTTCATGAATATTTACAGAGATTTGGGGTTTTCATTCATTCATTGTTGCACTATTTTCTCTAACCCTCTTCCACAATTCGTTCTTCCTTTTTTCCCCCCTTGAAAGTCTGTTTTAATTGTCCAATTGCGACAGTGCTTGTCAAAGCCAGTTCTTATTAATCTCCTTTGTCAGTGTGTCCTTTGCCATTCCCTATCACTCCTCCTTGAGAGAGACTTCACCCTGATTCATAAGGAAAGGGGAACGGCGTATTCTCTTAGCTACTTCCTGCTG
>NW_006400082.1:986365-1001200 GCF_000299155.1 Elephantulus edwardii | reverse complement strand
AGGAGAAAACGAATATATTTACCAGTAATGTTAATGCTCACCCACAGCTCTTCTGGGAGGATCTAAATCTAAATCATTGAAGCGTCCTCCTTTGTTTCCAGCTGGGAGCTGGGGCCTATCAGTCCTTTCAGCCACGAGGATCTGATGTGGGCCACCTTGGCCAAGTGTCCTTCAGAGCCACACTTAAAACAAGTGAGTGGGAGTTTCCTCTCTACTCCCTTGCCTATCTGTGGTTCTCATCTGTCTACTGAAGTGGCCCAGATTTCCACAGTTACCTTTATTACCTTTGGGTGGCACTGTATATGAATAATACTTCCTTTTCCTGTCACAGGCCCTAAACTGGCAGCAATGGCTGCCCCAATAATTTTGGCCATTCTCTGGTCTTTTCTCTTCCCTCTAGATCCCAGTTGTTAAAAGAGGGAAAAATTTAAACAAATGCATAACAAATAATTTTGAACATTATAATCTTTTAAGCTTAAAGCTAAAAATATTAACAATATGATCATTTCCAATCAGAGATATATGTTCCAATGCAGTTCCTATTTTCCATAAATGGTTTTGGTAAGAGGAATATTGTAAACGTGGATACATTTCCACTATTCCTCCTCCATGCCACGATATAGTGTTATTAGCATGAGCAGTTATAAATCCATTGCCATCCTTTCTCTAACTTAATTCTTTTTTTAAAAATTTAAATTTGTTATTAATTTCAGTAAAAATTTACAGAGGCTTTGGATTTCCATTCATTCATTGTTGCATATTTGTCCCCTCCTAAGTCTCCCCTCCAGAACACTACCCTCTTGGAAAAGTAAAAGAAAAGATTCTTTCATTGTTTTACAAACCCTCCTCCAGGTCCACTCCACCATGTAGCCATCGCTCTAGACTCCTATCATGGCAGAAATACCTAATCACCTCTCTTTTAAACAGTTTTCTCCCTCCTCTGTTTCAGTGCAGTATACATTATTGAACTCATCTTACTCAGTCTCTCCCCAACCCCAAGGTCAGTCCCATTCTATAACAGTGGCACCATGCAATATTTGTCCTTTTGTGACTGGGATATTTCACTCAGCATGATGTTCTTCAGAGTCAATCACTTTGAATAATATTGCATGAGTTCCTTGTTTTTTAAATGCAGCATAGTATTCACACCATTGTGTGAATATACCACAGCTTCTCTATCCATTTGTTCATTGATGGGCACTTAGGTTGTTTCCAACTCCTTGCTATTGTGAACAAAGCTGCAATAAACATGGGTGTGCATATATCTGCTTGGATGTCAGCTATGGTCTCTTTGGGTATATTCCCAGTAGTGGAATTGCTGGGTCAAATGGTATCTCTATTTGCAACTTTTTGAGAAAGCGCCATACTGCTTTCCACAGGGGTTTCACCATTTTACATTCCCACCAACAGTGAATAAGGGTTCCAGTTTCTCCACAACCTCGCCAGCATTTGTTCCTTGCTGTTCTGTTAAATTTTGCTATTTTGACTGGGGTGAGATGATATCTCATAGTTGTTTTAATTTGCATATCTCTTAGAGCTAGGGATTTTGAACATTTCTTCATGTGCTTGTTAGCCATCTGAATGTCGTCTTCAGTGAAGTGTCTGTTCATGTCCTGTATCCATTTTTCTAGTGGATTATTTACCTTTATCTTGCTGTGGTGCTCAAGTATTTCATAAATTCTGGATATAAGTCCCTTATCTGTTATGTTATTACCAAATACTTTTTCCCAGTTGGTAGCTTCCCTTTTTACCCTGTTGGAGAAGTTTTTGGATGTGCATAGGGATTTGAGTCTTAGAAGATCTGATTCATCTACTTTTTCTTCTCCCGGTTGGAGGTTTTTCAGGATAGTTGGGAGACTGTTTATGTTGTGGATTAGGACTTCTAGTGTTGTTCCTAGCTTTTCTGTAATAAAGTTTATAGTCCTTGGTTTTAGTCCTAGGTCCATGATCCGCCTAGAGTTGGTTTTTGTGCATTTAATTCTTATAGCACCATATTGCTAGATATTTTTCTCTCATGCTTCTACACGTAGGTTTGAATGATTAACTTTTTGCTAACAACCAAGTACTTAACTGCTCTACCACCAGTGCTTTTGTCATTGGGTAATACTAAATCTGAAAGTACTTCATATATAGGAGTTACACTTAGCTACACACAATAGAAAAAATAAAACAACTTGAAAATGTAAATTTTTCTCTAAGGTAATAGTAAACTATGTGCAGGTATAAAGATTTGTCTGGGATTTTAAAGATTTCTCTTGGAAATCATCCTTTGCACCCTCTTGAACGTCTTTCTTGTCTAGATAACCAACCATTGTCAAGAAGAGCTCCTGAAGCAACAATCATTACATTTACTTGACTAGTAATAAAGATGAATGGTGAAAGTTTAAAAAGAGTAACTCTCCTGACTCAGTCACTTTATCAATCAGTCTTCTACTTAAATCTTACAGATGGACCTTTAGACACATGGCACAAACTACAAGAGAAATTTGCAAATAGACTTAACTGGGAGAATGATATGCTGAAATGCTAACAGCTTACTAAGGAATCTGGGGGAACTCTGTTTACCAAAAAAACACAATCTCTGAAACATTTCACTTCTAGAATTGACTTTAATAACTACTAATAATATGATCATGTCTAATTCAAAATGGATCTTTCATCATATCTTTTCCTTCAAGATATCTGAAACTGTGTGATTCTAGACGGAATTTCACACTTGGTCCAAAAGCAGAGTATCAACAGACAAGTCTGAAAATACTGAACATGGTGAAGTAACTATTTAACCTTACTACTCAATTTCTTTGATTTATACAATTTGACTAAGCAGTGTACATATTGATATGTTTATTAAAAAATGTGAAAACTTATAAGACATAAGAAGTCTAGTTTTTTTACAGAAAAGCAAATACATGTGAGATTATTGTGATTAAGTGTGAACTTTAATTCTGGTGGAACACTTTTCACTTTGGTCACTGGCTCACCTGCTTGAAAGCATCAGGATGCTTGTTTATAGCAGTAACTCCCTGCAGGAATCCCTATGCCTGGAAGGAAATCCAACTTTTCCCACTCAGAAGAAGATGTTTGAAATGCATTGTGATCCTTGTCCAACTGTGATGGTGGTTTGCATTCAAATAACCTAGAAACCACACAATACATGCATTTGTACTCAAATTGTACATCTCAGACAACACTTTATTTCTAGATCATTACTTTACTTTTATTGCCAATATCCATGCCTCTACTCTTAGGCATTAGAAAAGAAAATGGTGGGGGAAATGAAATATAAAATGTATGTAGATTGCTTTCATGAAATATCTTTTTAATGGTGGGAGACAGGTAAATATGTATAAAACATGAGTTAATGACAAGATAGATAATGAGGATAGGGAGCTAGCACAGGGTGGGTGGGAATAATAATTTTATATATAGGAGTGGTCAGGGAAGGACTCAGAAGACCTCACTTGAACAAAATCCTGATGAGGGTGAGGGTGCCATGTGGATATTCAGAAGAAAACCATCCAAGGCCTATGGATCAGCAAGTGCGAAAACAACATGATGGACAGTTTGGAATAGAAGGAAGTACTCAGATCCTGCATGACCTGCAAACTTTTTCAGAATTTGTTCTTTACAACATCCATGTTTAAATGGAAATCAATCATAAAAAATAACCTGTCAACGTGTTTCACTTTAGTGCAAGTATTTAGAACTGTCATCTATCCTTGATACATGGAGAGGATAGAAAAGGGAGAAGGACAGCATCAAGAAACAAACAGAAAATACCTGTGTTTTGTATGGGGGTTTTTCCTCCTGGAGGTGCAGGTATATTCTTTGAGTGAGGTAAGTGCATGGCTCAGGGATGGCTTGTGTGCATAGAGACCTGTCCTCTAGGGGAGGGTGTTGGTGATAACCCACATGCACAAGAATGGCTGTAAGCGAAGAACTGAGCAATGGCCAAATGACTGGTGCAAGGTTTCTATTGAGAGTACTGCCTCTGATCTGGTATTTTAGTGGAGCACTTGGCTTTCTTAGTGACCCAAAACTGTCCATGAAGTAACAGTTGGCAGTACAATTGGTTCTCAGAAGAAAACATTGTCAGAGCAGAGATTTTCAGAGCATCAACAAGAAAAAAGTGTGGGACTGATAAGCACTTCTTTGAATCCCCCAGTGTCTGAGCACTCTCATCTCTGGGGCTGTGGAATAACACATGTGTTACCTAATCACAGTCTGATCAGACAGGAGTCTTTCCATGAACTCTATTGCTCAAAGGAATTGAGCCTCATGCTAATAAGAACTCAATGCTGATGCACCTAGTTATTTAACTTTATAATATAATTAAAAAACACCATGTTGTGTATTTATCCGTGAGTAGAATTTTTTGTTGCAATGGTTAACATTCTGCTAAAAATTCTCATGCCATTGAAAAGAAAGTAAAAAACACGTAGAAGAGGGCAATTTTTATACAGCAATGGATATCTATTGATTTGGCATACTGAGGAGGAAAGATTGGCATATTATTGTTAAAATAATCAAATGTAAAGTTTTAAAAAGCCACTTCTCTGTTTATGTTTTTAAATGATGTAATGTTAATCTGAGTGCTAATTAACATGTTGCCGAAAATGACAGTAATACATGGGGGCGGGGTGGAGGTGGGGGGTGGCGGAAATGTGTTTCTAAGCACAGTCGTCAATTTAAAAGTTTGCGGCAACGTGTTAGGTAAAAATAACTTACCTTCCAAAATTCAACTACTTCAAACAAGAGTCTCTCAGGCAGGCTCAATGAACTTTTAATAACCAAAGCCTGTGCACCAAGTCCTAATTGGTTTGAACAAGAGGCTTCCAGCCCACAACTGAATGTTAAGTACATCAAAATGACCAAACAGCGTACACCTCAAGATGACACCTAAAAGCAACGTCACTCAGCCGCCTAGTGATCATAAACAATGCTAAAGAATGAATAAACATAATCATGCATAAAATATTTGGCAAGATTACTAGGTAACTGACAAGGATATTATAATGCAAATAACTAGGTGCTAAAACTATTATTTTAAATGGCATTAGTGGGTCAGCGGTATAATTCTTGCCTTCTATTCAGGAAATTCAGATTCTTGGGCAATACACCTCATGCATAGCTATCATCTGTATATCAGTGATGATTTGCCTCTTATTATGATGCTGAACAGGTTTTGGTGGAGCTTCCAAGCTAAGATGGACTAGGCCTGAAAACTCAGTTCCAAAAAATCAGCCATTGAAAGTCAATTATGTATAGGCATTGTTTTAGATAAGCTCTTCTGTCCATTTCAGGTGTATTTTTATGATCTCTCATACATAACAGAGAAGTGAAAACAATCTATGCCGAGAAATAAAAATGTCTTACC
Source organism: Elephantulus edwardii (assembly GCF_000299155.1). Classification (NCBI taxonomy): domain Eukaryota; kingdom Metazoa; phylum Chordata; class Mammalia; order Macroscelidea; family Macroscelididae; genus Elephantulus; species Elephantulus edwardii. The sequence goes on along the minus strand of NW_006400082.1, from coordinate 995,823 downwards.
TATAAGAGAACCTTGTATTACTCTTACTTAATGATAATAAAGCCTTTTTATGGTGAAACAACAAAACACACCACTGCTGTTTAGCTGGAACTAACTCATGGCTGACTCTCCATTGGATTTCTGAGGCTGTAAATCACACGAGAGAAGATTGCTCACCATTTTTTTTTTGTAGTGAATTAAAACTGGTAGAATGAGGAAGTCTCTGGATTAGAAATGAAACTCAGTATGGCCTACACTACCAGAAAGCTCCCTTTATATGACCAAACTCCCAGACTTACAGCCAGAAAAATAATTCCCATGAGCTAAGGAGATGTTGCCGCTTCAGCATTTTGATCTCTATCCTTCCTGCCTTAAGTGTGCTTTGCTGGTATACATTCTTTACCAAGATAGCAAACTCAATCTTAGTCGGCCCCTGCTGCTATTGTTCTCTTGAGGTTCAGAAAAGAGTCTTGTTGACAGCTCTTCCAGAACAGTCCAAAGCCCCCAGGGTTGGACGGATGCAGCCCGGGGCTGGATGCTTACCCCAGTGGGTGGCATGGCAGCAATTGGTTCCCAGTTGCCTCATTCAAATCCAGAAAAAGGCTTCATCAGTTGGTTTGCTGAGCTTTCGAGGATCTTCTCCTTGATTTCAGTGTACTCCTCCATGGCAGGCAGCCAATATCTTGTTTACTGCTCCAAAAGCAAACTCAGGATACTTCCTCCCATCCGGCCCATTTAAAAAAAAAAAAAAATTAAGGTTCTTGGCTTACAGGCATAGCCTCCTGCTTTCATATGCTCGGTGGAAACAATGACTGTCTGCCAGTGACCAGAACCAGGAGGCCACAGGCTGACCGGCAGGACCCTCCATAGAGGTGGGAGTGGGAAGTGAGGACAGCCGCCCCCGCTGTCTTCTTGAGTCCTCTAAGGGCTGTGACCACTCTCAGGCAGAGCTCCAGTCAGCGATGCCAACACTTGGGTGCTGCAGAGTTTGACATCTTTCCTTTCCTTAACACAATTTCCCTTGAATTAGTAACAAAAAAAGTCAAACTCTTTACTGTCGAGTCGGAACCAACTCATAGCTTACCGTCCAGAAGGGTTTCAAAGGTTGTGAATGGCGCAGGAGGAGATTGCCCTTTTGTTCTTCTGCAGAGATGTTGGTGGATTCGAATCAGCTGGTTTTAAGTTAGCAACACCAACTCCTTGCAGATGAGGCCACCAGACCTCTCTACTAACCCAAGTTCTATTTTTTAAAAAACTTGTGATTTTAACGAAAGTTTACAGAAAAGTTGGATTTTTATTCATTGATTGTTGCACATTTTCTTCCCCACCACCCAACTTCATTTTTTAAAAAATACTCATTCATTGTTGCATAATTTCCCCCTCCAAGTTCACTTTATAATTCACCTCTTATTCTGGACTTATCATACAAATAATGCCTAATTATATATTCCTTTTAAATAGTTCTTTCTTTCATCTGTCCCAATGCATTGTTCATTGTTTATACTCTTTTAGTTTCCCACCAACCTCCATGACAATCTTTTTTTTATAACAGCAGAGTTATACAGTATTTGTTCTTTTGTAACTGAGATATTTCACTCAATATAATGTCCTCTATGGTCATTCATGTTGTGTAATATTTTATGAGTTCATTGTTTTCAGTGCCATATAGTATTCCATTGTGTGAATATACCATAGTTTGTCTATCCATTCGTTTATTGATGGGAACTTGTATTGCTTCCATCTCTTTGCTATTATGAAAAAACATAGTAATAAACAGCAATAAACATAGGTGTGCATATACCTGTTTGGGTGGCAGCTCTTATTTCTTTAGGGTATATTCCTAGTAGTGGAATTGCTGTATCAAAGACTATTTCTATTTTCAACTTGCACCATTTCACACTCCTACCAGCATTGGGTCCCAATCTTTCCACAACCTCAATAGCATTTGTTGTTTGCTGCTCTGTTGAACTTTGCTATTGTTACTGGGTTGAGATGACATCTCATAATTGTTTTAATTTGCATCTCTCTGGGAATTAGAGATTTTGAACATTTCTTCATGTGTTTGGCATCTGAATGTCTTCTTTGGTGAAGTGTCTATTCATATCTTGTGTCCATTTTGCAATTGTGTTTGTTTACATTTTTCTTGTTGTGATGCTGGAGAATTCTATAAATTTTAGATATGATTGCCTAATCAGGTAAGTTATTACCAAATATTTTTTCCCAGTCTGTGAATTTCCTTTTTACCGTGTTGGATAAATTTTTAATGTAACCCGAGTTCTTAAATGCTAGCACATATCTCGAGACTCTATTTGAAGGACTGTGTGCATGTATAACATGAGTCATAGCAATAGTAAATTGTAATAATATCTTTGTATATAGTTCAATCACGCCCACCACCCCCCCCATCTTGTTTTTACACCACATTTGCAATATGGAATTCCCTTGCATTTGCCCTCCAGAGTTCTCTTAAATACTAGAGTCTCTCTGGTAATTGAACCTCCCTTCTGGCAACTTGAAGAAGGCTAATTGAATACAGCAGGAAGCAGTCACGGAGAGCCTTTTAGGATTTCTCTGGCATACTTTTCTAATAGGAAGCAAAGCTGCTAAATTCAGAAAGAAAGTCACTCCTTCCCTTGCCACTTAACCTTCCCTCCCTGCGCATACGTTCTGATTATTCAAAGGTAAGTTGTTTATCTTCCATGAAAAGTTTTCTCCTAATTACCTGGAGGCATCCAGGCGTGGCTGAAAATATGTTCCACCCTGGGAGGAAATATCTACACCTAAGGGCAGTGAGTTGTAGAGCAAAACAGCTTGTGTAGGCACAGGGTGTTTAAAAGGACCTGTAGCTATTTGTTTGGTGACTCAGGCAGGATTCAGAGGCCAGATGGTTAGCATATTGCCAACTCTGATAGCTGCTTTCATTTGATTGTTTAAGAAGATGTGTGTACCAAAAGGAGGTTTCGCACGTGCTCTCCCATTCTGGAGGTCCCAGTGTTTAATTAAGATACCCTGTAAACTAGTATCTTGGGAAGGGGGGGGGAAGTCAGCTTTTAATTATATTTGCTTTGCATTCAGGGTCAAGTAGAGAGGCGAGACTTTTAATTACTGAACTACACTGAAGCACACACGTGTGGTAAGTACATCTGAAATATATGGTGAAAGAGTTTTGTGACATATTTTAATAAAATAACTTGTGATCTTTAGTTATAAAATACAGGTTACTAATATCTAAACATTTCTACATTAAACCCTTACAGATAAAGGGGCGGGGAATAGTAGTTTACCTTTTACCACCCCTGCTCCAAGGAGATTGTATGTAATGCCAAAGGAGTCTATGATATAAATTCAGAAAACTGTGGTTCCAGTGCTGTAGGACATTAATAAAACAGTTAATATTGCTGAACCTTGCTTTTGTTCATCAGCAGGTTTAAAACAGGAGCTTCCCCTGTTTCATTGACCCCGCTGAGAACTTGCAGTCTCACACTAGATATACAGCTCTGGTGGTCTGATGGGTAAGGAGCTGTTCTGCCAATCTGAAGCCATGGAATCTGTCAGCTGTTCTGTCAGAGTGAGATGGACGATCTCCTCCCATGTAATTCACAGCCTCTGAGTCAGTCCTGACTCAAAGGCACATGACAGTTACAACCACTCCAGGTATATGGGATCACAGTCTACTTTTTATCATGATCCCTAGATGATTTTTGTATATACATTCTTAAAAGTAAGATTTTGATCCAGTATATTTGCAATTACATTGTAAATTGTCAGCAGGAGGCCAGACTAGAATGAGCCAATTTGACGTGCTGGTTTAAGACTATTAGATTTTTTATTGTGTCAGCAAAATAGTAAGTGTTCAAAAGGGTACCTTATCAACAGTAAAGTATTATACCAACCAGTTACCATCTTAGTCAGATTTGTCACTACAAGGATCATCAATAATTGATATTGTTTTGCTTTTGCACTTTTATTACAGACCTAAAATAACTCATATGAGGCCTTTGCTTAAAGTTATTTAAGTTTGTTTAACTTTCATTTCCTTGAAAAAATTTATGGGACATGTCATTTAGTAAGATATAATGGTTCTTAAACTTTAATGTGTACATAAAAACCCTGGGAACTTGTAATGAAGATTCTGTATCAGTAGTTCTGGGAAGGTGTCTGCAAGCTGTATTTCTGGTCAGGATTCTGGTCAGCAGAGTCTGTAGAGAGTTGTGCAGGTAGCCCAAATGCTCTGCTTCTCTGCCAATTCAACTCCAAGGTACTTCAACTCTGTATATCACTCCAAGGTGGGCATCTTTTGTGCAACTTATAGTCCTGTAAACCCAATGCAATGTCAGCTATGAGTCAGTTTTGGCTTGATGGCAGTGAGTGAATCAGTCCCTGGTAATGCTGGTGCTGTAGGTCTCAAGATTACACAGGCTAGTAGTGAAAAAGGCTTATAATGAAGAACAGAGAAGGGGTAGAGAGAGGTGCTAACTCTCAAAAGTAAGTGACCTTCACCTTATTCCATTCTTCCTCATATTCTGACTTTTCTAGAAGCCTCAGTAATAAGGCTATAGAGCTAGAGAAGTAAAAAAGAATGTCAACTCCTAGTTATGGGAATGGTTTCATTATGTACTGTTGAGTTGGAACAGATGTTTAGCTTTCTCTCCAACAGCTCTTAAGAGGCTATAAATTGCATGAGAGAAGATTGCCCATCTTTCTCCCACAGAACAGCTGGTGGATTTGAATCACCTGCCTTTGGATTGGCAACACAGCTTGTTACTAGTGGGCTACCAGATCTCCTTCCCAGAAATGGTGATTAGTGTAGTTGTGATCAGTTTTTCTAAGTTGCTCTTCTCTGAGGCTGAAATTTTCACTATATCTTCCACTGAGGGGCCTCTGTGGGATACTTGAGCGTGAATCCCGGGTCTCTCAATATCAATTATTTAGGTGTCTCATGAATGACACCCAAACAAAATGACTATAAACAGAAAGAAAGAACCTCCTGCTTCTTTGAACCGTCTGTAGTGGCTTCCCTTCCTCTTGCCTTTCTTTAGGCAAACTATATGTTGTCAAGGACTCCACAAGATTTGCTTTCTCATGTGTAAGAGGAAAAACTGAAAGTCAACGTAAAAATTGTGGTAATGATTTCTTTTCCTTTTTGAACCCTATCATTTTACTCTTCTGTGGCCCCTGCATGGCTTTTCTTCTCCAATCTGTGGATTTCCTATGAATGCCCTGGAAAGTAATGAATAAATAAAAATTTCTTTACTTGTGTTTGTACTGCTTGGCAGCCAGGATGTTCATTCTTGGTGAGAAAGAATAGTCATGGCAACTTGTCATTGTTAGGTCCTCTTGAGCTGGTCCTAGTTCACAGTGACACTGTGTGTACAACAGAAGGAAAACAGCCAAGTCCTTTACTGTCATCACAATCATTGCTGTGTGTGAGCCCTTTGTTGTAGCCCCTATGTCAGTCTGTCTTGTTGAGGGTCTTCCTTTCTTCTTCTCCTGACCTTCCCCTTTACCAAGCATGATATCCTCCTCCAGGGCCTGGCCCCTCTAAATAATCCAGACAAATATATGTGCGATGACATTATCCTTGCTTCTAAGGAGTATTCTACCTGCATATCTTTTGATTAAATATTTATTTGTTCTTTTGGAAGTCCAAAGTATATTTAACGCTGACTCAACAATTCTTCAGTCATCAAGATTTATTCATTACTCAGCTCATAATATAGATGAGGTTACTGAAAACCCAATGGTTTGGATCAGGTACACATTGAGGATGGGATGTGCGACAGAAGAATCCAGATGATTCCTATGGCTTTTGACTGGGTATGTGTTGATTCTATGAATTGGGGCAAGTGGTTAAGCAGCTTGCGGCTGGGTTGGGAGGGGCATTGTTAAATAAAGCAAACTTTTTGATCAGACTGATTTTAAGGCATGCATTGGCTAACCAAGTATGGATGGTAAGTAGATATTAAGTTATGCTGTTGTTGTTATGCACCACTGGTTCAGAACTGATTCACAGCTGGACCCTCTAGTAGGTTCTTCTGAGGCAGTAAATTGCAGAGGAGGAGATTTCCCATTGTTTTCCCTCAGAGCAGCTGGTTCATTTGAACTGCAAGCCTTTGGGTTAGCAGTGCAACTCCTCACCATTAAGCTATCGGAGCTTCTATTAGATGTTAAGTAGTTTCGACAAATCCGCTACAAAGATGGATTTAAATTAAAGAGGAAAGATGTAGCAACACTAAAGTGTGCGTGACATGCTAATCTACTTGTAGGAAATCTATTGTTCTTATGTGCCATTAAGTCGCTTATGACTCATAGCAACTCTATGTATGCTCTGAACCCAGTCCTATCTTGAGCCAGTCTTGCTGATTTTGACATATTTACCTCCATTACCCCAGTTATTGTGTCAAACCATCACATCCACAGTCTTCTTCTCCTGTATTGTCCCTACACCTTTCCAAGCATGATGTTCTCCAAAGACTGGGTCCCTTCTGGCCCTGTATGCAGAGTCTTTGACACAGAACTTCAGAATCCTTGCCTCCAAAGAGAAACTTGGCTTCACACTTTGTAAAACAGATGTTTGTTCTCTTAACAGTCCATTTTATGTCCAATACTCTTCTCTAGCACCATAACTTAAAGGTGTAGATTCTTCTTCTGTAATTCTTAGTCATTTGTCCAGTTCTCTGATACACATCAAATAATTGCAAAGACCATGGCCTGGATCAGTTGCACCCTAGTCTCAAGACTGATCCTAAATTTATCCATAAACTTCTAACCATTGCCTTTCTAGTTGGAAGCATCATTGTTTTTTGCCTGAGTTATAGCAACAGCCTCTTAAGTGGTCTCTTTGCTGCTTTTCTACTCCACCCCTTTTCCTTCTCCATATGGGTGAGTGAAATTTATGTAACACAAATTAGATTATCACCTTACTCTTGGTTTTAATCACACTAAAAACAAAATCCTCACTCTTTTGGTCTTGAGAAGTAACTACTTGTCACACAAGTATATACCTACCAGCACAAGTCTACATGTCCATGTATTAATGTACCTTTGAAAACTGGAAGCAATTTCAAGTGTGGAAGGGGCAAAAGCATTAGCTAATTTCTATTAACCAAAGTTTTAATTTGAATGAAAACTGCTTATCTGAACATTTGCACAGACCTACAAGTTTTAAAATACAACCAATTCTTGAAATGACATCATAACTACTTAAGCATGCTGTTCGTTGCTTATGTTTTCTGCCTTATAATGGAAGGATATGGAAATCTAATTTCAGCATACCCTACTATCACTTGCTGTCACTTCTGCTGCAGCTACAGATGTTTCCTAGTCAAATCACTCATCCACTAGTTACTTCCCATGGTACACAGTCATTCTGGAATCTTGTCTTTGAGTTAGTTCCTCTTGTCTTGGCTATCTTCTACATGCACCATTCCTCTGTGGTCTTGGGCTTTTCTTAGCCAAGTGTCATCTCAAGTTTGGGGGTAGAATCATCATTTGCTTCTTGAGAAATGGAAGCACTGACAAGTTGAGAAATTTAGAATGCGAATGAACAAGCACAAAAATCAAGGGTCCTCCTTTTGTGAAGATTTTCTTGAATAAACTCATTGCCACTGAGTTGATTCTGAGAAATATTATAGAACAATGTGGACATACTCCATAGGGTTTCTAAGGTTATAACTTGTATAGGAACAGATCCCTACATTTTTCTCTGACAGAGCAGACAGTGAGTTATAATTTCTGAAACTTTGCTTAATAGATGAACATTTAAATACTGCACTACTAGAGCTCTGTTCTTGAATGCTGTTGCTGTTATGTATGGTAGATTCAGAATCAACTCATAGCTAACTTTCCAGTGGATTTTTGGAGGCAATAAATCACATGAGAGGAGACTGCTCATCTTTCTCCCATGAAGCAGCAGGTGAATTTGGATATTATGCCTGTCAGTTGGCAGGACAACATGTTAGCACCAGAGCTCCTTCTTTCCTTGAATGTTGTTATGTGCTGTCAAGTTGCCTGTGACTTATAGAGTCCTTATTCACAGTAGCTCTGAACCCTGTACTGTCCTGAGCCAATCTCATTGCTTCCCACACATCTACCCCAATTACCCCAGTTACTATGTCAATTAATCACATCCAGGGTCTTCCTCTCCTGTGTTGTCCTTCTACCTTTCCAAGCATGATGTCCTTTTCCAAGGACCTGTTCCTTCTGGCCACGTTCCCAAAATATTTGAGATGGAGCTTCAAAATCTTTACCTCCAAGGAGAAATTGGTTTCACCCTCTCCAGGACCGATTTGTTAGGACTCTAGGGTATAGTAAATGCTTTCCTCCAGCACCATAATTCAAAGGCATTGATTCTTCTTTTACCTTTAGTCATTATCTGGTTTAAGGATGTGTAGGAAGTAATTGTGGAGACCATTGCCTATATTAGGTGCACCATAGTTTCTAGACTGATGATGTTGTTCTTTAGCACTTTGGAGAGGTTCCTGACAGCAGACTTTACCAATGCAATTACTCTTTTGATTTCCTGACTGCTGGTGCCAAGAGTGTTGATTGTAGAAACGAGCAAGCTGAAACTGTTAACAAACTCAATTTCTTCTCTATCTGTTATGGTGCTGCCAATTGGCCCAATGCTGAGATTCTTTGTTTTCTTGACAAATTTAAATCCATAACGATAACTACAGTCCTTGATGTTCTGCAGCAAATGCTTTAGGTCCATTTCAGTTTGCATGAGCAAGATTGTGTCATCTGCATAATGTAGGTTGTTGATGAGTCTTTCTCCAATTCTTCCTCATAACGTATGGTCTTCTGAATAACCTATCCCACATATAGATTGAAAAGATATGGGGACAGAATGCAAAACTGACATATTTCTTTCCTGATTTTGAAACATTCTGTTTTTTCTTGCTCTATTCTGGTGACTCTTTCTGGTCCAAGTACAGGTTTTGTTTGCATGAATGCAATCAGGTATTCTGGGATCCCCATTCCTCTTAAGGTTAGCCACAACATTTAGGGGTCCACACAGTCAAATGCCTTTGCATACATAGGTAATGAAGTACAGATAGACATTCCCTTGGTACTCTTTTCTTTCAGCCAAGATCCATCTGACATTGGTGATAATATCTCTAGTGTCAAAGCCTCTTCTAAACTCAGCTTGTGTTTCTGGCAGATCTCTGTCAATGTACTCTGTTCCAGTCATCTTCTGTGGGATTTTGCTTGCATGTGATGTTAGTGATATTGTTTGATAATTTCCACACTCTATTTCATTACCACTTTTTTGGAATGGGTATAATTATGGATCTCTGCCAGTCAACTGGCCAGGTAGTTGTCCTCCCTGGTGAGCACATCTAAGGCACCAACTCTTTGCTGAAATGTGCCAATTGGCATACCATCCAGTCCTTCGGAGCAGCTTTACTTCCTTCATCACCATTGCCTCTTGATCATATGTTATTTCATTAAATTCTTCTGTGTCGGCCAATTTTTTT
>NW_006400082.1:982574-986265 GCF_000299155.1 Elephantulus edwardii | reverse complement strand
AATACAGGGACTCTGTGTACTCCTTCCATCTTCTTTTAACTCTTCCTAGATAATTCAATATCCTTCACATAGCATCCTTAAATATTGCCACTTGGGGTTTGTTCTTCAGTTCCTTCAGCTTAAGGAATTCTGAACAAGTTTGTCCCTTTTTTATTTTCTTACTCCAGGTCTTTGTAGGTTTCATTAACATTCTTTGTCTTCCCAAGCTGCCCTTTGAAATCTTCAGCTCCTTAACTTCCTGATTTCTTCTCTTTGCTTTGTTTTCTCAGCGTTCAGGTGCAATATTCCAAATCTTTTTTTTACATCATCTTGGTCTTTTCTTCTTCCTCTGTCTTTGTAATGTCATTTTGCATTCTTCCTGGATGTTATTCTCCATATCCTCTGACAACTCATCTGTTCAAAGCCTCAAATATGTTCCTTAGATAATTTTTAAATGTAGGTGGGTTAGACTCAGTGTCAAATTTTGGTTCTTGTGCATTTGTTTTAATTTTCTTTAGCTTTAGTTTGAACTTGCATATGGGTAATTGATGGTCTGTTCCATAATCAGCACCTCGTCTCATTTTCACAGCTGATATTGAGCTTCTGCAGCATTTTTTACCACAGATGTAACCAGTCTGATTCCTGTGTAAACCACCAGGTGAGGTCCATGTGTGCAGTCACCATATATGTTTCTTATCAAAGGTATTTGCAATGAATAAATCTTTGATTTTACAAAATTCTATCATTCTATCTCCAGCCTTGTTCCTGTTACCAAGGCCATATTTTCTGACTACTGATTCTTTTTCCTTGTCCCCAACTTTTGTCTTCCAGTCACCCGTTATTATGAATGCATCTTTGTTGAATATTTGATCAATTTCTGATTGTCAAAGTTGGTAAAAATCTTCCTTTTCCTCCTCTTTGGCTTTTGTTTGTGGGTATATTTGAATGATAAGGGTATTAACAGGTCTTGCTTGTATGTGTGTGGATATTATTCAGTTGCTCACAACTCTGTATTTTAAGGCTCTGGAAACAGTATTTTAAACTGTGAATGTGACCTCATTTTTCCTTACCTTTTCATTTTCAGCATAGTAGATCTTGTGGTTGTCTGATTAAAAAGGTTCCATGCAGCCCATCTTATTTTGTCGATGCCTAGTATACTCCTGTGGAGCTGCTGGTGGATTTAAATCATATACTTTTGAGCTGCTAATGCCACTAGAGCTCGCTCTACAATATCCTTGGATTTGAATACTGGAAAATATACCAAGAATTTGATTCCTTATGTTTTTATTGTTCTTGTTAAATCTTGTCAAGTACGAATATAGTGACCCTGTGAGTAACATATCTGAACCCTGTCCTATCCTGTGCCATCCTCACTATCTCTGACACACTCAAGCCTATGGTTGAAGTCACTGTGTCAATCCACCTGGTCAAGGGTCTTTGTCTCCTTTCCCATCCCTCCACTTTACCAAGTATGATGTCTTTTTCCAAGGAATATCCTCTTATAGCAACATGTCCAAAATACGTGAGATGAAGTTTCATAATCCTTGTCGCCAAGGCTGCATCTTCCTCAAGATATACCTGTTTGTTCTTCTGACAGCCCATGATATATTTGCTTCTCTTCATTGACAGTTACAAGGCATTGATTTCTCCTTCTGTTATCATTATTTATTGCCCAATTTTCAACAGCATAGTGAGTTATTGAAAAGACTATGCCCTGAGTCAGGCACACCTTATTTTTCATACTAACATCATTATGCCTTAATAATTTGGAGAGGTTTCTGACTACAGGCTTTCCCAGGCAATATGTCTACTTATCTCCTGACTCCTGGTATCAAGTGTATTGATTGTGAACTCAAGGAAGATGAAGTTGTTGACAGTTTCAATATTTTCTCCAACTACCATGATGTTATCTATTGGTCCAGTGGTGACAATTTTTGTTTTTTTTAATTTTATTATTATATTAGTTTATTTACAAAATTAGAATACATTGTTTTCCAGAACAAATTCTTGCAATTTCCCTCACCCCACCATCCATCAAATGATACAACCCTATAATTAATCTCCCTCCCCCAGCGTAGCGTAATCCCTCTGCTTCTACTCCCCATCCCCCTTGGGTCCTCATTCTCATTTTACAATAAAGGTTTTATACAATATTTGTCCTTGTGGTACTGAGTTAGCTAATTCAGCATAATACTCTCCAATCCCTCCCAAGTTAGATAATAATTTACAAACTCATTCCTCTTGTGTGCTGTGTAGTATTATTCCATTGTGTGAATGTACCATAATTTCTCAAGCCATTGCTTTGTGGTTGAACATCTGGGCTGTTTCCATGTTCTTGCAATTGTGAATAACACTGTTATGAACATTGGTGTACAAGTCTCCATTTGTGCTTCAGTTCTTATTTTCTCAGGGTATATTCCAAATAGTGGAATAACTGGATCGTATGAAATTTCTATGTTCAGCTTTTTGAAAAAGTGCCAAACTGCCTTCTAGAATGGTTTACTTTCCAGAATTTTTGTTTGCTTGATGTTGAGATACAGTTATAGTAAAGGTTGCAGTGTTTAATCTTCTGCAGCAAGTGCTTCAAGTCATCCTCCTTTTAGTTCCTTATACAGGTGAATAGTTTATACTATGTCACAATAGCTATAATATTCATTCATAAGGGGAGATGAGTTAAAGAAAATTATGCTGCGATTTGATTTATCATACTTTCAGACATTTCCCCTCCCCAATCCCAAATAACCAAAAGATAAAAAGAGATGGGGTGAACTACATTAAGAAAAGAAATTCTTCTTTTGTGTTATTCTGTGAGAATGATTTTTCCATTCTGGGCTTCTTCCCTTATACACAAAATATCTCTCAGGTTATTAAATTCGATTTATTCAGGAAAATTTATACTGATCACATACCTTCTATCAGGCAGAGATCTTTTATAAGATTCATTAATTTTATAATTAATGACAAGCACTAAAGAAATTATATAAGAAATCTAATTCACTAAATTACATTTGACATGTTGATTACATTAGCAACTAGAAACTTGTAAAGGCACACTTCAGATCTCATCAAAAGTGGAGTATAATCCAGCTCCAAGATTTCAATCCCTTGAATATTTTCTGTCTGATCACAATACCCCTCTACTTTGTCTTGTTCAGTTTCAATAAACTTCACGTGGTTGATTTATTGCTAAAATGGTCCCGCTTATTTCTTCCTCCCACCTCACATTATATCGATATTGCCTGTAATATAACTTTGCTCATCTATCTTTTAGTTGTGGTGCTAAAGGAAAGTATTGAACATATCATGGGCCATTGGGAGAATAAATAGGTCTGTCTTAGAGAGGATGAAACCAAATTTCTCCTTGGAGGCAAGAATTTTGAAGTTCTGTCTCACATACTATGGGTGCATGGCCAGGTAGGACTAGTCTTTGGAGAAGGACATCATGCTTGCTTGGAAGGGTGAAGGGACAATGTAGGAGATGAAAACCTCAGATGAGATGGATTGGCGTGGTGACTGGAGCAATGGGATTCAATGTTTTAGAGTCAGTGAGACTGGCTCAGGATAAGGCTGGGTTCAGAGCTATTGTATTTAGGGTCACTATGAGTTGGATGTAATAGTCTCACTGATTTCACATGCAAGCAAGATTTTACTGAAGATTATCCAAAAACGACTGGAACAGCACATCAACAGAGAACTACCAGAAGTCCAGGCT
>NW_006400082.1:980298-981449 GCF_000299155.1 Elephantulus edwardii | reverse complement strand
CGCTATGAGTCGCAAGCAACTCGATGGCACATAACAACAACAACAACATGAGTTGCAAGCATGTTGATGGCACATAACAACAACAACAACAACAGCATCCTTCTATTAAGCAGTGGAATCTTCCTCCCTATTTCTTAGATCTGGTTGTCTCTGACCTGATATGGCTAGTAGAATGTGGTGGAAATGATGGGGTACCAGTCACATACCTAGACATCAAGAAATGTTGCCCCCTTCTGTCTATACTCCTGGAAACTTGTCCTTGCCATGTGAACAAGCCTAGGCTAGCTTTCTGGATGACAGCAAGCCAAGGGAACAGATAGTAGTCAGTCTTGTTATCCCAAACATGAGTGAGAAGTCACCTAGTTGACTCATATACTTGTGAGCAAAAGTAAATGTTTACTGTTGTTGACTGTTAACATTCAGTTATTGTTCAGTTTGCAGCTTTATTGTGACAATAATATACCTCTTTACTTTGTTCTTCAGCCAGTGATTATCTATATTCTCTCACCTTTTTTTTTCTATCTCCCTGTCAGACTTCTGTTTTTTTCACTTGCCTTTCTAGCCACATTTATCCTAAAGTAAATATACAGGTATAAGTAGAGCCAAAAGAGCAACAGAGAAAATCCTGGCATATTCCAAATTCCTGACTGCAAATGACCCTGAGGTCAGGAGCATTTTTGACCTCAGGTTGTGAGAGGCACCCTAAATCAAATAAGTAATGTAGAATCTCAGTTTAGGTGTCACACATGCTATTCTTTTCTACTAAAGAACTTAGATATTCCATATAAGAGCCTTTTTTATTCATCTTCTCTGGCCTAATCACTCACGAGTATCCCAGGTTCTACCATTCAAAAAAACTAAAATTAAAACCACTCCCTTGTGTGTTTTCTGACTCATGATGACCCTTAACCAAGTTTCTGAGTTTGTAAAAGTCTTTTATGAAAGAATACCCACTTTTCTCCCATAGAGTGGCTAGGAGAGTTGAGCCTTTGGCCATTAGGTCAGCAACCTAACACATAAAGCACAACTTCAAAAGGCTCCTTCAGTTTTCCCACCAAACCCAAACCAAACGCATTGTTGTTGAGGCAGTTGCAACTCATGATGATTCTCTATGAGGTCTGGGATTTCCAAAGCTATAAATCTTTTTTTTT
>NW_006400082.1:965259-978932 GCF_000299155.1 Elephantulus edwardii | reverse complement strand
CTCATAGTTGTTTTAATTTGCATCTCTCTTAGGGCTAGGGATTTTGAGCATTTCTTCATGTGCTTGTTAGCTATAAATCTTTATAAGAGAAAATGGCCTCATCTTGTTCGCATGGAGTAACTAGTGAATTTGAATTGACTGCTTTTTAGTTAGAAATGAAGAAATGCTTATTTTTTTCTTTGCTTAATTGATTGAGCAGGAGAATCTCTCTTTACTCTTCTCACCCCTTTAGAAACCTCCCAGCTTTTTCTCATATTCCATCTTCCTCCATGCTACATTATCCACAGAGCCTGTCATCAGTTCAATAAGCGGTGATTTAGAACATATATAACGAAGTTATTCCTGTCTTTGAGTCATTCTCAATCATGAGTGAATTTGTAGAAAATATGCCTATAAGAAAATAAATTACTGTATTATACCATTGTGAACTATTAAAGAACAAAAACCTATGGAGACATTAGAAGATGTAGTCACTAATTCTGTTTGGGAGTATGAAGAGATATATTATCCACACTTAGAAAAAAAGAAGAAAAAGGTAAAATATCTATTCATCCCTATTTCATGGTAAAATATTCATTACTTCCCTTTTCTTTTGCAATCGGGCTTCTGCAAATTGTTGCAGCTGGTGAAGGTTTGTGCTGACAATACTCTACTTAAAAAACAATGATTTCTGCTCCTCTACAAATGCTCTCTTTTGATTCATCCCTACTTAGTGTAGGTTATGAGTATCACTTTGAGAGTGCTTATTGGGTGCCCAAAATGTTACCAGACATCTTTAATTTCCCACAACCATCATTTAAAATGTGGACAGTGAAGAGATAACATTTTCCAAAGTCACATCATGAAAAAAGTTAAAATCCAGGGTTCAAATTCAAGTCTGTCTGATTCAAAATCTGCATGTGGCTGAGATGACATATCTCTTGGTTGGTTTCAGTGGGACTGAACAGTTTTTCTTCAGCTACTTCACTGGCTGCCACCTGTGATCTTCTTGTTTCCCTGGTTTCTGCTTTCATCTCTCCATAATTGTCTCTCAAATCCCAGAAGCCACATTTTAAATCTACAACTTCCTGCCAGATGCCTTAATTTTGTTCCCCTAATGACATTATTCTATTTGCAGACTCATTTCAGTTACCAACTCTCAACTTTTCAACTAGATCTAGGAAGAAAAACCAAGCTGTACTGAAGAAACTGGTAAAAATTAAGTACCCAGGAATTGATGGGATACCAATTGAAATGTTTCAGGTGATAGATGAAACCATGGACATGCTTACCAGTTTATGCCAGCAATTTCTTCCTAGACCAAGAGGCTATTATAAAAATAGCAAGGGAACACAGAATAGTTTAAAATTAGGATAGGTGTGTGTCAGGGTTGTATCGGTTTTCCATTCCTGTTTAATCTGTATGCTGAGAAGCTGGACTCTATGGAGTCAGGAGTGTGGCATTAGGATTGCAGGAAAACTCACCAATAACCATTGTTATACAGATATTACAACCTTGCTTGCTGAAAGTGAAGAGGACTTGAAGCGCTTGCTGCAGAAGATCAAACATTGCAGCCTTTAATATAGATCACATTTCAACATCAAGAAAACAAAGCTCCTAGCCACTAGATCAATAGGTAATATCACAATAGATGAAGAAAAGATTGAGACTGGCAACAACTTCTTCTTACTTGGATCCACAATCACTACAGTTGGTACTAGTAGTCAGGAGATCAGAAGATGCATTGTGCTGGAAAAGTATGTAGTCAGGGACCTCTCCAAATTATTGAGGAGCAATGATGTTACTTTGAGGACTAGTATCCTCCTTATTCAGGCCATAGTCTTTTCAGTCACTTGCTATACATTTGAGATCTAGACATTGAATAAGGATAACAGAAGAAGAATTGATGTCTTTGAACTGTGATGCCAGAGAAAAATGTTGAAAATCTCATGGACTGCCAAAAGAAAAGATATGTCTTGAGGAAGGTGCAGCCAGAGTACTCCTTAGAGGCGAAGATGATAAAGCGTCATACTTTGGACATGTTTCCAGGACAGCTTATTCTTTGAAAAGGGTGATAATGCCTGGGACAATGGAGGAACAGCAGAGGAGAGGAAGACCCTGAACTAGATGGATTTACACAGTGACTTCAGCAGTGGGCTTAAGAATGTTTGGGATTGTGAGGATGGCACAAGATAGGACAGGGTTCAGATCTATTGTTCATAGGGTCACTATCGAGGCAGTATCTAATATCAAAAACAACAATTACATCTTAATTGCAACATGTCAAGAAATGAATCAGTGTATTTCCTGAAAACCAATTCCACCTCCTGGCTGCTTTCTCTGAGTTAGTGAAGCTAAAGCTAACAGCTAATATCTTCTCCCTGACAAGACCTCTTCTTCCTTATACCCAATCAAATTTTGTCTTTGAAATGTCACTTGTATTCCTCTCTGCCTTGACATTTGCACTGATAACATGTACCTTATTCCTTGTTATTTCTTACCTTTGACATAATAACCACTGACTGCACTTCCTGTCTCCAGTTTATCTCCCATTCAATCCACCTGTGAGGTATTACCAGATTCATTGTTCTGATGTTCAAATCAGATTACATCACTTATCTACAACACAACTTGAATAGTTTTACATTCTTACTGGGTAAAGTCCAATCACAGTAGTTTCCTGTCTCATGCCCTTACAACTTGTGCCTAAACTTGTGGTTTTATCTCTAGTTGTTAACCCACACATTTCCAGAGCTTAGTGGCAGGAATGAATCAAGTACATTCTATACACTCTTACATCTTCACAATTTTGTGCCTACTACTTTTTCTTTGCTTCTTTCTCAACCTGATGACAGCTTTCTTATCTTGGATAGGCTATTTCTATTGCTATCTCTTGTATAGCACTGTCCCTAAGCCATTATCGCTATCAAGTGGAAGCAGGCTGCAGTGACCCTATAGGCAAAGTAGAACTGCCACATAGAGTTTCCCAGGTTGTAAATACTTGTGGGGGTAGACTGCTGCATCTTTTTCTGTGAAGCAATTGATAAGCTTGAACCACCAACTGCTCAGTTAATAGTGAAATGCTTAAATAGAGCAAATAATTTAGGAAGATGGACTCTTTTTTGAAAAAGAATGTTATTGTGATCAAAACAAGATTCATCAATAACCCCCATTCTGCAGATGATACAACCTTGCGTTGGAAAGTGAACAGGACTTGAAACACTTGCTATAGAATATTAAGAACTACATATAGCCTTTCATCTATATTACATCTCAATATCAAGAAAACAAAAGTCTACACCCTAGGGCTAACAAACAACATCATGATACATGGAGAACGGATTGAAGCTGTCAGTGATTTAATCTTGCTTGGACCAACAATCAACATAGGAGATATATTACATTAGAAAAATATAGAGGTCGAGGACCTCTTCAAATTACTGAAGAGCAGTGATGTCAGTTTGAAGCCTAAGGTGTGCCTCATTCAGGCCATGGTCTTCTCAAATCACCTGCTGCATATCCAAGAACTAGACAATGAATAAGAAGACAGAAGAATTGATGCCTTTGAGTTATGGTGCTGGAGAAGGGTGCTATTTATCCCATGGACTGCCAAAAGAACAAGCAATATATCTTGGAAAAAGTGCAGCCAGAGTGTTCCCAAGAGGCAAAGATGACAAAGCTTCATCTCTCATACTTTGGACACATAACTAGGCAAGTCTGTTCCTTGGAAGGGGACATCATGCTAGGAAAGATGGAAAATCATTGAGGGAGAAGAAGACCCCCATGAAAACGGATTAACACAATAACTGCAGCAACGGGCTTTAGTGCGTCAGAGATGATGATGATGATGGCACAGGATAAAGCAGATTTAGGATCTGTTGTTCATAGGATTGCTGTGAGTCCTATTCTACTTTACGACACCTAACAACCACAGAAATTACACCAGTAAGACTCCTGGGAGACTTCTCCAATCCCCTCAGAAACAGAATTAACTCACAGCATTATTGTTTGTCCATAATATTGACCCTTATTTGGAGTAAATGTCTCTCTACTAAAGTATGTGATCTTTGAGGGCAGAGAAATGAGTGACTATTTTGATCACGAACTTTGATCCTCATGCATAGAAATATTTAGAAAATTGGATGAAAATAATCAGATATGAGTATAAGTGTATCATTGTAACTGTGGTTTTATAACTCAAGGATAATCCTTTTAAAAATGTGAAAATCTTTCAAAGAAAGTAGGATGAAGAGGTGTGCATATGGTTCCTAGGGAGCAAATAGCTTTAGGGGCATTTAAATTTAAGCGTGTATGAACCGCTTACTGATAAGTTTCTTTACTCAAATACCTTTGGATTTCTCAAAGAAATGAATGCTTGAGCCCTCAAAATAACTTGTTTGTAGATCATATCTTGATATGAAAAGTCATTTCTGTGGGAAACTAATTTTGGATTTTGACAAATTACTTTTGTGACTGATATTGGTAATCCAGCTAGACTGGATTCTGTACTTTTTGACAGGTCTATTCTTGAAAGATTTTATTATGATTATATTATGTGTAACTTAGGCAAATATAACATAAATGCCTATTCTGTTTTATTTTTCATCCCTTGGATTTAATGACCCAATTCTCAGAGGGAACCCTATATAGTTTTTCTTAAGATTGGATCAACTGATATGGGCCTATGAGAGATAATTTAAGTGACTTCTCTGGTTCATGAATATTATGCTAAATCCCATAAGATATACACATACCTTTTAAAAATATGTTGAGACATTATAAGGAATCAGTTTGAATCGAGATAAGTGTCTCTCATATTCCCTTCCAAAGGCCAAGTTGTTTTTACTGGTAAAGAACACCATCCACCAAATCCCCATTTTTTTTTACTCCATCAGCCTGCAAAGCAAGTAAACAAACAAACAAGAATATTTTCTTACTGAAATAAGTTGAATACTTAATACTTTGTTTGTTTTGACAGTCAAGATGCAAAAATTTTATTTATATCATTTCCATGTCTGTTCAAAATTCCCCTCAACTACCACTTCTATGTTTCATATCATTAATTACAATTACTCTATTTTTATCATAGGAGTATGTAATGAGGGTTGCAGAGTGGATTATATTTGGGGGTAGGGGGTGGGGTTTGGGGAGGTGGGGGGGATTGTGTACCAATGAGGGAGTTTTTCTTTTGCTTCAAAGCAAATGGGGGGGGGGGGGGAGGGGTTTGTGCGGGGAGAAGGGTGCAACAATGAATGAATGGAATCCCAAAATCTCTGTAGATGTTCATTGAAATGAAAAATAAACAACCTAAATTTAAAAAAAAATACGATATAACTTGGAGAGACTAGAGAGCATTATGCTGAGTGAAATATCTCAGTCACATAAGAACAAATACTGAATAAATCCATTATTGTGATAATAAGAGAATGACTGAGCAAGAACACTTAATACTTTTGTACTGAATTTAGCATTCAAAAGACTATCTTGGTTTCATTATGATAAGCATACTAAGAAAAGACAGACTTGGTTTTGTTCACATTTTCTTTCCCCCCTTTCTTTCCTCCCGTATATAATTCTCCTTCTGAAATATCTTAATTCATTGCTGTTGAGCTTGAATAAACTCATAGCTGGTCCTCCAGTGGATTTCTGAGGTTGAAAATCACACTGGAGGTGATTGCTTCTCCTTCTCCCTCAAAGTGACTGGTGGACTCAGAGAAGTGCAACCTTAAGTTACCAGTGCAACTCCCTGTGGTCTATGTCATCAGAGCTCCCTTACAGAATCTCTATGTGAGGTAAATTTAGTGTCATCAGCTGTTTACAGAAAAGTTGTAAATTTGAATCCACCCAGAGGCAACTCAAAAGAAAGCATTTCTTGAAAGAAAAATCAACCAGTGAAAATCCTAGAAAGCACAGTCATGCCCAAACACACATGAATTTAGCACAAGTTAGATGTGACTAGGGGGCAACTGACACTGATGTGTCCATACAAAGGTTTCAGGCATGTAGATTTGAGTTAATTCTTACACTTGATACCACTGACTATTCTCATTCCTTTAAAGATGCTATCACACTAGCCTGAGTTTTTTTCTTTATATATGGCTGTTAAGGATTCCTGGTTGTGACAACACTCGGCTGCTAACCCCAAAACACGTGGTCAGAACCCTGGATTGAACATGGCTCAGCTACTGTGTGGAGAGAGACGTGGTGATGTGCTTCCACACAAATTACAGGCAATGAAACCACACGAACAGTTCTTCTCTCTCCTAGAATGTGAGTTGGAATTGACTGAGGTCAGTAGGATGGATTTTAGTTTATCTGGCTACTCTCTTAGTTTCTCTTAGTTTGTTTTGTTTGTTCTCTAGGCCACAGACACATGTATTGCTGTTAGGTGCTCTTAATTTAAGTGTGACTTATAGGGACCCTATGATCAACAGATCTGAATCCTTTCCTGCCCTGCACCCTCCTTATCTTGTATAGTCCGTCTCACATTACTGTGAAAGTAATTTTATCCAGCTCTGTGACTGTAATTATTACCTACATAGTGATAAGTCTCCATATTCATATATTCAACAGCCTCTTGGGTTTATCACTTGGATATCTAATAAGAAGTTGAAACACTCACGTCCAAATGAGTCCCTAATATTCATCAGCTTCACTAGTCACATTGTGTGGTCACTTCAATTTTCTAGTTATTTGGGCCAAAATAGGTACATTTTCTATTTCAGCATATTAATAAATATTATAGGTTTCGCTTTAAAATATATCTTTAATTTAAGCACATCTCATCACTCTTGTTCCCTTTCATCTTGTTTTGAATCAACAATCAACATCCTGGGTGCCAGCAGTCAGGAAATCAGAAGAGATATTGCTCTGGGCAAGTCTGCTGTCAGAGACATGTATCTCCAAAATGCTAAAAAGTGTTTATATCAGTTTAAAGACTAAGGTACACGTGATTCAGACCATGGTCTTTTCAATCACCTGCTACACATCAGAGAGCTAGACAGTGAATAAAGAAGACAGAAGAAGCAGCCTTTGAGTTGTGGTGCTTGAGACAAGCACTGAATATCCCATACACTGCCAATAGAACAAATGAATATGACTTGGAAAAAGTTCAGCCAGAGAGCTCCGTGGAAGCAAAGATGACAAAGCTTCATCTTTTATATTTTGGACATGTATCCAGGGAAGGCTGTTTCTTGAAAACAGATCTCATGCTTGGAAAGATGGAGGGTCAATGAAGGAGAGGAGGACCCCCAGTGAGAAAAATTGACATTGTGACTTCAGCAATGGGCTCTAGTGTGTATGAGATGATGATGATGGAACAGGATAGGGCAGGGTTAAAGTTGGCTGTTCATAGGGTTACTGTGATTCATATTCGACTGGTTGGAACTTAACAATAACAATAACAACAACAACAACATCACTCTGTCACCACCTTAGCCCCGGCTTCTCTTGCCTTGATTTTGACAACTTATTTTCTAACTGGTTTACCTGCTTTGATTCTTTAAGTTCATTTTCTTTTATTATTATGTTTATTATTAAGAAGTAATTATGATTCTGTTACAAAAGTATGTCAGATTTTGCCACAATTTCTCTCAGAGTGAAAGTCTTACCATGACCTAAAATCCTTAACTGTTGGTTACTAGCCTCCATGGTTGGTTACTTCTCTGAACTTGTCTCTACTTGAAACTCCTGTTTCCACAGCCTAGGCTGCTCTTCTTTAGATATCTACATGACTGCTGTCTTTATTCTTTCCGGTCTCTAATCCAAAGTTAAGGTCACTGCAATGCAGGCTTTTGGTGCTTTACATTCATCCTTATTGTGCAACAAAGATCACTTGAGGTTTTAGTGGCCATTCTGCATGTACTGATGACTTTATACTTCAAATATCTTTTTTTCATTTTTTAAATTATTATTATTATTATTAATTTCAATGAACATCTACAGAGATTTTGGAATTCTATTCATTCATTATTGCACTTTTCTCCCCACTCATCCCACCCCCAACCCCAGTTCGCTCCTCTCCTTGAAAAGCAAAACTCCTTCATTGGTTCACAATTCCCATCCCCATCCCACACACCCCCACCTGCACCCCAAGTATACTCCACTCTGCGACCCTTATTCAAGACTCTTAAGATAATCATAATGCCCTAAAATATATTAATTTTAAACTATTCTCTCCCTCATCGGCTTCAATGCAATAAACATATTTTATCCAGTTTTTCTCAGTCTTACCCCCACCACAATGTCAGCCTCATTCTACAACAGTGGCACCATATAATATTTGTCCTTTTGTGACTGAGATATTTCTCTCTTTTTAAGCACATTTGTAGTCACTGAGGCCAGAAGCTTCCTCATCCCTCAAAGTATAATTTCATTATATACTCTACACTGCTTCTCAAAATGTCCTCAGCAAGATCATTGATTACCGACAAAGGTAATTCACTCACTAATGTACCTTTTGCTGCATGTTCTTTCCTTGATCCACATCCTCATTTCCTCAATATGTTTCATGGAAGTGCCGTCCACTTATATTTTGTATTGGTTGCTGTCAAGTCAACCATGACAGTGACAACTCTGCATTCAGTCTTGCACTATCTTGGCAACCCTTAGTATACTTTTGGTGATTTTTATGCCATTTAGCATTTTGAATATCTTCTAATTTCAAATACTCATCCTCCAGAACTACTTTTGTTGTTGTAGGTGGATACCAAGATGATTGCTTTTTCAGTACAAAGTACTCTGGGCACTTACTGAAAATGGAAACTCTAGTTATTACCTCAATGTTTCTTATGCCCCTTTCCCATTTTATTCTTTTTAGTACTTGTCAGTGATTAAATGACTGTAAGCTTTACTTATATGTGTTGCTTATTGACTAGTAGGATTAAACAATATTGACAATGAAGTAGACTTTGTTCTCATCTGGCTATCTGATCCCTAGAGCAAGGCTGTGCATACTCCTTAAATACTTTATGACCTTTTCGCATGTGAAAGTAGAAAGAGTTCTTTCCAACCAAGTATCCTGTGATAGAATGTTGGAGTTTGAAGAGACCTCAGAGGTGATTGACTCATATTCCCTTTGTAGTAGAGACATACCTAACTATGATGATGTTCCTGACGGTCAAATTAATAATTTCTCCTCTTTGTCAATTCATTCTCTGATGGAAAAATTTACTGTCTCATCACACAGTCCAATCTCCTGTTAGAGAGTACAGTTCATTCAATTCAATAAGCATTTCTATGAGAACATCAGTTCCCATGCAGAGTATGTTCTTCAACAGAACCTGATTCCAGGTTCCAGTACAGGATTAAAAATGCCAATCACACTCTTTGATACTAACTGGATCAAAAAATGCAATGTCAAGAGGAGTTTGTCAGGGGTTTATGGGTAAGAATTTCCTAGCTCTACTGAAAAGTCTGAAAGGACTTTGCTCTGCAGCTGTAGTTAGACTTGCCTGTAACTTGATGGCTACTGGTAGTCAGCTCATGTAGATGAATAAGCAGAAATATGGAAAGAACCTGAAACTTTAGTGACCGCATTGAATTCCTTTCTCAGTCACAATAGAGAACTTATCTCTGAATTTAGAACTATGAAAATCACTAAATTTCCTTATTAATGAAATTACTTTTATTCTAGTTTCTGCTACCTTGAGAACAACACCTACAATATCCATGGGGGATATGTTTGTTCCTAAGGAAAAATTCAATAACAATAGACTGTTTTGATAATACCGCTGACATGTGCTATGGAAGTCACCTTTAATGACTCCCGACCTTCATTGGCACTTTAAAACTTTACAAATAAATGCTAAGTTGGAATAAACAAGGTACATTATTATTACTTTGTCATTAAAAGGTCACTTAAATTTGCTTACATTGATAAGATCTTCCCAGTCTGTTATGTAAAATTTAGAATGAGTGTGCTTTTCCATAGAAATACAACTTCATTTTTCCCTCATTGCAAAGAACCAATTTTACCCATATTTTGCCTTACATTCTTTAAATCACTTTGTACTTGAAAGGGAAGGGTTCCCTAGTCATAAACATGCTTGTCTTACAAC
Source organism: Elephantulus edwardii (assembly GCF_000299155.1). Classification (NCBI taxonomy): domain Eukaryota; kingdom Metazoa; phylum Chordata; class Mammalia; order Macroscelidea; family Macroscelididae; genus Elephantulus; species Elephantulus edwardii. Next base: position 968,895 of record NW_006400082.1, on the reverse strand, counting down.
TCTCAGGAAGTTTATGGACAGAGTCCAAATTAATATTCAAAATTGAAATTTTTATTTTGAAAAGTTGGAAAGAATGTACTGACCTGCAGTATCCAACACCTAAGGAGGTAATTATGACTTAATTTTATTCTGTTTGATCATTAGCCATACATGTTGTTAATTGTCATTGAGTTGGCTCCAACTCATGAGACTTTATTTCTAACAGAATGATACATTATCCAGTCCTGTGCCATCCTCCAACAAAATATGGGACAATGTTCTCTTGTAACCCATAGCGCTCTCATTGATCAATTTTTGAAGGTAGATAAATGGACCTTTCTCCCTAACTGACTTAGCCTAGAAGCTCCAGTGAAACCTGTCTACCATGAGTAACTCTGTTGGTACTTTGAATACCAGTAGCATAGACTCTTGCATCACAACAGCATGAACTCTGCTATAGTACATACTACAAACAGACTGAAAATGATATTGAATTATTTTATATCATAAGGAGGCTGGGCTTTATGAGGAGAAGTGTGGCATCAGGACTGGAGGTAGACTCATGTGTTAAGCAGATGGCACAATACTGCTTGCTGAAACTGAGGAGGACCTGAAGCACTTGCTACAGAAGGTTAAGGACTGCAGCCTTCAATATGGATTGAAGTGCAACATCAATAAAACAAAGATTCTCACCACTGGGCCAATTGGCAGCATCATGATCAGTGATGAAGAAATTGACATTGCTGACAGCTTCCATTTGCTTGGCTCTACAATCAACACTCTTGGCATCAGCAGCCAGGAAGTTAAAAGACAAATTGCATTGGGAAAGTCTGCTGTCACAGACCTCTCCAACATACTGAAGAGCAACGATGTCAGTCTGGAAAACTAAGGTGCATTCCATGGTCTTTACAATTACTTGCTATGCATCAGAGACCTGGACAATGACTAGGGATGATAGAAAAAGAGTCGATGCCTTTGAGCTGTGGTGCTGGAGAAGAGTTCTAAGTATACCATGGACTGCTAGGAGAACAAACAAGTTCATCTTGGAGAGGATGAAGCCAGGTTACTCCTCGGAGGCAAGGATTCCGAAGCTTCATCTGACATACTTTGGACATGTTGCAAGGTGGGATCAGCCCTTGGAGATGGTTAAGGGACAGGTCAGGAGAGGAAGACCCTCGATGAGATGGATTGATTCAGTCACTGGGGTACTGAGTTGGAGACAATAAGATTGGCATTGGATAGAGCAGGGTTTAGGGCTGTTGTGTATAGGGTCATATGAGTTGCAGGTGACTCAACAGCAAATAACAACAACAACAACAACAACAACAACAAACTTTACTATGAATCTTCAGGCTTCTTGAGAAGAACTTGCAAAGCTTCAAATTGGAACAAAGAAATGTATAATGAAACAGACTGAAATCTGGACTCTACTGGAATCTATTGAAATCTGAAATCTATACTTTGAGTGTCTATAACTGTTGTTGTACTCAAACTTTAAGACATCATGATAAGTAAATGAAAGAAATCAATTTGTGCCTAAAATATCACTTATTTCTTGTGTTTTCTTAGCATTTTGGGGACAAGGGGAAAAAAAGAAAGTAAAACTTGTTTCATGAATGAAGTGACTATGGAGTTAAAGCAAAATGCTTGAAAGCATTCTTAACTCCTCTGAATTAGCTCTTTATAACCCTTCTTGAGGGGAAAGCTAGTTCCTTTTAAAGACCAAGCTGAAGTGTGTGTTCTATATAACAATGCCAGGAGAGTGGGTTGGGGGCAGACTTGGGAGAGTTTTAATCACTGAACTATGCAGAACAACTGTGACTGTGGCGGGAAGCAGTGGGGAAATGGAACTGCCTTTGCAGAACCAAGCTAGCCTACAGGCATTCCTGATCTGAGGAAAACACTTTAATTAATATGTAAAACAGCAGTGGGAAGAAAAGCGAAGGTTAATTTCCAAACCACATCACAAACGGTGGTATTCAGGTTATGAAACGTTGGGAAACTTATAGGTGTTCCTGTTTAAAGGCATAGAGGTGCTTTTGTGTGTGAACAGCTTCTCTAAGGTACTCAAAAGTCCTTTTATCCACCCCCTACAGTGAAATTACTCTTTCTGTGCTTAAAAACATTGCCATTGATTGTCAGGCTGTTGTTTTTCATTTGTAATGTGCCCTCCACTTTGGGAAACCACTGAGGGATTCTTGTGGACTGGGAGGCGATTGTTTGCGACTAGCCTTAAAGAAACATTTATGAGAGGGAGAGCTGTTGGTTTTCCTTTTCCTTCTTGCTTCCTTTGTTTCTGTGGCTGGCTACCTTTTGGAATTTGTGAAACAGACTGTCTTAGGCTGCTCAGGAAACTGTTCTATACTTGCCCCAGGTAAGACTGTAGCTCATTTCCTGAGCTGGGGTCTCAAATCCTGACCCCGAGCAGAGAGTATTAAATTCTCACTGTGCCAAAGATCAAAGAGTGGCTGAAAGAATGGATACTCACAGGTAAGATCACGAAGAAGCAGAGGTGGTGAGCCTTTGCCAAGAGTTTTCTACAGCAACTTCATTCAGTAAATGAACAATTAGCGCAGTTCAAAAACATGTGTGTTGCTTCCTAAAGACACACCAACTGAGAATGTGTTTGTGTGTGCATGTGGGATGTGTGTGTGTGTTTCCTCACTGTCTCACATGTCTTCTCAATGTCTCACAGATATCTTCAAAGTAACGTTGTCTATAAACTTCTTAGGTGGTGAGGAGGTTAGAAGCTTGAGACTAATGTTTTATTCTTCACATTCCTTGGTATCTAATAAAATGTTAAGCCTTAGTCATCAAACCACCAAAGTGTCTCCAACATAAAGTCATAGACTCCTTTGAGAATCGACTGACACTCTCGCCAGGAAGAAAAGCATATCTGGATGTACAAGGATGCATGGTCAGGATTTTCTCATATCCCACTCCAGCCCAGATTAAGATTTCCACTCTAGAATTGGTCTATTGGTTTTCACTGTCTTTTACCTGGATGGTCTCCCAGCCTCTAGACTTGATTTTTTTCCAACCATCCAGGCTAGCCAGAGTTGTTTTCTTTATTCCTTGTTGGTAGAGCCCAATGGCCTTGACAGTAAAGTCCGAGCACCGGGGTCACCACACACTGCTGTTCAAGTTTGTTACTTCTTCCCTAGCCATTGTTATCAGGCACCACCAAGTCCATTCTTACTAATAGTGACTCTGTGTGACAGGATAGAGCTGCCCCATAGGACTTTCTTGGCTATAATCTTTATGGGAGCAGATCACCAGGTCTTTTGTCCATGATACCCACCCACTACTTCATAGGAGAAAGATGGGCAATCTCCTCTCGTGTGATTAATTGCTTCTGAAAACTCATTGAAGGGTCAGCTATTGGCTAGTTCTGGCTTGATGACGCACAACAACAACAACATTAATCTAAAAGTTTGTTGCTTCGGTCCTCTCAACAGCACGCTACAAGAAAGGGACAGATACCTGCTTTTGTAAAGATTATAAGCAAGAAAACCCTCACAAGCATTCTACCTGGTTTTTGTTGTTGTTGTTATGTGCCGTCGAGTCGCCTGCGACTCATAGCGACCCTATGTACAACAGCCCTAAACCCTGCTCTATCCTGTGCCAATCTCACTGCCTCAGACACATCCATCCCGA
>NW_006400082.1:962391-964720 GCF_000299155.1 Elephantulus edwardii | reverse complement strand
GTAGTGAGAATTTTTGTCTTCTGGACATTGAGCCTCAGTCCATATTGAAGGCTGCAGTCCTTGACCCTCTGCAGTAAGTGCATGAGGTCCTCCTTAGTTTCAGCGAGCAGGGTTGTGTCATCTGCATAATGCAGATTGTTGATAGATCGTCCACCAATCCTAACACCATGTTATGGAATTGCCAGGAGTTAGAATCAACATAATGGTGACAAGTTTGGGTTTTGTTTTATATCCAATAGCTAAATCTAGTCCTACTCTCTATCCTTTACTCCTATTATTAATTTCTCTCTACTCAACTCCCCTGCACAAATAGCAGGAAATTACCTAGAGGGCTGGCTAAAATAAATTTCTGGGTCCTGTCCTGTCCCCACAATTTCTAATTCAGTGACTTTGAGGTAGGCTGAGAATTTACATTTCCAGCAAGGGATGGTGCTGCTGCTGTTCTCAATATCACTTTTAAGAATCATTGACCTAGAACTTTGGGCACTGGGGCCTATGCGTGAGGGATATGATCAAGAATCTGCCTATTTTCCCCCCCACTCTTTTTTCCTCTGTTGATTTGATCTTCATTCTGACAACCCTTCAGTTATATCTTCACAGTTAGAAAGTAATCTCAAACAGATATTTTTCTAGCAAATAAACAAATTACTTAAAAAAATTACTCTGATTCTACCTGCTTAATATTCTTAGTCCTGAGTCAGTCATTTATATATCTGTGGGGTTTCCTAATTTTCCAGTATGAGTTGTTTGAGCCCTCACATTCAAAATCTCCTCTGAAGGATAGGACCAACCTTAAAGGGTTAGCAAGGATGAGAAAGGAGGGAGAGATAAGCAAATATTAGTAAATAGTTGATTTGGGTGAAGGGAAAGGCAATATATAATAAGAGTTTGATTAGAACTTATAATTAATTAATTACATTCAGCAATTTTAATTAATGTTATAAAAAAACTTGGAATGAAAACCCAATTTGATTTGTAGCCTTTCACTCAAATAAAACAAAAGAATGACACGAAAGGCAGACAAAAAGTTAGCAATTTGTACTCACATATACAGAAGGCTTGGTTGTGAAATGGCTAAGTTCTCAGTTGCTATCTGAACGACCAGTGATTAGAATCCCATAAGCAGTGCTGAAGCAGAAACTCATTCATGACCACTGGGTCCTATTCTGATGCACAACAACTCTCTAAGCTGAGGCTTACTGGCAGGAGACTTCCAATCTTTCAGTTAGCAGCACATTACCTACGTGAGACCAGGGTTCATATGTATAGATATATACATAGAAAAATACACATATACGTTGTTGTTACTGTTACGTGTCATCGAGTTGCCTGTGACTCATAGCAACCCTAATTACAACAACTCTATCTTAAGCCAATTAATTGTCTCTGATACACCTGGTGACATACCCCAGTCATTGAGTCAATCCTTCTCATCCAGGGTCTTCTTCTCTTGCAGTGTCCTTCCATCCTTCTAAGCATGATGTTCCTTTCTAAAGACTGGTACCTCCTGGAAACATGCCCAAAGTATGTGTGTCAGATGGAGTTTCAAAATCCTTGCCTCCAAGTAACAGCCTGGTTTCACCCTCATTAGGATAGATCTGTTTGTTTTCTGTCACCACTCAAAGGACACACACATACACACACACACACACAGAGAGAGAGAGAGAGAGAGAGAGAGAGAGAGAGAGAGAGAGAGACAGAAAGACCTGACAGAGTGTGGAAATTATCAAATAATACCACTAATATCACACACTAGCAAAATCCTGCTGAAGATTATCAAGAAATTAGTGAAACAGTACATTTTTGGAGAACTACCAGAAAAATACAAGTTGGGTTTAGAAGAGGTCATGACACTAGAGATATTATTACCAATGTCACATGGATTTTGGCAGAAAGCAAAGAATACCAGAGGAATGTCTATTTGTGTTTCATTGACTATGCAAAGGCATTTGACATTGTGGCTAACTTGAGGAAAATGAGAATCTCAGAACACTTGATTGTGCTTATACTTGGACCAGGAAGCAGTCCTCAGAACAGAGCAGGGAAACACTACATGGTTCAAAATCAGGAAAGGAGTGTATCAGGGATATATCCTTGTCTCCATAATTTTTCACTCTATATGCAGAACAGATTATGGGGAAGCAGGGCTTTATGAGGAGGAATATGGCATTAGGATCAGAGGAAAACTCATCAACAACCTGCATTATGCAGATGACACACCCTTACTTGCAGAAACTGAAGAGGACCTGAAGCGCTTGCTGCAGAAAGCCAAGGATTGTAGTCTTCAGTATGGATTGAAGTTCAACATCAAGAAAACAAAGATTCTCAC
>NW_006400082.1:944420-960116 GCF_000299155.1 Elephantulus edwardii | reverse complement strand
TGATTCCTATGCTTACCATCAGGTGAAATCCATGTGTATAACCTGCATTTATGTTTCTTATAACACGTATTTGCAGTGAATAAGTCATTGATTTTACAAAATTCAATCATCATATCTCTACCTTCATTTCTGTCACCAAGCCCATGTTTTCCAACTACTGATTCTTCTTTTCTGTTCCCAACTTTTGTGTTCCAGTCACCCACTATTATCAGTGCTTCTGATTGCATGTTCGATCGATCTCCGACTGTAAAAGTTGGTAGTAATCATCTATTTCTTCTTCTTTGTCTCTCGTTGTTGGTGCATATATCTGAATGATAGTGGTATTCACTGGACTTCCTTGTAAGCGTATGGATATAATCCTATCAGTCACAATGTTGTACTTCAAGATAGATCTAGAAATTACTTTTTTAACTATGAAAGCAACCCCACTTTTCCTCACCTTTCCTTCTCCGAAGTAATATATCATATGATCATGTGACTAAAAATGCCCCATGCCAGTCCATCTCATCTCTCTGATGCCTAGTATGTCAATATTTATGCATTACATTTCTTTCTTAACAATTTCTAATTTTCCTACATTCATGGTTCTCACATTCCGTGTTCCAATCACTAGTGTCTGCTTACAACTGTTCCTCCTCCTTTGTATTTCCATACTTGACTTGAAAGTTCTCCGTAGGTTGCCCTTTCTGTTAGTCTACGTGTGTTCTTTCGTACATAGGGTTTTCAGAGGCCTGCTATTTTCAAAGTGGATGACCAATCCTTCTTCCTAGTCTGTCTTAATCTGAATGTTTAGATTTAGAGGAGTATCTGACAGACAAGCAATTTGTGGAGCAGTGAAAGGTAAATCCCTCATTGTGGAGTTAACCATTAGTTACAGTGTTGTCCTTGCCCTTAGCCCAGTGCCTTGACCCACTTATTTCCCAGCTCCATCCTCCAGCAGGATACCCTTTCACTTCTAACAAATCCCTTCAGAAATTATCTTCCATTGTCTGACTCATAATCTGACAGCTTGTATCTGAAGATTTCTTGGCTTCTGTGATTACGAACACATTAACTGCTGACAATTTTTTATGCTGTGTCCAGTGTCTCTTAAGTTTAGTTATACTGTCTCCTAAGGGAAGGTGATGTGCCCTGTAGAACTCCTGTATTTTTCTTCTCGGCCCGAGGGCCGCAGGCCTGAGCGCCCAACCGATTTTGGCTCCACCTTGGGGCTTTGTACCTGTGGGCATGTCAGAAGCTTTCACTGCGAGTCACTTCTCTATTGCCTGGCCTCTATTTCTGCCCGTACGGCTTCCAGGCTCCCGGTTCTGCCTGGTGGCCTGTCCCTCAGTCTCCCCTTTGCGGGAAGCCGCGTGGACAGAAGTCGAGGCCAGGCAATAGAGAAGCGACTCGCAGTGAAAACTTCTGACATGCCTACAGGTACAAAGCCCCAAGGCAGAGCCAAAATCAGTTGGGAGGCGCAGAGGGGAGACTAAGGGACTTGCCCCCAGGCAGAACCAGGAGCCTGGAAACTGCGTGGGCAGAAGTCAAGGCCAGGCAATAGAGAAGCGACTCATGGCAAAAGCTTCTGACATGCCCACAGAAGAGATTGAGGTTGTTAATAATTACAGTTTGCTTGGCTCTACAATCAACACTCTTAATACCAGTAATCAGGAAATTAAAAGATTAATTACATTGGAAAAATCTGTGTTCAGGGACCTCTCCATGATGAAAAGCAAGGATGTCAGTCTAGAGAATAAGGTGCACCTGTTCTGAGCCATGGTCTTTGCAATTGCTTTCTATGTATCCGAGAACTGACTGATGACTAAGGGTGACAGAAGAAGAATCAGTGACTTTGAGCTGTGGTGCTGGAGCAGTGTCGTGAACATACTATGGACCTGCAAGAAAACAAATAGGTCTGTCTTGGATAGGGTGATGCCAAGTTTCTCCTTAGAGGCTAGGATCTTGAAACTGTCTCACATACTTTGGTCATATGTCCAGGAGAGACCAGTCCTTGGAGAAGGACATCATACCTGGCTTGAACTAGGTGCACCTTAGTCTTTAAACTGATATCATGGCTCTTTAAGACTTTGGAAAGATCCCTGACAACAAACTTTCCTAATGTTATATGTCTCCTAATATCATGATGGCTACTACCAACAGTATTGATTGTAGATCCAAGCACAATTAAATTGTTGACAATTTCAGTCTTTCCACCATCTACCGTGATGGTACCAATTGACCCAGTACATACTGAGAAAAACATAAATTGAGACTTGAGCCAATTATGTATCATCTTTGGATCTCTTATCAAGGTAATTGATTCAATATTTTAGAATCATTGTACATCCTGGAGATAGCACCTATTTGTCTTGGCATTATTATAATATAGATGCCACAAATGGGCAACTTTGAAAAACAAATTTATTTTATCATCATTCTGGAGTATAAAGTCCAAACTGACATTTTGACCATGTCAGTTCTTGTCTTGTCAGTAGCTAACCCAGGGTTTTTCTTGGTTCTTTTTTATGTTCTTAGGATGCTTATCTCTGAGCTAGGCATGCTGTGTTCTTGCTTCTGTATCTATGCTGCTCTTTAAATAACCAAACTATGACTAGGCTTAAGATCCACCTTCCAAGGTTATAACTTTAACAGATTGATCACATCATATCAGATTGATTTATGCCAGACTATTAGATTATATATGATTATATAACATCCACAGGTATAGAAATGAGGATTACAGCACATGTTGGGGAGCACAATTAAACTTGTGACACCTACTTAGAACAGTTGACACATTACCTGACACATAAAATAGGAGGAATAAAATGTAGCTAGTTATTAAGAAGAATTTTCATCTTATTTCCACTTCTCCCAGTCAAGGTGGTCCATTGATACCTGCCAATTGTATGGCTGTTCAACAGAAAAGAAACAGCCAGGTTGAGAATGTACAGCTTACCATTTGTTCCTGCTCTGTTGCCACTCTACTTCAGCCACCTTTGCTCCTTGACCAGTGACTAGACCCTCTCTAAGCATACATATAAGAGTGAAGGGCCTCTATTGGAAAATGAGGTATGCATTTAGGAAATTAACTTCCACCTTGATTTCTTCAGTCTGAAAGATGGAGAGACCAAGGATGCTTTTTCTGCAGTTTAGATTTTTCTCTGTGTCACTATTATTTTCTTATTGAGGGCTTCTTTGAGCTTTCACATAGTTACCATTATTTTCTTATTGAGGGCTTCTTTGAGCTTTCACATAGTTACCGGGTGTTATGAGACTGTGAATTGTCTTCATGTTTTCACAGTAAATTATACATATACACCTCTTCCTAAAGCTAAAGGAATCCAAGGACAAATTCAAACCTTAAGTTGCAAAGGATTTTTTGGGGCAAAATAATGAGCTATATGAGGCAAAATAATGATCTACATGAAACAAAAGAAGTGGAAGGAATTTAAAGAGTCATGTATCTAAGTATATAGGTCAAAGTGAAATGATTTCAGGAGGTAGCATATGATGCAGAACCAAGCAAAGATGTAACTTTGAAAATTAAATAGTGTTTGACCCAAATGATGACACTTTTAATTGCTGTATATGCATGTGAAAGTTGTACAATGAACAAAACAGATCAAAGAATTATTAATGTCTTTGAACGTGGTATTTCTAAAGAATATTGAACTGGACTGTTAAGAAATAAATCTGTTTTGGAAGAGTTGCAGCCAGAATTTGTCTTAGAAGCAAAGAGGGAATGACATCAGCTTACGGGAGTGTGCTGCCAGGTGCCAGTCCCTGGAGAAAGACATGATACTTCTAACTTAGAGGTTCAGGACAAAGAGGAGGTCTCTCAGCAAGATGCTTTGACACATTGGCTGCAGCAATGGGCTCACACATAGCAGCCGCTCTGAGACTGGTGATTGGAAATGCAAACAATGCTTGTTCTTTTGTACATGGGATCATGATGATTCTAAGTGAACTTGACAACTTCTAACATAATATAACCCTTCTTTAAGGGGAATTTTAGTAATGTAAATAGGGAGGTACGCTGCTAACCCAAAGGTGAGGTTTCCCTGGTGGTTAGAATCTACCACTGGCTCCTTGGGAGCAAGATGGGAATTTTCAATCTTAGAAATCCACTTAAGGGTTCTGATTAAATGACAAGAAGTCTGAGTTTTTGGGGTTTTTTTTGTGTGTACACCAATGTTGATAATTTATTTTTTTCTTCTTCTTTACTTTTTATTATCATTGTTATTATTAATCTTAATGAAAATTTACAAGGACTTTGGATTTCCATTCGTTCATTCATTGTTGTACTTCCCCCCTGCCTACCCCTCCCCTCCCAGAATGCTTGTTTTATTTTCTAATGAGTCTTAGTGGTACAATGGTTGAGTACTTGATCAATATCCAAAAGGTTGGTAATTTGAACCCACCCATTTGTTCTACAGGAGGGGAAAAATCTGGCTACCAGCTCCCATAAATATTAAAACCTAAAAAAAATCCTGTGAGGCAGTAGTACTCTGTCGTAGCGAGTCTTGATGATTAGGAATTGGTTCAATGACATCTAATAACACTTCTTTCTTATGGGTGATACCTCTGAGTTACAAATACAGACAGTTCCTCATATAAGGCTTTAACAATATTAATTTATATCAAGGCCAGTTAACTGTGTCCCTCTCTCCTTTCTCTTACATGCTAAGCACTTATTGAGAATTTCCTTTTACTTGGATCCACAATCAATACCTCTGGTAACAGCAGCCAGGAAATCAAAAGATGTATTAAAATGGCAAAATCTGCTGTCAAGGACCTCTCCAAAATGCAAATGAGCAACCACGCCAATCTAAAACAAAGGTGCACCTGATCCAAGTCATGATCTTTTCAATTACTTTCTTGTATATGGAAGTTTTATAATAAATAAAAATGACAGAAGAATATATGTCACTGAATTTTGGTATTGGAGAAAAACACTGAATATCCCCTGGACTGCCAAAAGAACAAACAACGTTGACTTAGCAGAAGAGCAGCCAGGATGCTTTTAGAGCAAAGAATGGTGAAACTTTGTCTCACATACCATGAGCATGTTGTTAGAAGGGTCCAGTCCTTAAAAGAAGACATGCTGGAAAAGGTAGAGAGAAATATTCAATGAAATGGCCTGACTCAGTGATTAAAATAATGGAATCGAGTATATCAGGGATAGTGTGGCTGGTACAACATAGGGCAAGGTTCTGATCTGTTTTTCATAAGGTTGGGTTCTTACCTGTTGTTCATAAGGTTGCTATGAATACTAAGCACTCAACAGCACCAAACAACAACAATGGAAACATAAAGCTGTTGAGTTACACTTTCAATTCTACACTTGAGGAAACTAGGATTTTATGAGACCAGTCCTTTTTCTAAGATCACAGAGCAATCAACAATGTGACAGAGCTGGAGTTCAGCTCAGGTCTGAGTGGAGCCAAAGGCAGTGAATGCAGACTTTATGTTGTGTGTACACTGTTCTTTCAGCTCTCCTCAAACCTGGGTAGGATTTCCTCCCGACCCCCCGAAGTACTGGGCAACATTAAGTTGTTGTTGATGTTGTTGTTGTTGTTTTAAATTGGATTACATATAAATTCCCTCTCCCACCAATATTCAGTGAGATTTTTGGCAGTCAGCAAAGCTCCTTGCTTAATTGTTGCCATGGGTGATTTTCTCCAATCACTGCCCTCGGCCCATGGCCATCACACCGATTCACCACACTTAAGAGATGCCTTTGTTAGTGAAAGGCAACTTCAGGTAATCCACTTATTGACCTACCTCTGATTTTAAGCACCAAATTAACTTCAGAGGTTACATAAGGAAAGGTTGACCTTGGTGTTTTCTCTTAAAATGGCAGGAGAGAAGCTCAGTTGGAGATTGAATATAATTCTGCTTTCATCCCAATTTTATTTAATTTTGTTTTTCAAATAAGACATCACTCAGGGTTGACCAGAGCTTCAGGACCATTGGAGATTCCTGCTCCAATGTAATTTGTAAGCAAAAGCTTTAATACCCTGAAGATTAAAGTGGTTATTGTTGTTGTATGCCATTGAGCTGACTACAACTCATAGCTACCTTATGAACAACAGGTCTGAACCTTCCCCTGCCCTGTGCTATCCTTTAGATCCCCACCATGCTTGAGACCATTGCTATCTTCACTGTGTCAGTCTCTCTTGTTAAGATCTTCATGCTCCCTTGCATGATGTCTATTCCCAAAGACTGGCCCATCATGAAAGCTTGTCCAAAGTGTGTGAGATGATTAAAGTCCTGGGTGAAAATACTAGGTTTAATATAATGATGAAAACCACTACACTTATCAGGAAGCTATCAGTCTCATCAGCTTTTTGACAATAGATTTAAGTACTTGATTTATTTTTTAGTGACTTCTAAAAGTGAAAAAGAATGACTATTTGGTGGTAAAAGCTTTCACTGCCAACTCATAGGCGTATGATTTGAATCCATCAGCTTCTATGTGAAAGATGGGAAATCTCCTCTCAAACAATTTACTGCCCCTGAAAACAACTGGAGGATTAGCTATGAATTGGTTCCAACTTGACTGTACACCACCACCACTACAACAACAACAACAGCAACAACATATGGTCTTATAGGGAGCTCTGGTGGCTTCATGGCTAGGAGTTGAGCTGCTAACAAAAAGGTATGTGGTTTTTATGTACCAGCTACTCCACAGGAGAAAGACGAACAATTGTCTCCTGTGAGATCTCCAACCTCTGCCGACCTGCTGCAGCGTCAATTATGAGTTGGTTCTGACTCCATAGTACATAATTACAACAAATATGGTCCTACAGAGTCCTGCTGGTGCAGTGTTTAAATGCTTGACTGGAACATTAAAGTTCTCTGAAAGGTTAGTAGTTCAGAGCCAGCAACGTCTCCTTGGACTGAAAGAGCTGGAGATGTGCAAGCAGGGAGATTACAGCCGAGGAGACCATATGCATCAGTTCTCCCATGCCTGCAAGGTCCATATAGAGCTGCTGTGAGTCAGAGGCAACTGTTCAGCTCACAAGAATGAAAAGAATGACAACACATAATAATGGCAACACAAGATTTTATACCTTTCCTGCAGTCCTGGAATTAGTAATCCCTTTGTCCTGAACCAAAGTGATATGTAATCACTTTTCTATTGGGAGCCAGCTGAAGCCTCTGAGAATTGAGAGAATAATTTTAAAACATCTCCAATTTATACTTCAAAACATCATAAATCTTTGGACATGTTGAATGGCAATGAAGACAACATTTCATGCAGGGGAACTTAAAACAGCTCCATTTAAACTTAATGTGCTGCATCCTTGTGACTGGTAAAAGACATGGCTCTGCTTTGACCTGAAAAGAGTTCATTGAATAATGATCACAGCTAATGAGATATCATTGCAAAGGTTTTATTAGACTCCCCCAGGGAGAGGGCAAAGCATGAATTCTCTTGGTAATGCATATCATTTAATTTGGTCATCTTTCTACCTTACATGTTCTCTCTGTCTCTCCCCCTTCCTCCCTCCATCTCTTCTTCTGTCTTTCTCTCTCTCTCCCTCTCTCTCTCTCAGGTGGGAAGGACTCTTACCTTAAGGGGCCAAAGTCGGCCTTCATTTGACTGGGTATTGAATTTAAGGCAGCCTGGAGGTGAAAATGAAAACCTTGTGATTGAATTTTGCCTATTAATGAAAGTTCATATAAATCAAAGCCCACATAGGTCTACTTTATATGAACAAAATATTACAGCTGGAGGCAGGAGGATGTTATTTTACTATCTTCATTAATTGGCAAGTTTGCTGTCCAAGGTTTAGCCTAGAGTTCATTTTAGAAAAGAGACATTCCCCTGTGTTACTTATCTTTCTGATCAAGAAAGTGGCCTGGTTTTGGCAAGACAAATCTCTTTTCTCTGATGAACACCCAACTTCAAAGTCGTTGGAAAACCTATGGACACTGTTGTACTCTGACATACATGGAGTTGCCGTGTGTCTGAGTCGACTTACCCACAACAGTTTTAGTTTTGGGTCCTTTCACTTTTTAAAAGACTTAAGAAAAACCTTGTTATTGCTGTAAGGTGCTGTGGAGAGTACAACTCATAGAAACCCTATAAACAACAAATTTAGTCTTGACTTATTCTGTGCCCTCCTCCTCATCTCTGATATGCCCTAGCTGATTGCTGCCATGACTATGTCAATCCATGTTAAAAATCTTCCTCTCTTCCTCTGACTCCTACCTTTCCCAGCTTGATGCCTTTTTGCAAAGACTTGCCCCTCCTATAATATGCTCACAGGATATGAGAAGCAGTTGAGTCATGGTCAAGTTGAGAAACTGTAGAAGTGCTTGGGTCATTATCACTGATGGTGATCTAGTCTTTTTTTAAAAAAAAATTACTGAAAAATATCATTAATATCACATGCAACTAAAATTTTCTTGAAGGTTCTTTTTAAATGGATAAAACAGTACATAGACAGGGCTCTTTGAGAAATTCAAACTGGATTCAGAAAAGGTCATGAAAGGAGGTATGTCATTGCTGATGTCGGATGGATCTTGGCTGAAAGCAGAGAATACTAGAAGAAGGATGTTTATTTGTGTTTTATCTACTCACAGGCAGTATCTGGTATTGTTAAGTTTATAATGACTATTTTTCCCATAGTCTCAATCAGGTTGAATATTTTATCATAGTAAAGATTATTGTGGAGCCAATACAGTAATCAACTAAATAAAAACCACAGTGGCTAAGATGGTTTACCATGCTCAAAATTCATGACTTTATAAATGAAAGAAACATTGAAGCTGAAGCCTATTCTTTTTGTGAGGTAGTTGTCATGAATACTGGAGCATTCGATCCAGTTAAATATTTTGTTTGGTTCAATCAAGCAGTGGTCATGACCCAGTTTGACAGTTATTCAGGATGTACAAAAGGTGATTTATCTTTTCGATGATCTTATCAACCAAGCAGAATCATCCATGTGACCATCTGCTCAATTTTGCTACCCTCAGCTGTTCTTGAAGCTGAAAAAAAAATTCTACTGTGAGGAGAAAAAAAAATAAAATCAATGTACTTCTCTCATATAGACATAGATTTAATATGTCACAGAAATAGATGACATGGAAATACCTAAATTGATAACACTGATTATATCTTCATTTGACTGAGAGAGATCTGAAGGTAAATAGAAAGAAGCTCAATTTGAGTCCTGATGATTTAGGTTGTTTTTTCAGTGACTAATTCAATAATTTTAGAAAGTGAAGTAATAACACCATCGCATCTTCACGCTGAAAAAAGATTACAGGACTCTTTTATGTAGGTAACGTCTTGTTGAGACTGTTTTGCTGGTGTTTTTGAAACTGTGGTTTTGTTTGTAGTTTTAGAAAAAAAATAAAAGCTTTGCATTTGGCTCCATTTGGGGTTCAGCAAATTAGTGCAGTTTGTTCTGGTTTTTATTTGAGGTTCTGTTTGGTACAAGTCCCTGGAGTTGAGTCTGTGTTTGCGAACAGGGCCCACTTTCATCTGACCGTGTAAATAACAGGAAAAGCTAGATTGGCAGCACGCCCCCGTAATTGCCCCCAGAGCATTTGTATTCATCTCCACTTCAGCACACAAGACTCTCCATTGCCACCTCTAGAAGAGATGGGCTCCTAATTCAGCATGTGAGCTTACTGAAAGAAAGCTAGTATGTGAGTTCATGAGTAAATACAGAAATTAAGAGGCCTGAATTCGCTCCCAACACTAGCACACCTGCTGCTTCAATCTAGGTCAAATCACACACCTATCAAGGCTTCTCTTTGCCATTATAAAAACTGTAGAGGCTCAACAGCTGATTGGGGGCTTGCTAGAGAGATGAAGAATGTATTACTAGCAACCAAAGTCTTTCTGGGTGCCAGGCAATAAACCAAATCTTTCTGTGTATATTGCAAATGTAACTGTTACAAAAATGTCCAAGGTAGTTAATTTTGTCCCTATTTTTATATTTGAGGAAAGAAAGAGGACTCATATTTTAAAGTTATATAGCAATAAGGAGTAGAATTAATGGTAATCCTTCTTTTGGCTCCAAAGTGACTGTTTCCTGCTTTGTAGCACCCGTAAATACTAATAGTTGGTAGCATATATATTGTAAATATCAGTATTTTTTACCACTCAAACTTCTGTTGCTGCCCTGGACGTGCTCACCAAGTTGTGCCAAGAAATCTGGAGAACGACCACTTGGCCAACTGACTGGAAGAGATCGATATTTGTTCCTATCCCAAAGAAAGGTGACCCAACCGAATGTGGAAACTACAGAACAATTTCACTGATTTCACATGCATGCAAGGTTTTACTGAAGATTATCCAGAAACGACTGGAACAGCACATCAACAGAGAACTACCAGAAGTCCAGGCTGGTTTCAGAATGGATCGTGGTACTAGAGATATTGTAGCTGATGTTAGATGCATCTTGGCTGAAAACAGGGAATACCAGAGGAATGTCTATCTGTGTTTCATTGACTATGCAAAGGCATTTGACTGTGTAGATCATAACAAACTGTGGCTGACTCTGAGAAGAATGGGAATCTCAGAACACTTGATCATTCTAATACGAAACTTATACTTGGACCAGGAGGCAGTCGTCAGAACAGAGCAAGGGAACACTGCATGGTTAAAAATTGGGAAGGGCGTACGCCAGGGATGCATCCTATCTCCATACCTTTTCAACCAATATGCAGAACAGATTATCCGGGAAGCTGGGCTCTATGAGGAGAAATGTGGGGTCAGGATTGGTGGACGATTTATCAACAATCTGCATTATGCGGATGACACAACCCTGCTTGCTGAAACTGAGGAGGACCTGAAGCGCCTGCTGCAGAGTGTCAAGGACTGTAGCCTACAATATGGATTGAGGCTCAATGTCAAGAAGACAAAGATTCTCACCACTGGACCAATTGGCAGCATCAGGATGGATAGTGAAGAGACTGAGATCATACACAGCTTTAGTTTGCTTAGCTCCATAGTCAACAGTCTTGGCACCAGCAGCCAGGAAATTAAAAGGCGCATTGCCATGGGAAAGTCTGCTGTTAGGGACCTCTCCAAGGTGCTGAAGAGCAGTGGTGTCTCTCTGGAGACTAAGGTGCATCTGATACAGGCCATGGCCTTCGCAATTACCTGTTATGCATCAGAGAGTTGGACAATGACCAAGGAGGATAGGAGAATTGATACCTTTGAGCTGTAGTGCTGGAGAAGAGTATTGAGAATACCATGGACTGCTAGGAAAACAAATAGATTTGTCCTGGAGAGGGTTAAACCAGGTGGCTCCTTGGAGGCAAGGATTCTGAGGCTCCGTCTAACTTAGTTTGGACATGTAGTGAGGAGAGACCGGTCCTTAGAGAGGGACATCATGCTTGGGAGGGTGAGGGTGAGGGACGGCCCAGGAGAGGAAGGCCCTCTATGAGGTGGATTGATTCAGCGACTGGGATAATTGGGATGGGAGTGTCAGAGACAGTGCGATTGGCACAGGACAGAGTGGAGTGTAGGGTACATAGGGTCGCTATGAGTCGCAGGCGACTCGACGGCACATAACAACAACAACAAACTTCTGTGAAAAGCAACACTTCCTCATTGCTTGATGAGTTAGTTCTAACTCTTAGCCACCCACCATGGGGTTTTCAGGAGCTTCAAAATTCAATGGGAGAAGACTGCCCATCATTTAGCTGCACAGTTCCTGCTGTATTCCGACTGCTAGAGATGCCCAGCCTTTTGGTTAGCATAGCAACACAGTACAGACTTCAAAGTCTCATATAAATACAAATAAGTTAATGTGGTTACATCAAACAATACCAACCAACACCTTTCATCTGAACATAGCCTCATTGTAGGCATGTTGTTATTGTCGTTAGATGCCATTGGGTTGAGCATAACTCATAGCGACCCTATGAACAACCATTCTGAACACTGTCCTATCCTGTTTCATCCTCACAATTTCTTACACACTCAAGCCCTTTGTTTCAGTCACCGTGTCAATCCCCTTGGTTGAGGGTCTTTTTTTATTTGCTCCCTCTCCATCTTTTCAAGCATGATGTTTCTTTTCAAGGTATAACCTTTCCTAGCAAAGTATGCGACCTTCCTCCAGAACTGTCAGAGAGAGAGAAAACATCCACTTAGAGCTGGTACTTGGGATTTGGATGTGGAGCTTCCTACACAGTGAGAGTTGTCTGTCAGCTTGTTGGATTAAGAAATTGACCTTTATAGTGTTAATGACTGCTGACTGGATATGGATATTCTTACTTGTTTATCAGTGTTCTAATTAATGCAGTACTTGTCTGTCAGTTTACTGTACTTGTGGGTTACTGTGATGCCAAAAGCTGTGCCATCAGTTCTTCAAATGCCACAAGGGGCACCATGGTCCACAGATTTTAGTAGAGCTCCAGGATTGAGACAGACTAGAAAGAAGGCTTGACCATCCACTTCTGAAATAACAGGCATCTGAAAACCCTATGAACAGTGTTTTTTCTAAAACAGGTTTTTTTAAAAAAATCTAAATCTAGTAAACTTGGTGTTTTTTTCCTTTTTTATTATTATTAATTTCAATGAACATCTACAGAGATTTTGGATTCCATTCATTCATTGTTGCCTTTTTCTCCCCAACCACTCACCCCCTACCCCCACCCCCAGTTCGCTCCTCTCCTTGAAAAGCAAAAGAAAAACTTCTTCATTGGTACACAATCGCCATCCCCCCACACATCCCCACTCCCACCCCAAGTATACTCCACTCTGCAACCCTCATTCCAGACTCTTATGATAATCATAAACTTGGTATTTTTTAAAAATAATTTCCTTCGTCTCTGCTACAAGAATGATTTCAGCTGGATGAAATGTAGATTATGGAGCTTTGATCTTGGTTTTTCTGTTCGTCAGAAGTGAGGTAGTTTACAGAGTTGGAGTTGGAGGAAGTCATACATCTACAATTGTTCCATGGAAGACCTTTTGGCCCAGGCCCAGGGAGAAGGATAAGACCCATCAGTGCTCATTCAATTAGGTAAACCTTACAGTCCAATTAGTGAGTGCATTATCATCTAAAATGTATATAAATTTCCAATTTTCAGTTATTCTAGGTCAGTAAAATTCAAGTACACAACTGGAACATGCTGTGGATGCAGAAAATTAATACAATGAAGGCTTCACAACAGCTGTGCCAGCTACTTCTTAGTAAGTAGTAAACTCTTTAGGATTTTGTTTGTTTTGAACTGAAGAATGATGTTTTCTATTTAATATTCATTTTCTGTGCTTTGTACTTTTGGACTCCTAGAAATCCTGGTTAGTTTTATTCTCCTTTCCCCCGCCCCGCCCCATTTCAAATGCATCTTCATTAGCTATGTTTTAATATATCACTCCAGTGACTCTTGATCACAATGATCCCTTTGAACTGTGGAATAGGTGAACAACCTTTTGAAACAAACCCACACTGTGGTGCAATGCAGCCAGAAAAAGCAAATGAATTGACAGCCAAGTAAAAAGGTGATTGGGTTACCCAAATCAAGGCTGCCATGGCAGGAAAAGTTTTACACATTTTCCTAAGTGACTGTTATGTAAAACATGGACTTTATGTGCATCTGTAAGTAGCCACAGCTCTGATATTTAAAGAGCCTTGTTCTTGCCTGCTCCCCTCTCCTTGGAATGGAGAGTCAAGAGACCAGGGTTTACATATTAAAAATGAGAAACCAAATCAAACAGTGACTTATTCTTTAAAGTAAACAGAGCAAAGGCTATCCATGGCAGATGCAACTCAAGAGCTGGCTCTATGCAGACAAAGAGGAGATTATGAAAACAAATTTCTTCCACTGAAATAATTATCTTTAATTACAGAATCAGGAACTGCATTTAATGGTTTTCATATTCACAGATTCTTTTTCTTTTTTTGTTGAGATTTTAATGAAAGATTTTAGAAAACTTGGATTTCCATTCATTCATTGTTGCACATTTTCCTCCCTGTCCACTCCTCATCCCTCTCCCCCAGTTCGCTTTTCTCTTTGAGAAGAAAAAAAAATTCTTTCATTGTTATATAGTACCCCCTGCCATCCGCCCCGAAACAGATGAGGGAGAGAACTGTTTGAAGGAATATATAATTAGGTATTATTTGCATGGCAAGGATCCAGAATAAGAGCTACATAGTAAAGTTCACAGATTTTTAAGGGTAAATGATGCTGACAAATCCTCATAAGAATCCTGCAAAGCTTTGTTTATAGGACTTTTTGTTTGTTGGCTTGTTTTTTGTGATTCTGCTGTCCAGGTTCTCCTCTGTTGAATTAGAACCAGCATCTCCTTCAAAGCCTTGCTGAAATTCTTCCTCTCGGAGCCCTCCCCTGACACCTCAAGCCTTTCTGATTCCCTCTTTCTGCAGTGGAGTCACCGAGTGCACATATGGCCAAGCTTTCAGCTACTAACTGAGAGACCATCAGTTTGGACAAACTCAGAGGCACCTCTGAGGAGAGACCTGGTGAGCTGCTTTAGAAAGCCTCCCAGAGTTCTGGAACCCCTCTGGAGCTGTTCTATCTGTACAGATGAGGTCCTCTTGAGTCAAAATTGTCTGGACAACTAGGCTTCCTCCCCGCTTGCTTCTTGTTTGTATTTCTAAAATCCACAAAGTCATGCTGTCAGCCCACCACACCTTGGCACTTTGTTGAGCTGTTTCTCTTAAGCTGATAATCTGAAGGACCAGAGAAATCACTCCATTCAGAATTCCTTTGAAATACTAAATTAAAAAATAATATGCCTCTGATTCATTCCATTGTGTTCTGTTCATCTTCCCTGCCATCTTCACCATAATTCTCTCAAAGGCAGGAATATTATGTCTCCTTTCACCACAGCCCCAAGCATAATGCTGCATAAATAGTCAGTGACAGAGGCTTTGATGAGTGTGGAAATTTGTCCAAGGGATTGCACTATTGTTTTCAAAGTTCATTCAGATATTTGAAACACGGTCACAGGCTATCTCCAACAGGTAGTAAAATTTATTTCTTGGCCAACTAGTTGAAGGTGAACAAGGCTGACCACAAGGTTGCTTCAGTCATTCCTGATATCAGTGTGCACAGAGATTGCGTCTACCTGAAATTTTCTGCTAGTGTCAAGTCCTCAGGTGACAAGGCTGTTCTTTCAGTACTGTGAAATATCTCTGTTTATTTGTTGTGTTTTTAAGTGTGTACTCTGGTTGGAGTCATGCTTTGTTCTAACCAGTTTGGAGCTGAGAAGAGAGTGTTAAACAAAGCAACTAAGTTTTGCAATGGGAACTTGATGTTTCCTGATAGAATCATTGGAACCTTCACAATTACGGGAACAGCCTCTTGTCAAAGATTATTGGCTAGAATATTGCCAAGCAGTTAAAGAACTTCCTAATATGCGTATGAACAATTGGCTTGTTTACCCTAAATAAAGGCAAGTTCTTCCTTACTTTAGATTCCATCCCCACTTCATATACATAAATTCTAGCTTTTCTTCTATAAAAGTGGCAGACTCTTATATTGTTTATGAAGTTCTTTTAAGAACTTCTACATAGTAAGTTCTGCTGTGTACAAAAGACTGGCTACGAGTTCTGAGTAAAAAGATTAATGCACACCCATGTTTATTGTGGCTTTGTTCACAATAGCAAGGAGTTGGAAACAACCCAAGTGCTCATCAGCAAACGAATGGTTGGAGAAGCTGTGGTACAATCACACAATAGAATACTACACTGCATTGAAAAACAAGGAATT
>NW_006400082.1:915813-944070 GCF_000299155.1 Elephantulus edwardii | reverse complement strand
TAACACTGAATGAATGGAAATCCAAAATCTCTGTAAATGTTCATTAAAGTTAATAAAATAAAATTAAAAAAGAAAAAATATTAACTTTACTGGTAATATAAGGATCCTTGATGGTGCAGAGGGTAAGCACTTTGCTGCTAATCCTCCACAACTCTTTTGGGAAAAAGAAGATGCCGTCAACTTCCATAGTGATTTCTAGCCTTGGAAATTCTCTGAGGTAGATCTAATCTGCCACACAGGGTAACTGTGAGTTGGAATTGACTGCATCAATGGCTTTAATGTAAACATAGGCTAAGTCTCTAGCTCTGGTGATTAAGATTCTGATAACATATGTCCATTGAGAGACCAACTGTATGAAGATATCACACTATTAAGAAATAGGTTTGGTGTAATTGTACTGAAGTGCACACACATGCAATATATGATCTGAATGCATACTTGTGTACATGCTGTTGTTGTGTGCTCTTGAGCCAATTCCCCCTCACCAACTCTATAGGACAGAGTATTGATGCCCTGAGAGTTACCAAGCAGTCATCTTTATGAAAATAGGGCTTTTCTCCCCTCAGAATGTCTAGTAGGTTCAAACTCCTAACCTTTTGATTTGTAGTTGAGTGCTTAACTATGGTGTCACCAAAACTCCTCTTGAGTACAAGTCTGTGTATTATAAATAAAAGTAGACATGTAAAAACTTGAACTCATTGCTGTTGAGATCCTTGGGTTTCTAAGGTTCTAAACAGCATGGGAGGAGAGTTTCCATCTTTCTCCCAAGGAGCTTCTGGTAGATTTGAACTACCACAGAGGCTTGGCCTTTGGGTTAGCCGCAAAACTCACTAGGGACTATGTGACCTTAGTTAAAAATAGAGATAACTATTTCAGTCTTTTTTTTAGCTTTCCTATTTTTTATTTTTTTTAATTTTTTTTTACAAAATGTAACAATCTCCCTTTATCTGTGGGAGATACATTCCAAGATCCTCAGTGGACGCCTGAAAACTCAAACAGTACATAATATAAGTATAGGTACTAAGCATAGAAGATTGCTCAATCTATTCTCTCTCTCTCCCCGCCCTTCTCTCATATATCTGTCTGTCTTATCTATCTATCTAGACAGATATAAATAAATACAGAGAGCTCTGGTGGCCTCATGGCAGGAAGCTGCACTGCAATACCGAAGGCATGCAGTTTAAGGCTACCAGCCTTAGATAGGCAATATCCTCTGGTGTTGATGGGTTGGTTCAGACACTATGGTACACAACAACAACAATCTTGTGTTGTGTTAAGTACTGTCGAGTCACTTACCACTCATAATGAACCTATGTACAATGGCTCTGAACCCTGCTCTCTCCTTAGCCAACCTCATCATCTCCAAAAAACCCACCCCTGTTACCTGAGTCACTGAATCAGTCTATCTCAACAAGGGTCTTTCTCTCTTGTGCTCTCCCTCCATCCTTCCAACCATAATGTCCCTCTCTAAGGACTGGTTCCTTCTTGAAACATGTCCAGAGTATGTCAGACAGAGCTTCAGAATTTTTGCCGCCAAGGAGTAGCCTAGTTTCACCCTCTTCAGGATTAACCTGTTTGTTCTAGCAGTCCATGGTATATTCCATGGTGTATTCAACACTCTTCTCCAAGACCACAGCTCAAAGGCCTCAATTCTTCTGTCACCTCTAGTCATTGTCCAGCTTTTTGATGGATAGCAAGTAATTGTGAAGACCATGGCCTAGATCAGGTGCACCTGAGTTTCTAGACATTGTTACTCTTCAATACTCTTCAGTACTCTTGAATTACTAATGCAAGTCATCTTTTGATTTCCTGGCTGCTGGTTTCAAGAATGTTCATTGTGGATTCAAGAAAACGGAAGCTGTTAACAATTTCAATCTCTTCACTGCCTATCATCATGCTGCCAATTGGCTCAGTGGCGAGAATCTTTGTTTTCTTGATGTTGAGCTTCAGTATATCTAGATCTATTTGCATATAGTATTTATTCTTCCACTTACGAAATGGCTTGCCTCTGGAAACTCTAAGAACAGTGCTCAGGCCTTTCGTTCATAGGGTCACTATGAGTCGTCTACAACTTGATGGCACCTAACGACAATAACAACGATGACATAGAGCTATGCTGGCCTAATGGACTGAAAGTTATGCTACCAAGCCCAAAGTGAGTGATTTTAATATGCAGCCCTCAGGCCTGGTTCAAATTGTTTTTCTGTCAAACATTCTTCTAGGTGGTATAGCATTGGTCTGTGCATTGCTGTACAGAGGTAACTCGTGGTTGCTGTGATGCTGACCCTTGTGACACTGATGTGCCAAATGTGATAATGGTTACCCATGGTGGACAGTGTGTACTGGAGCTTCCTGATTAAAACAAGCCTGGGAGCAGAAGTGGCATCCACTTCTGAAATAGCTTGCCCCCGGAATCTCTATGAATAGTGCTCAGGCCTTTTGTTCATAGGGTCACTATGAGTCGTCTATGACTCGATGGCACCAAACGACGATGATGACATGCATATACATACTAAACATAGTCTGTATATACCTTATACATACTATGTTAATTTTTCTGCATATAAGCTTATAATGAAGTTTAATTTAGAAACTAAACACAGCAGGAGATGAACAAAAATAATAACAAAATAGAAAAATTTGAGAAATGCACTTTGGTGAAAGTTGTGTGAGATGAAAGAAAGCAAAGGCTGTAGGCCCTGTAATATACAGCTCAGCTACTATGTTTGATCCCTGTTAATCACAGAGAACTGAAGCAAGAGGAAAGGAAAGACGAATGTACGTGGTTTTCATCTCCAGGAAACATTTGTCTCACAAATGCGCACTTGAAATATTTAGGTTGTTGATTTAAAATAATTATCCTTGAAAAATGTTTGGTATTTGTTTAGCCTCAAGTGTGGTTTGATTCCTTCCCATGCCCTAAAGAACTATACTTAAAAGAATTTTGTCCTTTTGCCCTTTCCCATAATTCAACAGCAATCATGAATTTCGTTCCAGGGACAATTGAGTCTGTTTTGCAGAATGAATAGGAGAATTCAATTGCTTTTCCCCCCACAGAACGTCTTTACTTTCTCATCTTTCAAATGTCCACTGTTTTAGGATATCTTTTTAATGGTAAATAAAGTCCCTGTAAAAATCATTGCCTTACCTGGGTTTGTTATTGCTCAAAATAATTTGCAGGTACTCCTTTGGAACAAAAGAAACACAGTGTAGGAGAGGCAGTTCAGTGGTTACTTTCCATAAAATCAGCACATATACTAAAATAGATACTTTGACTCAGAATTATTTGTGTGTCGCATTTATTTTATAAAAAATGCATTCTTCTTTCTCATTTTTTAGTTATAATTCAATCATGCATCCAGTCAGTTAATAGGCTTATAGCGAGTACTGTTGTTGTGCTGTTAACCCAGAGATGGTGACTTTATGGCAGCTCAAATCCACTGGCGACTCCTTAGGATAAAGATGGACAGTGTCCTTCTATGTAATTTACATCCTTGTAAACCCACCGGAGAGTCAAACTGCTACAAACTGCTTCTGACTTGAAGGCCATCAGAGAGAGACATTAACTAGAATTTTGGGACAATGAGTTTGGGCTGTAAAATAAACCAGATTTTCCCTTATTAAAACAAGCAAAACATTGTGGATGGACAAAATATGCATAAATTGTTGCATTAAATTAACTTCCTTTGAGAATTTTCATTCAAACTTCAATTAAATAATAAAAGAAAAAGTTAAAACATATTCATTAAATGGAAAACCCCAAAAATTAAGACTAAAAGTAAAGCTTAATTAAAGTATTATGATGTCTTTTTCCTCCAAATCTATGCATCCTTTCTCAAGACTTACTGGGTCTGTATGCAGAACAAATTATTTGAGAAACTGGACTGCATGAATAAGAAGGTGACATCAGGATCAGAGAAAGATTCATCAACAACTTGTGATATGCAGACATAACATTGCTTGCTTAAAGGGAAGAGGACTTGAAATGCTTTGAAATTCCTTCAGAAGATCAAAGACTACAGCCTTCAGTATGAATTATATCTTGACATAAAGAAAACAAAGCTCCTCATCACTAGGCCAATAGGAAACATCATGACAGATGGAGAAGAGGTAGACATTGCCAATTGCTTCATCTTGCTTGGAAGCATAGTCAATACCCTTAATACCAGCAGCCATGAAATCAAGACATATTGCAGAGACCTTTCCAAATCACTAAAGAGAGCAAAGATGTCACTTGGAAGACTAAGGTATGCCCGATCCAAGTCATGGTCTTTTCAAGCATTTGCTAGGCATCTGAAGAATGGATGATGAATAATGATTACAGAAGAACAATTGATGCCTTTGAGTCATGGTATTGGAGAAAAGTGCTGAATATCACATGGACTGGCAAAAGAACAAACAAGTATGTCTTGGAAATGGTGCAGCCAGGGTTCTCTTTGGAGGCAAAGAGAATGAAACTTTGTCTCACATATTTTGGACATGTTGTTAGAAATGACCAACATACTTGGAAAAGGACATTATAATTGGAAAGATGGAGGGTCAGTGAAGGAAGGGAAGATCCTCAACAAGGTGGATTAATACAGTCACTGTAAGAGTGAATGTGTTAGAGATGATGAAGATGACACAGGATAGAGCAGGGTTCAGATTCATTGTTCATAGGGTCTCTTTGAGTCATAGTTGACTCAATGGCTCTTAACAACAACAAAAACAACAAGAACAATGAAGTATTATAAAATATACATTGCCTTTCAATTCCAGTAGAAGGTTTCATTTCCTTTATACTATCAAGTTGATTACAACTGAACTTATTTACCCATAGGGCCATCTCCCTTGGATCACCTTTGGGATGATTTCTTCCTCATATTACTTTGAAGAGCCAGCGTAGAGGAGCCTAAGGGCATTTTCTGCTAGATTTGGTCTCTGCTGTTCAAGGATTACTATAGAACAGATTTTGGTAGAGAGTGCTCAAGGAATCTTCACTTGGATTCTCCTTGTTTTAATTAGACAAATTGGGGTCACCTCAAGGGTCTGGATATTTGGAACTTCAGACAATTTTAGGAAACAAGCAAACTAAACCTAGTGTTTTGTATACTTTTTATGTGTCAGCTTTAATATTGGTTCTTTGTACATGTTACCTAATTTACTCTTAATTCCAGCTCTGAAATAAAGTCATATTTATCTCCTTAGTGAATTCCAAATACATTCACGTTTCACAGGAATTAATTTGTTTAGACATACAAGTGGGACTGATGAGCTTTGAACCCATGACCATGTTATACTTCTTGTTCAACAACATTTTTTTTCTTGATCCCAATTCTGTGACAGAGAATCTATGCTATTTCCAGGCTCTGGGATAGGTTTCTTAGGTTTTTATTGAATGTCATAAATTTATTTTGACTCATAGCCACTCCTTAGGAGAATTCTCATGTAGTGTTTTCCTGGGCTTGCTGTGATGCTGAGCCTTGTGTCATTGGGGTATCAAATATCATAATGATCTCCCAATGTGGACAGTGATTGGTGGAGCTTCCAGATGTAGAACAGGTTTGGAAGCCAGAGTGGCATCCAATTCCTTAATCACATGCCTATGGAAACTCTATGAACTTGGAGAAATGACGATAATTATGGAAAGGCATTAGGTCTTTTTTTCGTAGAGTCACTATGAGTCATACTCGATGACAATCAACAACAACAATCCTTTCTCATGACCTTGCTACTAGGTGAATTCAAACCACCATTTGTAGGTTAACATCTGAACACTTTATTGTACCTTCAAGGCTCCTTTAGGTATACACATCTATTATTCATCCCTTCTAGCGGCCTTGACAGGCTAATAGTCACTTATTTTATCTCTATTTGATATAAATCTTTAATGTCATCCAGTTGTTGTTGTTATGTGCTGTCTAGTCGCTTGCAACTCAAAGCAATCCTATGTACAACAGCCCTAAACTCTGCTCCATCCTGTGCCAATCTTACTGTCTCCGACACACTTACACCCATTACCTCAGTCACGGAATCAATCAGTCTCATCGAGGGTCTTCCTCTTCTGTGCTGTCCCTCCACCCTCTCAAGCATGACGTCCCTCTTCAAGGACTGAAGCTGCTTTGCAACATGTCCAAAGTATGTCAGATGGAGCTTCAGATTCCTTGCCTCCAAGGTGCAGTCTGGCTTCACTCTCTCCAGGGCGAACTTGTTTGTTCTCCAACAATCTATGGTATATTCAATCCTATTACCAATGCACACATCAACTCAAAGTCATCCATTTTATTCAACACAAACAACATCAGCAACAACAATAGCAAAATACACAATTCATTGTTAACAATTCCAACGCATTATGACCTCTCATATTACTGAGTAGAATTGCTTCATACGGTTTTGGTGACAGCTGGCACACATGGTTAAGCATCCATCCACTAGCTGAAAAGTTGACAGTTCAAAGCCACCTAGAAAAGTGTTAGAAGACAGTTTAGATCTGGTTCCAAAAGCTCACCATTATAAAAAGCCTCTAAAGCACAGTTCTGCTCTAATACACACGGGGTCATCTTGAGTCTGAACTCTCTAGCAGCTAACAATAGTATTTTTAGAAGCAAGTCATCAGACCTTTCTTCCATTACACTTCTGTATGAGTTTGAACTGACAATCTTTTGGGTTGATAGTCAATCACAAACATTTGCATCATCCAAGAAGTCTGTTTCATAGGTATCATGTTCTTCTCCTTAATGAATGTCTTTTCTCTAAATAAGATAATGATGATAATTAATATTATTATGCATTAAAATAATAGTAATAGCAAAAGAAATATTAATACCATATAATGTGTAATCTTATGTATATAAGGTATTCCATTTAAGGTAGCATCTCACTTCAACTTTCAATTACCCTAGTATTATCATCTTCACTTTCTAATCTTGGAATTGAGATTAAGAGATTTGCATAAGATCACACAACTAATGGATGAGAAATCTAGGGTTCAAACTGTCAGGTTTGACTCTGGGTAGTGGGGTCGAACAACTGCTAGGTTGTTGTGTCCTTCCAAGTGTGAAGTCCTTAGGATTTGCTGGGTTTTAGTCTTAGATATCCTCTATTGTGCCTATCTTAAAATTATCCAATTTTGCTAAATCAATAAATATTGTGAAAACAATAAATAGGAATTCTTGTCTTCCTGTTCTCCTTCTAGTTAAATAATCTATTAGAGTGAAGAAGGTGATTTCATTCATAAACCTGAACCATGGAGTTGAAGACTAACTGCTGTTGTTATTGCTGGCAAGATATATTTTGGTACTGAACACAAATTGCTTTTGTTGTTAGGTGTCAACTAGTTGACTCTGACTCACAGTGACTCTATGTACGACAGAATGAAACCCAGTCCATTCCTGTGTCACCCTCGTGTTCTCCACTATGCCACTATGATTTAAGTTCATTGTTGCAGTCACACTGTTAATTAACCTCGTTGAGGGTGGTCTTTTTTTGTTTGTTTGTTTGTTTCTTTGTTTGCCTTCCACTTATCCAAGCATGATGTCCTTTTCCAGGGGTTGACCCCTCCTGATATTAAGGCCAAGTATGTGAGATGAAATTTTACCATCCTTGCCTTCCAAGAACCTATTCTTAGGAAGGATACTATACTACACCAGGATATGATATTGCATGAGACTAACTTTTGCTTGTTGCAGTAAGAGATGCCTATGCCAGCCCATTCCCAAAAAAACAGAGCTCCAACAGAATGTACAAATTATCAAAGAATGTCATGAGTGTTGTACACAAATAAAATCTAGTGGGGGAAAAAATCCAAGAAGAACTCAAATGTACATGCACAGAGAACTGTCAGAAATTCAAACTGGGTTTAGAAGAGCCTGTGGAAAGGATTTAATTGCTGATGTCTAATGGATCTTAGCTTAAAGCTGAGAATACCAGAAAAATGTCTAATTCTGTTTTTCTCTTTCTTTTGCTCCTACTGTACAAAGACATGCAATTGTGTAGATCATAATTAATTTTGGTTAACATTAAGAAGAATGAGAATTCCAGAACACTGAATCATACTCACTGAATCATAGTGAAACCATAGTGAAACATAGACAAAGAAGTAGTTATTCAAATAGAACATGCGTACACTATGTGGTTTAAAACCATAAAAGCTGTGTACCAGGCTTATATCCTTTCACCATACCTATTTATTCTGTATGTTGAATATATAATCTGAGATTATATGAAGGAAACTGTGGCATTTAGGATTGGAAGTAGAATCATCAGCAACTTGTTTTATGTAGATAACATAACTCTGTTTGCTGAAAATAACGAGAACTTGGGAGTACGTGATGGAGAAACTGAAACTATAGCCTTCAACATCAAGGTGGGTTGTGATATTAAGGGTTTATTGTTCAAAATAGCTTCCCTAGCCATTAACTGCCTTTGCCATGTGGTTGGGTGGGAATATGCAAATAGGATGCATTAGCTGTTAGATAGAAGAAGAGCTGAGAGACAGAGACAGAGTAGAAAAAGCTGGTCCCAAGCAATAAACAAGCCTTTATTAAGTAGATCTGAGAGGTACTCCAGGTGACTGTGCTCAGAGATGATAAGAATGTTGTGCAGGTAGACAAAAGCCATTTTTCATTTATAGGCACTGTTAAGGAGATTGAGAAGGATGGTAGTTTGCTTGGGAAGTTTGGGGCAGGGGTCCTGTCAGGATATGGTCAGGCCTAGGGCTTTATCAGGATGTGTTCATCTAGTCACCTTGTCAGGATAAAGTCAGGCCCTATGAAGACATTGTCAGGCCTGGGGCTATATATTTGGAGTAGGTGGGGTACTGCAACATTATTCCTCCATTATCCTATTCACAAGGGGATTGGCTAGTCTCACCAATTCAAAAGGGGATTGGCTAGTCTCACCATTAAATTGAGCAAATCCAATAACAGAATTTGAGACCCTCACTATCAGCAAAGAAGAAGTAAGAGAATGCAACATATTCTTCGGAGTCAGAGATTCTTGCATCAGTCAGACCAGGGCCTATAGACGCAGCAGAGTAACTACTTGCAACAGATAACCACAGATCTGATAAGAGCAGACACTGGGACTTGCTACCCTACAGGGAACCAGAAGTAAGAACTTGTGTCCATGTTTGTAGGCATATTATTAGAGCTGTGAGGAGATATAGTCACAGATGGCAGCACTGGCTTAAAGCTGTGAAGCTCAAGGTTGAGGTGCCTATGAGCAGCTGTCCTGGCTGAGTGATTGTATTCTGTTGTTCTGAGTTATAACCTTTTGGTTTTCTTAATATAGTTCTATGTTGTTTATGAGCTATCACAATGGATTTTGGACCTGTAAAGTAGTAAGATTGTTGTTGGGATGTGTAGAAAGAGGTGTGGGAGCTTGGGGAACATGTCTGACCTCATGTAAATTGGTTTTGTAGTGTTGATATTGTTGGCTGGGACAGTTCCCCTCTGTGGAGTTGGAGGTCAGATATGACCATCCCCACCACAGTACTCTTGTTCTCTTTACATGAATTATGTCTAAACATCAAGAAAACAAAATCTTCACACTGGAACCAATAAGCAGCATTCTGTTAAGTGGAGAAAAGATGGAAGTTTTAAATTATTTCATTTTACTTGAGTCTATAACCAACATCCATGGAAGAAGCAGCAGTCAAGAAATCAAATTATTTCATTGGTTGGATTTACTACCAAGGACTCTTTAAAGTGCTGAAGAGCATGGGACAATCTCCTTCCCTACAATTTTCAGCTTTCCAAAAATTCACTGGAGGGCCAGTCTTGGGGTCAGTTTGTACTCTAGCACAGTGAGCTTGCATGAGTATAGTTAGCTAGGGGATGAGAAAGGGGAAAAATAACTTTTACTTTGTGTCTTTTATGTACTGGGAAAAAATGGAATAAGACTCAGTGGGAAAATAAAGATTGACTATTACCTATGGAACTGTCTATCTATATGTGTTTACCATTATCACAAATAGAGAAGTGGAAGTAAGTTTAACAGAATTATACTTATAAAGCTCTTAACATATTCACCATCACTTCCTAATACTTGAGACCATTGAGTGGAGTCAGAATGAACCCATAGTACTGACTCCCCAGCATGTTTTCAGAGGCAGTAAACTGCACGGGAGGAAATTGCCTATCTTCTGTGGGCAATGTGGATTTGAAGAGTGTGCAGTCTCAAATTCAAAGAGGTCCCCCAAAGGGAGAAATACTTGACAATCTGCTTCCTTAAAGATTTGTAGCCTTGAAAACTCTGCAGGGCAGTTTTACTTCGTCCTTCAGAGTGATTGAGAATTGTGTCAAAGTGCCTAATTTCTGTCAGTTGTATTCTTTGCTTTTAAATAGGTTTGTATAAATTATGTATACTGCATTGAAACAAATGAGGGAGAGAACAGTTTAAAAGTAATGTATGATTGGATATTATGGGTATGACAAGAGTCCAGAATGAAGGTTGCATAGTGGAGTATACTCAGGGGCCTGGGGGGTGGGTGTGTGTTGTATACCAATGAAAGGATTTTTCTTTTACTTTTCAAAGAGAGGAGTGAACTGAGGGGGAGGGGTGGGCAGGGAGAAAAGTGCATCAATGAAAGAATGGAAATCCAAAATCTCTGTAAATATTCATTAAAACTTATAATAAAAAAATGCATTTATAATGTTGTTATTGTTTGAAATGCTAGTGCACACATTCAAACAACTTTTCAGGGACACCTAAATATATCCTAAAATACAAAGTTAGTAATATTTCCCACAGTACTTAGGGAGCTCTGATGGCTTAGTGGAAGGAGTTGCACTGTCAACCCAAAGCTGCTACTCTCTAGGACTAAGATAGGCAACCTACTTCTATAGGATATGCAGCCTCTGAAGACCCACTGGAGGGTCAACTATGAGTCATTTCCAGTTAAATTGAACAAAGAACCCAAAACAACAATAGTAGTACTTAGATCAATAGAAAATTTATTTTGTTATTTGTTCTCCAATCTGACTTAAATTGCTTCTAAGATAACTTGACCAGATGTTCTTCAGTGGCTAATAGAGCAAATGAGATGGTCCATTCCTCATTATGTTTTTACATCTCTAATGAAATTTATGGATGAGCTGTAACAGGTATCTATGATTATTATTTAGCCTTACTTTAAGAGTCCCAATATTGGGAATCTCTGCTGTGGACCAAACACTTTTAAGTAGGCTACATTTCTCTGTTTATCAGCTAATCAACAGATATGTTGACTAGTTAACTTTTCTTCAGGACACAAATCCTCTTCCTCCAATCCTAGGCATCTTGCCTAAACCCCATTCTTTCCATGGCTGTCTGTCTACTAATCTCTTTTCAAGTGTTAACTGATAATTTAAGGTGTGACCACTCTCAGGAGTATTACATTTCAAAAGAGGCCTCTGAGATAGAAAAAAAATACTTCAATTAAAGGAGCTCAAGTAGGGAAGAAGGTTGTTATTCTTTAACCTACTTGTAAATTGAGTTCCAGGCAATTTAACCAAGATTGTAGCTAGAGCCCCTGTAGACTCCTTTCCCTGCATATAATTCCCTCCAACTCTGAGATCCAATGACTCAGATCGGACTTTCCTCCTTTTCAAGCATCAGGTCACAATCACTTCAGCCTAAAATAAATTTCACTCATCTTTGTCTTAGCTATAGGTTGTAGCTAAAGTCATGCAGCACAGAAACATTAAAGCTAGTGTAGACTATTCCTGTGTGGCATCTTAATAGTGTGTAAAAGAAATGATTTGTATTTCTGAGACTCAGCACCTGCTATAAGACTTTGGCAGATCAGGTTTGCATAAACATAGTAATGTTATTTTATGCTTTGAAAGTATATTCTATTACAAATTCAGTTGCCTGTTTTCTTGGAGATTTGGAGATACTGAAGTATGAAGCAACTAGGATGTCAGGTTTCTCATTAATATTTTATTCCATTCTACTCTATAAGATCTATCTATCTATCTATCTATCTATCTATCTATCTATCTATCTATCTATCTATCTTTACATAAACTGGGTTCCATTGCATTAACTGAGACTGATGGTGATTCTTGTGTACCAGATTAGAACTGTGCTCTATACATTTTCAGATCTGTGATCTTTCAGCTATAGATCACCAGGATCTTCTTCTGAGACAGCTCTGGTCGACTGGGATGTCAAACCTCTGAGACAGTAGGTAAGCATATTCATCATTTGTACCATTTAAGATCTTCTATATACAGGTATGCAAAGAAGGCTATTCTTTGGAAAGGAACATCATCCTTAAGACATGGAGGGATGATAAAAGACCCTTGATGAGATGGACTGGCAGAGTGACTGTAGCTATGGACTCTAGTGTGTTAGAGAGGATGAGGATAGCACAGGAGAGAGCAAGGTTTAGATCCGCTCTTCATAGGGTCATTGAGTCTTATTCGACTCAGTGGTACCTACAGCACCAACAGATACATATATGCACGTGATGCACACACATATATGCCATGTAAATATGCCTATATTTTCAATATAGTCTTATCTAATTACAATATGGAGGCAGCCTTTGGCTTCTCGAGGAGAGGCCAGTATAGAATGCTCAGGTGCTTGTGGCTTTCTTTTTGCCACAAGTGGGTGTTGGGAGAGCAGACTTGCCAGATGAACTGAGGGTCTCTGGCTCAGATGTCACCAGCATTTGGGTGTGCCAGAATGGTAAAACACTGACTGTTTTTCGTTGTTTCTGTTCAAACATTCTTCAAGGTCATACAGTCTTGGTGTGTCCACTTGCTGTACAGAGGTAACTTGTGGTTGCTGTGAAGGGGAACACTGTGACACTGATGTGTCAAATCCGCTAATAGTCCTCCATGGTGGACAGTGTTTGGCGGAACTCCCCGGTGAAAACAAGCTTGGAAGCAGGAGTGCCATCCACTTCCGTAATAGCTTGACTCTGGAAACTCTATGAACCTGGAGAAAGTGTTGAGGACTTTCGTTCAGAGGGTTGAGAGGGTCGCTATGAGTCGCCTATGATTTGACAGCACTTAACAACAACAACAACAACAACAACAACAACAACAACATATTTTCAATTACAATAGAATAACAATTAGATATATGCTTAAGGGCAGAGCTTTCTTTCTTTTTTTTCTCTATGTTTAGCCAATGCTGGAGACTAGGTATGCATTTCAAAACAAGAATCTTCACTGATCTTAAGTCAGTTCCTAATAAAAATGCTTCTCCCTTGAGTTTCTCCAAGGCTATAAAGCTTAACAGGAGGAGACTGCCCATCCTTCTCTTGTGGAGCCACCAGTGGATTCAGACCCCTAGGAACAGGAAGGCTTCTGGTTAGCAGTGCAAGGTGCTACAGACTCAAGGTGCTCCCCAGAGCCCCTTGGATACAAAAGGAGACAAGTATATGCAGAATTTAGGTTACAAAGATTTTTCTTTCCCTCTCTATTGTTATCTTTCCTGTTCAATCTTGCTTCATTTCTTTTCCCCTTTAAAATGTAGCAAATGATAAAATGAGGACTGTTAATTATTCTTATAATATAGAGACATATGCCCAGTTCCAGGTTGCTTGATTTTGTAGGGTTATAACCATCTGTTTGGTGGTTTGCTTTTTTAAAATTTGGGTTGGCCAAGGACAGAAGTCATCAGTATGAAAGCATAGTTTGAAAAGTGACCTTTTCCTATATAGTTAATTGAGAAAGGTGTATGTACTTTTGACACACACACACAAACACACACACACACAGCCTATTTTAATGCAAACCCACAGCTGGGGCATCAAATTCTGACTGATAGTGACCCTATATGACAGAATAGAACTAACTGAACTGCCCCACAGTGTTGCCCCACAAGGCTATGGAAGCTGGTTGCCACATCTTTCTTCCACTGAGGGGTTTGAACCACTAATCTTTTGGTTAACTGAGCACTTTAGCACTAGTACCATTAGAGCTCCCCTTCTAGTGTAGACATTCATATGTAGCTATTAAACCTTATGGGCTATGCCATAAGTGATGGAGGTCAAAGCAGTCAGCTATTTTCCAATCTGCTTTTGCTATTTGGTTACAGTATTATGTACCCGTGTGTAAAGATCTATTTTGGAATAGATGCAAAAATAAAACTGTAGTCTTGAATTTGTAAATTTAATGATTGCTTCTTAGTAATTTAGATTTCAGATGCTTAGGTCTATAGAAATTCATTTGACCTTTTCTGAGTAACAATATTTGTTTCTTTTGTGTTTTTCTATGTCTTGGGTTAAAAAAAATATGGCTTTCTCCCTGAAATAATCAGGCAACTCTCTTTTTAGCAGAAATTTATGCAATATAAGAGATAATGGTTCAAAATTGGGAAGGGTGTACGTCAGGGATGTGTCCTATTTCCATACCTTTTCAACCTGTATGCAGAGCAGATTATCCAAGAGGCTGGGCTCTATGAGGAGAAGCATGGCATTAGGATTGGTGGACGATCTATCAACAATCTGTGTTATGCAGATGACACAACCTTGCTCGCTGAAACTGAGGAGAATCTCATGCCCTTACTGCAGAGAGGGTCAAGGACTGCAGCCTTCAATATGGACTGAGGCTCAATGCCAAGAAGACAAAAATTCTCACCACTGGACCAATTGATAGCATCAGGATGGATGGCAAAGAGATTGAGATTGTTCACAGCTTCTGTTTGCTCGGCTCCATGGTCAACACTCTTGGCACCAGTAGCCAGGAAATCAAAAAACGTATTGCTATGGGAAAGTCTGCTGTTAGGGACCTCTCTAAAGTACTCAAGAGCAACAGTGTCTCTCTGGAGGCTAAGGTGTGCCTGATACAGGCCATGGTATTTGCAATCACTTGTTATGCATTAGAGCGCTGCACAATGACTAGGGAGGATAGAAGGAGAATTGACGCCTTTGAGCTATGGTGCTGGAGGAGAGTATTGAATGTACCATGGACTGCCAAGAAAACAAACAGTTTCATCCTAGAGAGGGTTAAATCACGCTGCTCCTTGGAGGCAAGGATTCTGAGGCTTCGTCTAACATACTTTGGACATGCTGTAAGGAGACACAGGTCTTTAGAGAGGGACATAATGCTGGGTAGAGTCGACGGACAGCACAGGAGGGGAAGACCCTCTATGAGGTGGATTGATTCAGTGACTGGGGTAATTGGGATGGGTGTGTCAGAGGCAATGAGATTGGCACAGGATAGAGCAGGGTTTAGGGCTGTTGTACATAGGGTCACTATGAGTCGCAAACGACTCGACGGCACATAACAACAACAAGAGATAATATTAATGACACTTTCTCCTTCCCTTTTAAAGGAGGAGCTTTCAAAGTTACTTGGCTTGGTTACCTATACTATACTTGATGATCTTGTTGTTAGATGGTATTGTTATTAGATGAGTATGACTTGTAGCAACGCTAAGAACAACAGATCTGAACCCTGTCCATCTTCACAATCTCTGACATGCTTAAGTCATTGCTGCAATAACTGTGTCAATCCACCTGGCTGACGGTCTTCCCCTCTTTCACTGTTCTTCCACCTTCTCAAGCATGATATCTCTCCCTTTCCAAAATGAACAGACTCTCCTAGCAACAAGCCCAAACTGTGTGAGATGAAGTTTTATCATATGTGCCTCCAAGGAGCACTCTGGCTGCTCCTTCTCCAAGAAGATGTATGATCTAAGACACATCTAATCTGCTGATCAGAAAAATATATACGATACATGACCTACTCACTGCAAGAGTTTTCTTCTGAATATAGTTTAATAATCAAATCATGAATGGCTCATTTATTTGTTAATGAGTAACTTTTTTTTTTGCCCTCATTAAAAGAAATTATATGTAATTTAATGGAAATGACACACACATACATATAAGCATAGTTATACACACATATATATACATACATAATTTCTGTATAAATTCTTTCCTAATAACTTCACACATACACACGTGGAAACATGACATCGCACCTACCACCCAAATTTAGCAATTACAAACTTATGGCCTATCTTATTTCATAAAGATTGCCCAGGGCTAGAGTAGAAAATGAAGTGTTTGTGTTTGGAGGAGGAGAAAAATGAATCAATGTCTTTGGTGAGCAGTGTGGCGTGTGTGTTTGCAAAAGGGGGAGACAGGATTTTGTAAAATTAAGATTTATTGGTTCTTCCTTTCCAAGGTATTTCAGTATGAATTATGACTTATTTACCTTTATCATATTAGTATCACTACCATGGCTCCAGAAAATTTTGTTTACATTTTCATTTTAAAGTTATATGTAGATATGTGGAAGACACAAGTCATCTATGTGTAAACAAACAAAAAACACAGTCTGATGAGATAGCACTTCCAGAGAACTGACTATGTGGATAAAACATCTAGTTTATGTTTAACATTGAATGAGGCAAGAATGGGGTCTGGTCATGACTGAGCAATGAACTTGAGGTCTGGTCATTGCTGAGTGACCTTAGGTAAATCATGAAATCAATTACTCTGAGCTCCACTTTCTGATTTCTTTGACTTGTTTATTAAACATGTATTGAGCGAGTACTTTCTGTTAGGCACTGTAGGGAATACAGAGACAAATAACTCATTTCTCTTGACATCAAAAGGCTACAATCTAGTTGGAGTTGGATATTCTCAAGGGTCACTTCCAGCTGTGGTAGTATGATTTTAATTATTTATCTTATGTTAATCTTATTTTCTGAAGCACTCACTAGAACCATTACTTACAGGATAAAACCTGTGGTCTACTTATTTGAAAATGACCCAAATCTAACTGAAAGGTGCCTTTCTGGCTTTTATTTTCAATTTTTCTCTACAAAGACCATTCTTTCAAAATATGACTTTATATTTTTATTGGTGTCAAATCATTTGATCACCCAAGTTCTTCTGCCTCCTGGGTCCTCACTAATTTTTCTTTGCCTCTGATTTCTATGTGTGTGTGTGTTTTTAAAGGGGACATAATTCTTAATATAGAAATTTATAAATTCCCCAACAACTTCCTCCAGCCTTATAAATTCCCAGCAATTACAAAGTTTTTTCTCATGTAATGTATAATCATGACTTTAGAAAATCTTTCTAAAGCAGTCCAGTTGTGCTAGATTCTCATAGCAACCTGTGGTTTCACCCACCATATCTCTCTTTCCCACAAAGGAGTTTATGGACCATGAGATTTATGATTAGGAAGTGCCCTTTATTTACATTTTCATTTCCAATACACGTATACACAGTACATGATCCAGTGTAGACGTTCTAATGTTTGATGAAAAGATAATGGGATGCTTAAATCAACCTCCTTTTCTGTCTTTTAATTTTATTTTACCTTGAGCATGTGCCAAAGAGTTTTCCAAATGTTTGTTTACTTTATAATTGCTATGATATGATTTACATCTCCCAAACCAAGTGTTATTGCTATGAAGCTGGGACCTACTCATAGTTGATGCTCCATTGGGTTTCTGAGTTTGTAAACTGTGTGGAAGAGGGTTGTCCATCTCTCTCTGTCTCTACCTCTACCTCTACCTCTGTCTCTGTCTCTGCCTCTGTCTCTCTGTCTCTCTCAGAAATGCTGGTAGATTCTTACCATCAGAGAGGCATAGCTTTTGGTTTAGAAAAATGCACCACCAGAGAGCACCTATGTTGTTGTTGTTGTTGTTAAGTGCCATTGAATCTGCTACAAATCATAGCAACATTATGAACATCAGATCTGAATTTTGCACTATCCTGTACCATCCTCATTGTCTTTAACATGCTTGAGCCCACTGTTACACTGTGGCAATCCATTCTGTTAAATGTCTTCTCCTCTTTTCCTAACACTCCACTTCTACCAGTATAATGTCTTTTCTGAAAGACTGGTCACTCCTGAAAACATGTCCAATATACGTGAGATAAAGTTTTGCCATCTTTGTCTCTAACAAGCACTTTCTTTAATTAATAAATGGATTTCATTTTCAATTTATGAAGCTAATGAGATTTTTGAGTCTTCATCAAGTACTAATAACTCTTTCTTTAATCTGTATGATGAGAAAATAATCTGAAAAACTGGATTATAGGAAGAAAAATGTGACAGCAGGATTAGAGGAAAACTCACCAGCAACTTAGAGATACTCAGATTAAGTGGTAGTTTTGCTTAGTGAAGAAGATTGAAAGAATTTACTCAAGAAGCTCAAAGACTAGCCTTCAGTATGGATTACACCTCAATGTAAAGAAAACAAAATCTTTACAAATGGGCCAATAAGCAACATCATGACAAATGGAGAAAAAGATTGAAGTTGTCAAGTATTTCACTTTTCTTGCATCCACAAAAAACACCAAAGTAGGCAGCAGTGAAGAAGTCAAATAGCATACTTCATTGAGCAAATCTGCTAAACCTACTGTTAAGGACCTCTTTAAAGAACTAAATGGCAACAGTGTCTGTTTAAAGTTTAAGTTTCATGTTACCACGACATTTCAATAACTCCATATACATCAACTGTTGGATGCTTTTGAATTGAGTTAGTGAAGAATACTGATTATACCATAGACTGCTGAAAGAACAAACAAATCTGAAGAAGTACAGCCCCGTTATTAGGTAGAACCAATCCCTTAAGAATAGCATGCTTGAAAAAGTGGAGGGTCAACAAAGGAGAGGAAGACCCTCAAAAAGATTGGCAATAAGATTGGCATAGTGACTGCAAAGATGGGCACCAGGTACAACAGATCATGAGGGATAGAGAAGAATTAGGCAGGGCTTTGTTGTATATAGGTTTGCTTTGAATTGGTGTAGACTTGACAGCACCTAACAACAACAACAATGATCTTTACATGATGAGTCCTGGTGGCTTGGTGCGTTATGTATTGAACTGCTAAACATAAAAGTCTGTAGCTTGAGTCTGTCAACCACTCTGTGAGAGAAAGATAGGAATTCTCTTCAGGAAGTCTACGATCTCATGAATCCAAGGAGGGTCACTTTAAGTCTGAATCAACTAGATAGCAGGAAGTGGTTTATTTCATGGTAACGATTTTTGAAAAGTGATTTTATAAACCTCAATAAAGATATTCTGTGATAATTAATGATTATACACAACACAAATTTTTTTTATATTTGGAAAGACTTGGATGTCCTTTTGCATTTTGAAAAATTTGAAATGATAGTACAGAGATCTTCATGGTCAGAATTTATAAAAGACATTTGAAACACTTTTATAAATACTTTTTATTTTGGACCTTATGAGAATGAGTGAGGGGAAAGATTTTAAAATTTATATATCCTGTCTAGTTAATAGATGATGAAACTAGGATTAACAATTATGTTTGTAGAGGTGAATAGAGAGCAATAAACAAATCATAATCTGCTTTATTTGGTTTTTCCGTTGGTTACATAACCTAAAAGCTTGAACCACACCTGAAATATACATAAGCTGAACTAGATTAGGTGAAAAGCAAGCATAACAAACAAGAAAAAAATATGGACTCCAAAAATTATAGTGTCTGTACCTGCTTGCAGCATGTTATTGTTATGTGCCTTCGAGTCGCCTGCCACTCATAGTGACCCTACTACAACAGCCCTAAACCCTGCCCTATCCTTTGCCAATCTCACTGTCTCCGACACACTCATCCCCATTACCCCGTCACTGAATCAATCCACTCATAGAGGGTCTTCTTCTCCTGTACTGTCCTTCCACCCTCTCAAGCATGACATCCTTCTCCAAGGACTGGTCCCTTCTTGCAACTTGTCCAAAGTATGTCAGATAAAGCTTCAGAATCTTTGTCTCCAAGAAGCAACCTGGTTTAATCATCTTGAGGACAAATATCCGGGAGGCTTGCAACATAAGAGACGAATAAAGAACAATGAGGCTAGTCTCAAAAAGCTCAAATCAAACACTGTCCTAAAAACTCTGACCTAGTGGTTAAACTCTGAGCTGTAGACTAAAGGGTTGGCACTTTGAACCGAACAGTCATTTCATGGGAGAAAGACCTAGAAATGTGCTCTATAAAGATGATGACTTTGTAAACCCTAAAAGGCAGTTCTACTCTGTCCTATAGAGTCACTCTGAGTAAAAATCAACTAAAAGATAATGAGTATTGGGGGGGGGTGTTTAGAAGTAAGTTACCTAAGCTTTTGGGGCTTTGATTTCCTTATCTGAAATAGTGAACGTGTGAATAGGATATGATTTAACATACATAAACCTCTTTTATCAAGGTCTCACAAATGGTCAATATTATTCAAGTGTTTGTTTACATTATTATTATTATTGCTGAAATGAATCTGATAACACTTAGGATGTCATTTGTCATTGAGAGTCCCCTCCTGGAACTTTCAATGTTTTTGTTATTTTCTGTGAGGTACCAATTCCTAGTGACACCATGCATAGCAAAATAGAAATGTTGCTCTGTCCTTGACTGTCTTTAAGATTATTGGTGTGCTTGAGTCATTGTGGTAGGCCTTGTGGACTTTGAATATCTTCTACCTTGTCTTCTAGCACTGTATCAGACAGTATTTGTTGGTTAATTTTCATACGTGGTTTACCAGGCCCTTCTTCTTTGTCTTAGTATCTGCTGAAATTTGCCTACTGTGGTTGGTGTCCCTGCTGGGTTTTGAAATATCAGCCACATGGATTCCAGCTTCATAGTAACCAATAAACCAACACTGTATATCAAACTGACAGCTGGTGTCATAATATCTTGCTTATATTCTATACATTATTCAGCGCATTCATTTACTCATTGAAAAAGAAAATATTTTCGTAATTATAAATTATTGATTCATAAATATGTATTGGACAGCTACTATATAGGAAAAAATGCCCCCAAATCCCTCTCGATCTCATTGTTGTCAGTTTGAAACCAATTCATAGCTGACTCGCCCATGGATTTTGGAGCCTGCAAATGGGAGGAGATTGCCCACCTATCTCTCAAGGAGCTGCTAGTGGATCTGAACCACCAGTCTTTGGGTTAGCAGTGCAACTCTATGGACTATGCCACTAGAGCTCCCTACCATGTAAAAACATTTTATATCATGTTCTCTGTAAGATCTTGAGAACAATTCTTCCCATATGAGTTCCTTAAGGTTTTCAGAGGATCTTGTATCAAGTGTGCATGATTCTTTCCAAGTCATCTCAAAGGTGAGATGGCCTGGGTACCCTCAGAAGAGGTCCTATTCATGGCCAAGAGTGTGATTCTGTGTGACTATCACTCCCTTTACATGGCCCCTTCTAGCCTGCCTGTGCCATTCCCAGTCTGCCCTTGCTAATTCTGACAGAAGGACAAGGAGGAGAGTTGATTCTCTCCACCCACTGCAATCACCCCTCAAACTAAGAAACCAGGAGCTAAAAATGAAACAGGTAGTTATCTTCTCATCACTTTCCTGAAGCCTGTTGCTAAGCAGATACTGTTTCTTATACAGAGCCCTGCTGGCTCAATGGTTAAGTGTCTGGTCACAAACCAAAAGATTGACAATTCAAATCTACCTGCTGACTGTACAGGAAAAGATCTGGTTGTCTGTCTGCTTCTGTAAGGATTTTTGTTGTTGTTTTGTGTCATTGAGTCATTGACTGATAGCTGACCCCTCAGTGGGTTTTCTGAGGACATGAGTTACATGTAAAGAGATGGTTCATCTTTCTTCTGAGGAACAACTGGTGGATTCATATCTCGTGCCTTTGTCTTGGCAATGCAGCTCCTTCTCACTAGATTAACAGAGCTCCCTCTGTATAGATTATCCCTTTAAAGCCCTAGGAGTAGTTGTACTCTGTCACCAGGACTCAATATGAGCAGCAGTCCACTAATTGGCACCTAACAACAACAACAATGATTGTATAATATTCTATTCACATTCCTCTTCTCATGTGATCATAGAGTACTTCGAGGGAATCTCTGAAATGAGCATTGTTTTCTTTGTCCCAGGATTGGCGTGATGACTCCTGTGCTGCAGTAATTCCCCTCTTCTTCTCTTTTAATCACTGGAACCTGCTTTTTCCTCTAAAACAGAATTTGTTTCCATGAACTTTCCCAAGAGATTCCCAGCCTTACTCTGCAATTGCTCAGCCCCCATGCCAAGTTTTCTCCTGAGAGTTGCCACAGTCACTGAAGAACTGCTCCCTCCTCTCTTTAAATTTCTCTTGTGACAAGATGCGTATCGCTTTGCATCAGGTTGCATCATATGATGTCAGAAAGCTAAAAGAAAACAAAGTGTTTCCCCCAGGGAGCTGGACACTCACACCAACAAAGAGGAAGCCTGGGGAAAGACGTGGCTTCAAGTTTAGACTGGAGGACAGCTAC
Organism: Elephantulus edwardii; assembly: GCF_000299155.1. NCBI lineage: Eukaryota > Metazoa > Chordata > Mammalia > Macroscelidea > Macroscelididae > Elephantulus > Elephantulus edwardii. The sequence continues at coordinate 921,875 of NW_006400082.1, read as the reverse complement.
TTCCGGCTTTAAGTAATACTCCCCCCCTCTCCATCCCCTGCCTCTATGATATAATTCCCCCCTGACCATGGACTTTTAAAACTACATTCTTAGTTCTTCTATATTTTCAGCGGCTTAAAATTCATTTTGTTTGTTTAATAATATTCAAAGTTATGTACAGTTCAGTGATTTTGTGCGCATCCTATTCCCAAGGGAGATGATTAAAATATTATCAACGTAAGGCACCTTGCGAAGAACTTTACCCTTCAACTAATAACCATTAAATGGCTGTTCTTAACCTCTCAAAATTCCCTTGTCATCAAAGAACTTTCCTAGGATCAATTGTTTTTAAATAAAAGTTTGAAAGAAAAGAAATTGAATATTCTTGTTTTGCTTAAAGCAAAGATACACAATTTGAATTTCATTTGTTTAATCATGATTCCTTCTGCTGTGGATCTTTGATTAAGTTTCAAGAGAGTACTTTTCATTTATATTATTGCTGTTCTTGTTGTGCACCATCAAGTTGGAACCTACCCAAGGTTGACCCTCCAGCAGGTTTTTAGAGGCAATATTAGCACTGATTATTTCTCCTGTGAGGAACCCTGGGGGCACATTGCCTACTCACACAGCTACTGTCTGAAATGTCTCCCACAGTGGGAGAAAGATATAGTAGTCTTCCTGTATCAGGATAACTTTGGAAACCTTCAGGAGTATTTCTAGTCTATTCTACAGTGTCATTTTAAGTCCAAATTGACTTGAGGATGGTGGATTTGTTCAAGTTGTCTTTATACTATGAGCCATTTGATCCAAATGATAACTCTATGTTTGTTGAAGATGCAGAACTCTTGAGTGAACGGACCAAGAACCTTTCTCTGGAGGAGGAGCCAGAGCTGCCAAATCCTGGGAAAAGCCTGTGACCTACCCACATCTGTGGGTCAGATTCAATGTAAGTCTTATCATGTGCTAAGCATCTGTGAGGATTTTAACATGTGTACACATACAAATCCTGGACAACACACCATGACAGACAGGAAGACAACATCTGCCTCTAACTCATAGTTTGATTACAAGGATTGAGATAAAAAGGATTCGTCTTCCCTTTTCTACTCAGAGTTATTACATTGATGGAGAGATTGGACCAAATTGAAGACAAATCTAACCACCAGATCCAGTGACCACACATTTAAAAGTAGAACTGCTACATAGGGTTTTCATGACTATGATTTTGAGAAGCAGATAATCGAGACTTTCATGTGAGATGCCATTACCTTTTTAGTTAGCAGGAAAAAAAATGTTAACCATTTATACTGTTGAGGGATTATTGCTTACCATATAAACCCACTGCCTTTGAGTTGATTCTGACTTATAGCAAACTTACAGTACAGAGTAGAATTGTCTCCTTAGGTTTCTGAGGCTGTAAATCTTTATGGAATCAGACTACCACATCTTTCTCCCCTGGAAGGACCGGTGAGTTCAAACCACTGCCCTTTCAGTAGGTAGTAGTAGAGTACTTAAACATGGGCTCTTTGACAATTACATCGCTCCCCCACAAAGCAAAACAAAAAGCCTATGCGTTAAGTTGATTCTGATTCATAGTTAGCCTGCAGGACTAAATAGAACTTCCCTAGTGGATCTCTAGGACTGTAGACCTTGACAAAAACAGACTATCTTATTTTCCTCTCCAGGAGCAACAGGTGGGTTCAAGTTGCTCCACTCAGGCATCTTACTTAATTAATAATGGAAAGACCTATGATATTCGGGGCCCAATTAAGCCCCGAAACCAAACCCAAATCACCAAGTCTTCTTTCTTTGGCTTCCTTGGGTGTGTTCATCGCACCACCCATTAGACAGTGGTTAATGGGATGAACAAGTACAAACTATTAGCAAACTCAGGGACATAAGGGGCAAGGAAGCCAATATGAAATTCAAGTGATGGAGGTTCCTCTGCATGTCTCACACTCCCTTTTGACTTTCTTTACCTGCAAGGACAACCTGTAAGACAAATGGCACAGATTGCAGTGTATTGTATTGCTAAACCAAAGGCTAAGTGTCTCTGGTTATCAATCTACAAGTGGTTAGAAAGCGGCTGGTCTCTTCCTATTAAAATTTGTTGTTGTTATGTACCATCAAGTCGCCTGCGACTCATAGTGACCTTATGTACAACAGCTCTGAACCCAGCCCTATCCTGATCCAGCCACACTGACTCTAACACACGTTTTGTAACAGACTCAGAAATCAAATTGAGAATCAGAACTATTTGGAATTACCTCAATGACAATGAACTTTATTGAATGAAATCTAATCACTGTTGTTGTACCAATTCTGGGTAGAACTATCTCATGGGGCTTCAGCAACTATAAACCTTAGCAAGAGCAGGGTGCCTCATTTTCACCTGTGGAGCAGTTGATGGGTTTAGAATGTTGACAGACCTTTTGATTAGCAACTCAATACTTAACCCAAAGTGGACAGCGTACAAAGATGAGTAGCAAGGGACCAACAGAGGGTTCTATTTTCTACTCCTCTAGAATCAATTCCTCCCTCCACCCTTTAAAGGCAATTTGCTTTTTCCCCCAATATAATTAAGGTAGGAGACATTTGAGGTGGCAATGCTGGTGGGAAAATGATGAAGGGTAAAGGAAAAGAAGTGTAAGTGGATAATTAGATAATTAGCTTTATTTTGTTTGGATTTGGTTCTGAGCATGCCTGGGATTGTTTAATCCCCCACTAGACACAAGCAAATAATTCTTGTGGGTGGTGTGATTTAGGCAAAGACCGTGTAGGGCAGGTAGTTCTGGTGCTACATCCTCTGGTAATACTTCTTGATTCCTTTGGTTGGTGAATGATTGTTTAAAAGTTTTTGAGCTAAAGCTGACAGGAATTAGGTTTTATAATTTCCATTTGCTCTGCTGCAAGAGCTTTCCAACTGTTCTGCCCTCATCCCATCCCACCTTCTTCCCTTTCCTATCAGAGCACAGGAGAAATAGTCCTCTAGGAATGCCAACATGCTCCCTGTCCTGAACGCCCATTGATGTGCATCTACTCTCTTATCCCTTGTTAGCTGCTGACTCGTGTATAACTGAATGAAACATTGCCCACTCCTGCCAACCTCATGACAGGTAGAAGGTCAGATTGTTGGGTCCAGAGGATTTCCACTGCCTGGTTTTCCTGGGTTCTCTTCCTAGTCTTCCTTAGCCGTGAAATGCCTTTGAAACCTCCTTATCATCATGGCCTCATGTGTGATACTGACAGCAGTGGCTTTGCATGAAGTCCACTGTCTGGGAATTAAACCCAAGCTATGAAAGACAAGAAATCTATCCCTGAGTCATCAATGTACCCATTCTCACCACTTACTAAGCCCATCTTCTATCCTTCTTGGTTTTTCTGTTCTCAGCCACACTCATTTGTTCCTGCTGTCCTGGCTCTGTGACAACACTATTCCCTTAGCCTGAAATACTATTCATTTCCTCTTTGATCAGGGAATTCCTGTAGATTCTTCAATGTTCTTCTTAAACATTACTTCCTTAAGGAAACTTTTATCTACTCCCTCTGAGATTAGAGTAAATGCTCCCTTTTAATGATGTCACAGTCCCAGGCACTTCTTCCATTGTTGTAGAAGAAAGTAAATATTTTTGAAACACATTGATGTAATTCTATGCTTTATATTTCCTGGCATATGGCCTTTCCCTTCTCAGCCGGGGCAGCCATCTGCCCTGGGTGGGGTTGAGGGGAGAGTGCTCAGCAAGAATGCAGAGAGAGAGGTTTATTCATACACATAGGATAAGTAGCTCCTGGCATGCTAATTAGGATATTTGAGTTCACAGAAACACACAAAGCCTGAAGGCTAAGCTTTGTGCAAAGAGAAAAAAGATTTCCAAGTTCAGTATTTCCCCCTTTGAATATTCCAAACTAATCATTGAGTTTTATAACTGAGGATACTTCTGATGAAATATAAGTAAGAAGGGGAAAACCTTTCAGGTCCCAATTAAATTGTGGGACAGAAAAGACAGAGCAAAATGAGCTAAACAGCAATGCAGGACCAAAGGCCTTGTTACCTCCTCTGACCTGGAGCCTCTCTTCATGGCTGCCAGGCCAAAATGAGGGGGTGAGAGTAGGATTGTCTTGCAAAAATTCAAAACAGTGTAGGTTAGTCTCTTAAGTGCAGTCAGTAGGCCTGGGCCAGACTTCATCTTGTTAGGGAGCTCTGGGGCCAGAGTCTGAAGAGAGTTGCACTAACGCAAAGGCTGCATCTCTCTGGCGATTTGAATCCACAAGCAGCTCTGAGAGAGAAAAGATGGACAGTTTCCTTCCTCCCCTGGGATTTTCAGCCTAGAAATCCACTGTGGGAAGCCAGCTATGGTTTGATTTCTAATTGAAACCAATCAGTTTTGCATTTCCTCTTAAGGACTTGGACAGTAGGTTGCCATTATCCCAAACCCAGGATTGGCCTTAACAGATTCATAGTAGCCACATAGCACACATAAGGGGGGTGAAGGCACAAGCTTCAAGTCCATAGCTGTCTGTGGCAAAGAAAACATTAAGATGCTCTCATAGGTCCCTAGTTCTGTAATTTTTTTTTTCTTTTTGGTATTTTTCTTTACTGTCAACTCAGTTCTATGTTGTATATATGTATACATCTGTTGTTGTTGAGTATCATCAAGTCAAAGCCGACCCACAGCTGACTCTCCGGCGAGTTTTCAGAGGCAGTTAATCACTCGGGAGGAGATAGCCGGTCTTTATTCCTCCCAGCAGCTGATGACTTCAAACCATGTGCCTTCCGGATTGCCACGCAGCTTCTTGCCACTAGGTCACCATCTCCATGCTCTTGCTTAAAGCTTCACATTTATAGGTTTATACAATTTTTACCTACAATTAACTAGTTTGTACTCATACATGGGGCCACTATGAATGAGGTGAGATCCAGTAAGCTTTTCAGGAGGATTGCCTCAGGGGAAAAAAATCAGTTGTTCTCTAGGCATGCAGTGCAATGTGAAAGGTAGGGAAGCATTAGGAAAGGCCATGCAGGAAAGGCTAGAATTGAGGGTTCAGCAAACTTGGAGGATTATGTGTGGTTTAGGTCCTGAATAGAGAGGAGGCACACATTAGTGGCTTAGGGCATTCATGAAAGCTGGTGCAGTCATCAGACAGATCTGTGTTTGAATCTTGGATTCACAACTTACGTAACTCTAACAGGTTACAAAACCCCAAAGGGTATGTTATATGGTGTCAGTTTTTTAGTTGCTAAAATCTCATTTTATCAATTTGAAAATTTAATGATTTAAGACAATTAAAGCAGTGTGAACAGTGCCTATCATTCGGAGAATGTGCAAATATTCATCCACATTTCTGTTGCTGGTATTTTTAGGTTTCATAGTAGCAAATCCATTATCTTTTTTTCTATGTGTACCCAAAGGATAGTACAATGTAATGCCTTGTAGGTATTCAGTTATTTATGATACAAAGTCATTAATTGTAGGTAAAAACATATAAATAAAAAACTATGAAGCATTAAGCAATAGCATGGAGATATATACTATATAAAATATATGTGTGTGTGTATATATATATCTTTGTAAGCATATACACAATGCAGAACCGAGTTGATAGCAAGGACAAATACAAAAAGAGATGATAGAATTATTTCCAAACATAACTCATCACAATATAAAGTAAATATAAATGATTTAAACATATTTTACATAATTATTCTCATATTATATTTTACACATATATAAACATGATATGAAATAAACTGATAACCAAAGAAATCGAAAAAAAAATAATTAAAAGAACCAAAATATCAGTATTAACACCAGACAACTAGAATTTAAGGAACAAATGATAAGAAGAGAGAAATAGGGCTCTTATCAATTTTAAAGAGTACAATTCATTATAAGAATATAATAGCCAGGGAGTTTATAATCAAATAGCATAGCATCAAAACATATCAAATAGGAACTTTCAGAAATAAAGGAACTTAGAAAAGTGAAATTCAAATAGTATAATTTAATAATTTAATCTGATTTTTCATTTAGATGAAAAAGTATTAGGGAATAGTTTAAAAGTATTATATTTTAGGGCATTAT
>NW_006400082.1:898886-911498 GCF_000299155.1 Elephantulus edwardii | reverse complement strand
GGAAGACCCTCTATGAGATGGATTGATTTGGTGACTGGGGTAATCAGGATGGGTGTGTCAGAGGCAGTGCAGTTGGCGCAGGATAGAGCAGGGTTTAGGGCTGTTGTTCATAGGGTCGCTATGAGTCGAAAACGACTCGACGGCACATAACAACAACAAGAAGGGAAATTAGTACACAGAATCATTCTTGAATGGGAGAAAGAAGGGAAATAACAAAATATTTTTTCTGCACTTCTTTCACATTATGTACGTCTTCCCACACTATAACATGCTATTGTTATTATAAGCCACTGGATTGAGTAGAACACACGGCAACCTTATGAACAACAGATCTGAATTCTGTCCTATCTCTGTGCCATCTTCATCATGCCTGGCATGTTCGAGCCTATTGCTGCAGTCACTGTGTCAATCCATCTCATTGAGGGTCTTCCTTTTCTTCTGACCCTCCACCTTTCCACAAATGATGTCCCTCTCCAAGGAATGGTCCCTCTTAACAACATGTCCAGAGTCTGTGAGTCGAAGTTTTGCCCTCCTTGCCTCCAATGAGCACTCTGGTTTCACCTTCTCCAAGTTATATTTGTTCTTTGAGCATTCTTGGGATAGTCAATATTCTTCTCTAGCACCACAACTCAAAAACATTGATTCCTCTTTTGTCATCTTTATTCATTGTCCAACTCTCAGATGAATATCAAATGATTGAAAAGACTATGACTTTAATCAGGCACACCTTCATCTTTAAATTGACATCATTGTTCCTTAGTATTTTGGAGAGGTCTTGACAACAGATTTTTCTCAATGCAATACATCTTTTGATTTATTAAGTGCTTTTACTAAGGGTGTTGATGGTAGATCCAAGTAAGGTAAAATTGTCGACAATCCCAACCTTTTCTCCATCTATCATGATGTTGCCTGTTGACCCAGTACCATAATTATGCAGGTAAAACCAAAGTGTGTGATTGTTTCCACAGCTTTCTAAAGAAATCCCAAAGCACTAACCCCTCCCCTTTGAAGGAGAGTGAGCCAAGATCAAGGATCCCTGAGGTGTAATCTTTTGTCCATCTTTTGTCCTTTACTGTGGGATTTGTGTGTGTGTGTGTGTGTGTGTGTGTATACAAAACATTTTACAAAAAGTTTACCAAAAATTGGTCTTTCATTCATTTATACAGATTTATTCTCACTTCCCTCCTCCTGAATGTTTCAGAGTGTCCTTTTAATTTTGGCATTTGAAAAATTTATTCATTGTCATGCGCGTATTATTTTCTCTTTTATTCAACCTCCTCAATTCTTTGTTACCTTTGGGTAGGTGTTTCCATTACTTCTGACATTATTTCTCTGTCTGCCTTTCTTTTATTTCTGTTCAATTGTCAATTAAGCAGATTACTCTCCTGGATACATTTTATAAATCTTTTCACACTTTCCTTTGTTTGTGTCTTCATTTTTGCTTGTCACTCTGCGAGACCTCCTTGACTTCACCTTCTAGCTGTGGTGGTCTCACAGCAGAAGCCACTCCTGTAGAAAACCAACTCAAAATTTCAGTTGAGTTTTATTTTGTCAATTTAATTTTATTTACCTACTAGTAACTTTCCTTTTCTGGGAATGCCATTTTCTTTTTCTGTTTCTGCCCTTCCTTCTCTTCTATCTCTTCCCCCCCTTCTAATTGTAGCCAAATCCAACTTTATGGGTGCAATTTCCTCTCTAATCTCTCTCATATCAAACTGGGTTTTTATTACTATTATTATTATTTTTTTTCTTTTCTTCCTCTCAGGTGAGCTGCTTTGTTTGTTCACCATTATCATTATCTCAGGCTAGTGTTTCCCTTTCGATCTGGGCTGGCCCTTGGTTGTGGTTCATTTTTATGAATGAAGCTCTGAGTTGATATGCGTAGCTGGTGATTGTGGGTTTCCTCTGCTGCTGTGTACATCTGTTTCCGGAGCAAGACTCTTCCTTGAATGGGTAACTACAGGCCTCATATAAATGGGTGAGGCATCAACAGCAGGAAGGGCAAAGAGACAGTGTGGCTCCCTCCTCCTTCCCCACGCCCCTCCAGGGCCAATTGCCAAACTTAGGAGGCTTTTTCCATGAGAATGAATATCTTCAGTATGGAGGTTTCCTGATTTTCTTGGTGCACATTACCCTTGGTTTCGTTTTTCATAACACCAGTAATGCAAATGACTTTGTTACCAGTTTTGTTCTGAGTGTAAACAATTTAATACCTACGTATGTACTAGCAATGTGGTCACTCACTCACTGCCATCGAGTTGGAACCGACTCAGAACTGCCCCTCCGGTGGTCTTTTGGAGGCTGTAAGTCACTTGAGAGGAGATTGTCTGTTTTCTACAGAGCAGTTGGTGGATACAAAACACCAGAAAGGTTTTGTCTTTGGGTCAGCAGCCAGTTCCCTATGGATTATGCCACCAGAGCTCTTTGACAAGGTAGTACTTGTTTGAAAATTCAAGAGAATGTAATTTTTAAAAATATCTAGAAAACTGTCATTAAACACTGGTGGAATGTTTATGACTGTTGTTGTTAGGTGTTGTCGAGTCAAGTACGACCTGTTGCAATTCCATAAACAACAAATCCAAACCCTATCCTATCCTATGCATCCTTCCAATTCTGACACACTAGTGCCCATTTCAGCAATCACTGTGCAATCCATCTGCTCGAAGATTGTCCTCTCTTTCGCTGACCCTCCACTTTCTCAAGCATGATATCCCTGTCCAGGGAATAGCCTCTCCTAGCAATAGGACCAAAGTATTTCATTTTTCACAACTTCTACTTTTCCAGCATTCATGCTTTGTATACTCCATGCTCCAATTACTAAAAGATGTTTGCCACTATATTTCCTCATTTTGATTGACTTCCAATCTGGGTTCTATCTCTAATACTATAACTAGCAGTGTTCCTCTACTGTACATAGAGTTTTCAGAGGCCTACTATTTATGAAGTAGATGGCAAATCTTGGTACTTATTTTACCTTAATTTGGGAACTCTACTAAAACCTGTCCACCATGGGTGACCCTTGTGATATTTGACACACTGGCCAACATAGTTTTCAGTATCACCACAACCTGCAAGTTACCTCAGTGTAGGAAACTGATAGACAACCACTGTACTAATTAAAATAATGTTTTTCCCCAAATACAGCAAACTGATAAATTAGTGTTTTACCTCCAATAACAAATCAGGCAAATGAATATTTTGTTACCAGATGCAGCTGAAGCCTGCGTAGATAGGGCAGGAAGTTCTCCTGGGAGAGTGTTCCAGCTGACATTCATGCCTAGCATGCTGGAGTAACATCCCAGGTGTGGATATCAAGGTCACTTGGAAGTTCCTGATAAATTTTTGAGGTTAGTGTCTCACACAAGGCCTGATAAAAAAAAAAATCCAACTTCGGGGTTTCACTGGGTATAAATAAGAGTCCCAAGCCAATGGGTAGTTTGTTGATGAAAATTGTCTGATTTCTGGGACTCAACTTGTTTAAGTAGGAGACCCAAGCCAGCAAAGGCTTTTTGATGAAAAACAATCTCACTTCTGGGTCTCATTTGGCTTAAATAGGAGCGTAGGTCAGCAAATTGTGACTATTGGAAATACCATAACTTTCCAAATGTTTGATTCATATACTCAGCATTTTTGTTTCTATATTTGTAAGGGGTATGTGTATATGTGAGAGAGAGACAGAGAGAGAGAAAGAGACAGAGAGAAAGTGAAATAGAGAGGCGTGGGTTTTTAGTATAATAAGCCTTGAAAACTGGGCATTGCAAAGATAAGATACCATTAAAAGTATAACCTAGCACTGAAATCATGAGCTTCTTCAAGCTAAGTGTTTCAAAGATGTCTAGTATTGCTGCTCTCCTTGAAATTAAAACAAGTCAAACAAAACTGTACAATGTCCCTATAAGTTTTCAAGAGCAACCTAGGGCTCCTCACTATAGTTCATAATCACACCTCTTGTTGCTGTACTTCTGGTGGCTTTCCTTTCCTTTCTTTCCTCACTGAAAAAGTGAAAGTCTAGTGTCACTACAAAGGCAAATTTCCTCCCCCCCCCCTTTTTAGTGCTCAAAAATCCTCACTTGGAAATTTATCCACTTTCTTTAAAAAGTGAGTGGTGTTTGACTTTTTTACTTTTGAGGGGAAAGTTTCCTCTGTAGTCACTGGAAAATTTTATTGATTAATAAGAGTCTAATTGTCCAAACAATATAAAATCTCTCTAATGGCTTATTCTGTGGAGAGTTGTTCTGCTAATCCAGTGCCTCTGGAAATTCAAATCTGTCAGTTGCTCTATGTGATAAAGATGAACAGTCTCCTGCATGATTTACAGCCTTGGAAACCCCCAAAAGGGTCAATCATAAATAGGTTTTCAATTCATAACAAAAAGAAAATAGTAGTTTGAAAAAAATTTTTTTCCTCCTTTGCTTTTGCAGATTTTCTGAGTCTTACAAAAGAAGAAATTTTCAATATTTCTATCCATTGCATACTTCTCACCTTTCTTTCAATATTGTTTCTTATTTTGAAATGTGTAAAAACAGAGATGTGAGTAATAGGAAAGATAAAGGCATGTTCTGGGTCTACCATTTTGAATCCTTGTAAGATTCTAAATGAACTACATGGTGTTTAATTTAGAAAAATTTACTTAAATTTTAAGCATGGATTTTGTCTGTTACTACATCTTTTTGTAGTTCAAATTTTGTTCTGCCACTTGCTATTTAGGTCTCCCTCAATTAAAAAGTATGAAATATAGTCAAAATTTTATTGTCTCTACATTTGTAAAGGAAGATTTTTTTTAGATGTAATTATCAAATAATGCAATATATTCAAGAGGCAGTGTGAATAGGCACAGGTAAATAACTCTTTTCAAGACAAGGACAACTAAATCAGAACTGCTGAGAGTAGATTTCTTCTAAAATGAGCCATGTTTCAAAATGAAAGTGGAACAACAATAACAACCACAAAGTAGAGCAAGATTCATTCATCTTACAGAGCAGCTGAAACCTACATTTGTGAAAAAGTAGTTTGATTCATTAGTCAAGGCCAGAGCAGGGCTAGATAACCTTGAAAAGTCAAAATTTAACACATACTTACTGGAAATTTGGAGAAGTTTAAAACAGCACATAGCAGAAATCCTTTTCATCCTTGAAACAGGATTGAGGGTCAGGAAGCCATAGCGACATACAGCATGTGTTTAACTAGCAATTACTTAACAGAATATTTACAAAGTGTTGACAATATTATAACGGAATATTGTGTATGTGCTTTACCAAGATGTATTTACCACTGAGTGGGATAGGTTTTCTTATTCTCTAAGTACTAATAGGCAGGTAAATATTTCAAACCCATCAGACTCTCTGAAATAGGAGGCAGTCTCTTTCCGTTAAGATGTGCAGCCTCAGAAACCCAGTGAAAAGTTGCCATGTGTTAGAATTAACTTGGTGGCAGTAGGTTTGTTTTTTGTTTTGTGGGTTTCCTTCTCCCTCCTTATTCAGTTTCACTTTAACACTCTAGAAGGATCTCTGGTGGCACTGTGATTAAGTCATATGGTTGTTATCTAAAAGGTCAGTGTTTCAAGCCAACCAGCTACTCCAGGGGAGAAAGACAAAGTAGTCTGCTTCTTTAAAGATTTACAGTCTTAGAAACCCTCTGGTGCCACTGTAATCTGTAATACAGGGTTTCTGTTGGTAGTAATTGACTGGATGACAGTAGAATTGGGGGGAGCCTTTCCTATGACTTAAAACCTATGCATTAGTGAGTGAAGATGATGAAACTTTTTGTTAGCTTTCCTACGACTTAAAAGCTATGCATATAGTGAGTGAAGGGGATGACATTTTTTGTTACTAAGGGTTGGTTCAATAGTTTCAAAGTGATGTTAAATTTACATAATATTAAAGATCTTATATCCCAAGCCAAGGTAAATCCACTGCTCTAACGTAGATTCTGGTCTCAGAGATCCTGTTATAAACATATATTTCATGCTAAATAAAATAAAAAAGTCAATTATTTTACTCCTCCTAGTCAAGAAGTCAAGGAATTGAATAGAAGATTTCAAAAGGCAGTGCAAGAAGACAAAGCAAAGTATTATAATGAAATGTGCAAAGAACTGGAGTCTGAAAATAAAAAAGGGCCATACTCACATGTGATGAAGGTGGAAATTCAGGCTGCTCTGAAGGACTTGCCAAAATATAAAGCACTAGGAATTGATGGAAAACCAACTGACATATTTCACCAAACAGATGCTGTGTTGAACATGCTCACCAGGTTGTGCCAAGAAATCTGGAGGACAACTACCTGGCCAACTGACTGGAAGAGATCCAAATTTATTGCCATTCTAAGAAAAAAAAAAGTGACCTGAAAGAGTATGGAAATTCTCATACAATATCACACACAAGCAAAATCCTGCTGAAGATTTTCCAGAAATGATTGGAACAGTGCATTGACAGAGAACTACCAGAAATACAAGCTGGGTTTAGAAGAGGCTGTGGCACTAAAGACGTTATCACCAATGTCATATTTTGGAAGAGAGTAAAAAGTATCAGATGGATATCCATTTGTGTTTCATCGACTATGCAAAGGCATTTGACTGTGTGGATTACAGAAAATTGTGGTTAACCTTGAGGAGAATGAGAATCCCAGAACACTTGATTGTGGTTATGCAAAATGTATACGTGGACCAGCAAGCAATCTACAGAATAGAGCAGAGAAATACTGCATGGTTCAAAATCAGGAATGGAGTGCATCAGGGATGCATCCTGTTTCTATACCTTTTCAATCTATATGCTGAAGAGAACATTTGGGAAGCTGAGCTTTATGAGGAGGAAAGTGACATCAGGATTGGTGGAAAACTCATTAACAACCTACGTTATGCAGATGACACAATCTTGCTTGCTGAAACTGAGGAAAACCTCAAGTGCTTGCTGCAAAAGGTCAAGGGCTGTAGTCTTCAATATGGATTGAAGTTCAACATCAAGAAAACAAAGATTCAGTGGGCCAACTGGCAGCACCATAATAGATGTAGAAGAGATTGAAGTTGTTGACAATTACAGTTTGTAGAACTCCACAATCAACAGTCTTGACACCAGAAGTCAGGAAATCAAAAGACAAATTGCATTAGGTAAATCTGCTGTGAGGGACTTTTCCAGAGTACCGAAAAGCAATGATGTCAGTGTTCCTGATCCAGTCCATGGTCTTTGCAATTATTTTCTATACATCAGAGAAGTGTACAATGACTAAGAATGAGTTGCGGTGCTGGAGAAGAGTCTTGAACATACCATAGACCACCAAGAAAACAAATATGTCTGACTTGGAGAGGATGAAACCAAGCTTCTCCTTGGAGACTAGGATTTTGAAGCTCCATGTCAAATATTTGGGGTATGTGGCCAGAAGGAACTGATCCTTGGATAAGGATATCATGTTCTGAAGTGTGAAAGGACAGCCCAGGAGAGGAAGATCCCAGATGAGATGGATTTATACAGTAACTGGGGAAATGGGTATAGATGTGTCAGAGTCAGTGAGCCTGGCTCAGAACAGGGTAGGTTTCATAGCTGTTGTACATAGGATTGCTATGAGTTATGGGGGACTCAATGGCACCTAACAATGACATTAAATTTATATAAAGACAAAAACCATAAAAGTCAAGACAGTGGTAAAAATATGGTATCAGGATTGGACTCATCAATAAACTGCTATATTCAAACGATTCAGGCTTGCTTGCTGAAAGTTAAAAGGACCTGACGCACTTAAGAAGAAAATCAAAGACAGTGTGAATAACATAAAGAAAACAAAAACCTTCACAACTGACTCAACAAGCAATATTACAATAAATGAAGATTGAAATGGTCTAGGGTTTAATTTTACTTAGATACATAACAAAGATTCATGGAAGCAACAGTGAAGGCCTCATGTGAGGGCTAGGGCTGAGTGCAGGAATCAGCAGGTCTGGAACATAAGGAGACGTGAACACCTGAGTGTGGCTGATGCTCATTAGAACCTGGCCATGCATGGCTAGGGATGAGTTAATTGACCATAACCCAATCAGAAGAAGAGAAGATGATCCATACTATGAGCTGAGGTGGCTTGCTACAACCTGATGGCTTGCTCTAGACTGGACTTTGCTTGTGGATGCAGATGCTCAATGTCTCTAAGCTGAGCAGAGGATCCTTTAGTGAAAGGGACATGCTTGTTGTTGTTGAGTACTGATTTGATAGGGATGGGCAAATCAGAAACGAGCTATCTACTAAATGAGGATGTTAAGGCATGAAGTAGCTGGCTTACATGCTTTCACTAATTATTATTAGTAGTAAGATGATTGTAAGGAGGAAAACCTCTCACAATATGTTGTTGTTGTTGTTAAGTGCCGTCGAGTCACAGGCGACTCATAGCGACCCAATAAAGGAGAATCCTCGATGCTTGGATGTCTTTTATCCTCTCTCCAGGTTCATAGGGTTTCCGGAGGCAAGCTATTATGGAAGTGGATGCCACGCCTCCTTCCAAGCTTATTTTAATCAGGGAGCTCCATCCCGCTCTCTGTCTGCGTTGGGTAACCAGCCATAAATGCATTTGACACATCAGTGCCACAGTGATCAGCCTCACAGCAACCACAAGTGACCCGCGGTACGGCAACTTGTACACCAGAGCTATACGACCTAGAGGAATGTCTGAACAAAAACAATGAAAGACAGGTCCGAGGGCTGCGGATTAAAAGTCACCCACCTTTGGCTTGGTAGCATTGCCTTCTGTCCACTGGGCCAGCTGATTTCTCTCTATGTAGATGTTATTGTTGGTAAGTGCTGTTGAGTTGAAGGCAACTCATAGCAACCCTATGAAGGAGAGTCCTTGACGCCTGGGTGTCTCTCATCCTCTCTCCAGGTTCATAGGGTTTCTGGAGGCAAGCTATTATGGAAGTGGATGCCACTCCTCCTTCCTTTTGTTTATATACATAAATAAAATATAATGTAAATGAAAGATTGTGTAAAACACAATATACATGCAGAAAACACAATGTACATGAATGAAAAAGAGTAATAAAAAAAATTTAACCTCAAAAACCCTATGGAGGGCCACTCTAAAAAATAAAAAATAGAAATCAAAAGGTGTATTGTATTGGCACAAAATGCCGTGAAGGACTTCCTTAAAGTGCTGATGAGCAAGAATATAAGTAGAAAAACTAAAGTTCACCTGACTGAAGCAACATTTTCAATTGTTTTGTATCTATGTGAAAGTTGAATAGGGAATAAGGAAGTCTGAAGAAGAACTAATGCTTTTGTGTTTTGGTGTTGGTAGAGAGTATTAAATATACTACAAACTGCCGAAAGACCAGTGTTGAAGGAATGCAGAGAATGATTCTCAGAAGCAAAGATTATGAGTTTTTGTTCACAGTGGAGTTTGCAAGGAGGGTACAGGATCAGGCAAGGTTGCCAGAGAGTTGCTATGAATCGAAGTAAACAATAACAACACTGAGCAATTTGTCCATCTCAGTTCATTATGCTATGTCAAAATAGCCAACTAGTCTCTAGGACTCACTTTTCTCAGCTGTAGAGTGAGATGTGTGTTGGGTAACCCAAACTTACGACTTCATGCTCATCTGGAGAGCTCAGTTGCTTATTTCATGTGATCAAATAGTAACAAACCAGATTTAGAATGTTAGAGGTTTGACGTTTTCCTATTTGACTTAACAATCATTACTTCCTTCTTGTTCTTTTGTTATTCTTTTTGACAAGACATTCCTAGTTTCCTTTCTGTTCTTTTCAGATAGTGCTATTTCCTTGGCTTTCATTTCCAAGCTATATTTTTCCACTTTACCCTATGTACAATCCATCAAGGGCAATCTCATCCACATAAATGGATTCAACTATCAAACTATTATTATTAGTTGAGACCTTGTTCTTGAGCCTAAGACTCATATATTCAACACCCTCTGACATATTTTCTTCAATGTCCCTTAAGTGTCTCTAACTATGGCCAAACCAGAATTCATTATTTCATGCCTTTAATTGATCCTTTGAAATAGATAACTAATTGATTTCCCTCCCTACAATGTAACCCGCTCCAATTCATCTTCAATACTGTCAGCAAAATGATCCTCTCGAAACCCATATCTAATCATGTGTCTCTCCTGTTTAAAAATCGATTGCTTCCCCAGCACATTCAGAATTCACAGGAAATAAACTTGCAGCTGTTTACAGCCTAGTGTTGATCTGCTTTATTCCCTAGCATATGAATCATCCAAATACATGAAATCACTTGCATTTCTAAAAAGGATGTGCGATACTGCTTCCAATCCATATTTATTTTTAAATTAGTATACAGTAAAATTGATATTTTTTATGACCTTTCATGTAAAGTTCTACCGATTTTGACACATATGTAGATTCATAGTTAAAGCTCTCTCCTCCCTTCTTCATAATCACTTGTCTATTTTCTAACACTACAAGTTTGCCTTTTTCTCTCCTGCCATGCAAATGGAATCATGGAGCCCTTTGTGACTGTCTTCATTCACTTTCCATAATACTTTTGCAATGCAGCCAAATTATTACGTGTAACAAGTCAGTTCTATAGATGTGTTATAGTCCATCCCTAAGGAGCTCTGGTGGCCTAGTGGAAGGCGTGCAGTTCAAATCCATCAGCTGCTCCATGGGAGAAAGATAGGTACTCTCTTTCCATGCTGTTAATTGCCCCAGAGAACCCTCTGGAGAGTCAGCTATTGGTAGGTTCTGGCAATATGGTACATAACAACAACAGCAACAACAGAAGATATAGTTATTCACTTGCAAGTTCATTGACATCTGGTTGCCTCCAGTTTGAGGTAATTATGATTAGAGGTGTTATAAGTATTTTTGTACATTATTTTTGGCATGAACATACATTTTCATTTCTCTGAGGCGAACACCCAGGAATGGAGTTGCTGAATTACAAAAAAAGGGTTGTTCTGTTGTTGTTGTGTGCCATCGAGTAATCTAAGACTCATAGCGACCCTCTATACACCAATCTCTGAAGTCTGCCCTGTCCTGAGCCAGTTTCACTGATTCTGATGCCTCTACCCCCATTGTCCCAGTCACTGTATCAATCCATCTCATCCAGGGTCTTCCTCTCCTGTGCTGTCCCTCCACCCTTTCAAGCATGATGTCCTTCTCCAAGGACTGGTTTTCTCTGGCCACCTGCCCAAAGTATGTGAGACAAAATTTCAAAATCCTAGCCTCTAAGAAGAAACTTGTTTTCACCTTCTCCAAGACATACCTACTTGTTCTCCTAGTGGTCCATGGTAGGGTATATTTAACTTTACCAGAACTCGTAAAGTTGTTTTTCAGAGTATTTGTGCATATTTTAAATGAAAAAAAACTTTGTTGATGATTCAAAATAATATCTGGAAAACCAAGGCTCCCTATAATCCTTGTATGTTACTCTTCCTCCCAGAAGATGAACTATTCAGGGACAGAAACTTTCTGCATGTGTGTTTCTTTCTTTTTTTTTCTTTCATTTTTTAAATTTTAACTGAGATTTTGCTTTAAGTTTATAAACAACTTCCACACTCTGTTGGGTCACCCTTCTTTGGGATGGGAACAAATATAAAACACTTCCTGTCAGTTGGTCAAGTAGTTGTTCTCCAAATTTCTTGTAATAAGTTTGTGAGCACATCCAGGGCAGCATTTGTTAGCTGAAATATGTCAATTGGTATACCATCTATTCCTGGGGCCTTATTTTTTGCCATTTCCTTCAAAGCAGCCTGAACTTCTTCCTTCAACACCATAGGCTCTTGCTCATATGTTGTTTCATGAAATTATTCTATGTCTGCCAATTCCTTTCAATACAGTGACACAGTATATTCTTTCCATCTTATTTTAATACTTCCTGGATCATTTAATATTCAGCCTAAGGCATCCTTGATTGTGCTAATGCGAAACCTATGCTTGAACCAAGAGGCAGTCATCAGAACAGAGCAAGGAAACACTGCATGGTTAAAAATTGTGAAGGGTGTATGCCAGGGATGTGTCCTATCTCCATACTTTTTCAACCTGTATGCAGAACAGATTATCCAGGAGGCTGGGCTCAATGAGGAGAAATGTAGGGTCAAGATTGGTGGAAGATCTATCAACAATCTTCATTATGCAGATGACACAACCCTGCTTACTGAAACTGAGGAGGACCTGAAGTGCTTGCTGCAAAGGGTCAAGGACTGCAGTCTCCAATATGGATTGAGGTTCAATGTCAAGAAGACAAAGATTCTCACCACCAGACCAATTGGCAGCATCAGGATGGATGGTGAAGAGATTGAGATTGTTCACAGCTTTAGTTTGCTTGGCTCCACAGTCAACTCTCTTGGCACCAGCAGCCAAGAAATTAAAATATGTATTGTGATGGGAAAGTCTGCTATTAGGGACCTCTCCACAGTACTGAAGAGCAATGGTGTCTCTCTGGAGACTAAGGTGCACCTGATACAGGCCATGGTCTTTGCAATCACTCGTTAAGCATCAGAGTTGGACAATGACTAGGGAGGATAGAAGGAGAATTGATGCCTTTGAGCTGTGGCGCTGGATAAGAGTATTGAGGGTACCATGGACTGCTAGGAAAACAAACAGATTCATCTTGGAAAGGGTTAAACCAGGCTGCTCCTTGGAGGCAAGGATT
>NW_006400082.1:897117-898786 GCF_000299155.1 Elephantulus edwardii | reverse complement strand
TTGTTGTTATGTGCCGTCGAGTGTCTTGTGACTCATAACGACCCTATGTACAACAGCCCTAAACTCCGCTCTGTCCTGTGCCAACGCACTGTCTCTGACACTCCCACCCCAATTATCCCAGTCACTGAATCAATCCACCTCATAGAGGGCCTTCCTCTCCTGCGCCGTCCCTCCACCCTCCCAAGCATGATGTCTTTCTCCAAGGACCAGTCTCTCCTCACAATATGTCCAAAGTATGTTAGATGGAGCCTCAGAATCCTTGCCTCCAAGGAGCCACCCGTTTTAACCCTTTACATAATGTAAATCTATGCATTCCACTGTGTTTCCCACTTGCATCCCTTCTTTCCCAGCATTTTCTGTCATCTGAACTTTGTGTTTGTGCTGACTTTTGATCTTGAATTGTTCTAAGAAGTATGTACTTCCAACGGGGGGTTTAAACTTTCTTATTGTTTGTTATTGGTAGAAGCTGTTTAGTCAACTTATAATGACCCTCATGTATACACATCAAAACTCTTTACTATCCTGGGCCATGCTCACAATCTCTGCCAGCCTGAAATCCATTGTGGTAAGAAGTTGCTCAAAGGTACATAGTTGGAATTCACCAGCTGCTCTGCAGGAGAAAGATGGACACTTTCCTTCCCTGTGATTTACTGCCTCTGAAAATCTACTGGAAGGTCACTATGGGTTTGTTCCAACTTGATGACACACAACAATCACTGTACTAATCTATCTTAGCTACAGTCTTCCTTTCTTTTCTGACCCTCCACTTTTGAAAGTATAATGTCTTATTCCAAGGACTGGCACCTAATGGCAGCATGAAGCAATTGAATATACCATGATTAGTAAGTATCAAATGTACTTTACTTAGTCTTTAAAGTTATATAAATGATATTAAACATTTTAAAAATTTGCCCAACATAATATAACTTTTGATTGCTTGACTGACACTTCCATAAGTGCATTTTATAGATTTAAGTAAAAGGAAATCCTTCAGAATTTCAATCTTTTTTAAAATGTGCAAAAGAGCAGTGATATCATTTTAAAGACTAAGGTGCACCAGACCCAATCATTAATTTTCCTGTTGTTTTGTATGCATATGAAGTTGGATAATAAATAAGGGTAAAGGAAGAATTAGTGCATTTGAATTGTGGTGTTGGAGAACAGTATTGGATGGTAAAAAGAATGAACAAATTTGCCATGGAAGAAGAGACATCAGGCTGTTCCCTAGAGATGAGATACCAAACTTAGATATTGTTCAATGCAGCATCATTTGCAACAACAGTGAAAACAGCCCAAGTGTTTATTAACAGACAAATGACTGGGAAAAAAAATGATGGCACATTCACACAATGGAGTATTATGCATCACTTAAAAAAAGGAAAAAGCATTTGTTAAACACAGCACAACATTAATGAATCTAGCAAAATTAGCTGAATGACAAAAGTTAGTCACAAAAGGACAGTTACAGTATAAGAACACTATTATAGAGTGCTAAATTGCAAATACATTTTATAAGAGACACAAACGCAGGTTATACACATGGCCTTCACCTGATGGTATGCATAGGAATCAGATCTACTACATCTGTGGAAGGAACTGCTGGAGAAGCTCAATATCAGCTGTGAAAACTAGGCCGGGGGCTGATTGTGGAACAGACCACCAATTACTC
>NW_006400082.1:875482-891988 GCF_000299155.1 Elephantulus edwardii | reverse complement strand
GACTGGTCCTTGGAGAGGGACATCATGCTTGGTAAGGTGGAGGGACAGCGCAGGAGGGAAGGCCCTCTATGGGGTGGATTGATTCAGTGACTGGGGTAATTGGGATGGGAGTGTCAGAGACAGTGCGATCAACACAGGACAGAGCAGAGTTTAGGGCTGTTGTATATAGGGTCACTATGAGTCGCAAGTGACTCAATGGCACATAACAACAACAACAACAACAACAACATAAAGAACTTGGATTTCCATTCATTCATTGTTGCACATTTTCTTCCCTGTTCTCCTCCCCTCCTCAGTTAATTTTTTCTTTAGAAAAAAAATTCTTTTCTTGTTATACAGTCCCTCCCACAGACCAATATACTATGCAGCCCTTATTATGGACTCTTGTCATACACACACACACACACACACACACACATATATAAATCATATATTTCTTTTATACAATTCTCTCCCTTGTCCATTTCAATGCTGTATACATTATTTATCCCCTCTTTTCTTAGTTTCCTCCCAACCACTCTCTCAGTCCCGTTTTTTTAACACTGGCATTATACAATATTTTTCTTTCTGTGATTGAGATATTTCACTCAGCATAATGTCCTCCATGGTCACCCATTTTGTATACTATTTCCTGAGTTCTCTTTTTTCAGTGTGGCATAATATTCCATTATGTGAATATACCATAGCATCTTTATCCATTCATTTGTTGATGGACACTTGGATTGTTTCTAACTCTTTGTTATTGTGAACAAAGCAGCAATAAACATGGGTGTGCATATATCTGCTTGGATGGCACTTATGGTTTCTATATGGTATAGTCCCAATAGTGGAATTGCTGGGTCAAATGATATTTCTATTTCCAACTTTTTGTTTCTTTTTAAAATCCTTTAACTCCAAAAGTCTAGCATAGTCTTTCCTAATAGAACATATACATGGATGCATGAAAAAGGATTTAGTTCCCCATAAGGAATGGTGGTGGTGGTAAGTGACATTCTCTGGGTCTGCCTGCCTCCTCAGCCTAGCTTATTTGACAAATATTCTGGGTCATTTTTAACATTCCTATTATCGATTAAAAATATTCATTTTTGTGGTTATTATAGAATCAGTGTTGTTAGATGCTGTGCAGTTGGACATAGCAGTTCTGTATACAGTGGAACAAAACACTGTCTGGTCCCATACCACTTTGAAGTGAAGGTAGATTTGAATTCGTCATTACGGTCACTGTGCCAATCCATCTTTCTCAGGGGTCTTCCTCTTTTTCTCTGACCCTCTGCTTCACCAAACATGATGTCCTCTCTAGGAACTGGCCCTTCCTCATGGTATGTCCATCCAAATCATAGGAGATGAAACCTTTATTCTAGCTGTACTTCTTTTTAAACCAGCAATAGCCAATATTTTCTCTTTTTACCCCTCTAGTTTTAAAATAAAACAGCAGCTAACTGGAATACATTTCAATTAAAAAGTAATTTTTCATGTTCTAGAACATATTTTGTTGCACATACGTAGGCCTTGTCTTGCTGTAGAGCACCTGAAAACATTTGTTGCAGAAGGTAAGGGCTGTAGTCTTCAATATGGATTGAAGCTTAACAGTAAGGAAACAGACTGTCACCACTAGGCCAATTGGCAGCACCATGATGGACGGAGAAGAGATTGAGGTTGTTAACAATTTCCTCTTGCTTGGCTCTACAATCAACACTTTTGGCACCAGGACTAAGGAAATACAAAGTTGATTTATTTGGCACCAGAGAAGTCTGCTGTCAGGGACCTCCATAAAGTACTAAAGAGCAATGATGTCAGTGTAGAGACTAAAGTATATCTGATCCAGACTATGGTCTTCACAATTACACGTTATGCATCAGAGAGCTGGATAATGACTAAGTATGACAGAAGAAGAATTGATGCCTTTGTGTTGTGGTGCTAGAGAAGAGTATTGAACCACTATAAAAATAAATAGATATGTCTTGGAGAGGGTGAAACCAAGTTTCTCCTTGGAGACTAGGATTTTGAAACTCCATCTCACATACTGTAAGCATGTGGCCAGGAGAGACCAGTCCTTGAATAAGGTCATCATGCTTGGAAAGGGTGGAGGGACAGCACAGGAGAAGAAGACCCTGGATTAGATAGATTGGCATGATAGCTGAAGCAATGGCTTTAAGTGTGTTAGAATCAATGACACTGGCTCAGGGTTGGGCAGGGTTCAGTGCGGTTGTACCTAGGGTTGCTATGAGTTGCAGGCCACTTGACGGCACATAACAACAACAGTACATATTTTAATGCATAAACTTTTATGCACTTACTGTCCAGAAAGAGCACAACTTACACCTCACAATTGTAGATTTTAAGCTCAAATCTCCAAATGATCACCTCAAATGGTAGACTTGAATTGTCCTAACTTGGGTTTCTTTATTCTGACAGTCACTGCTTATTATCACTTCCACTGCTGTTTATTTAGAATCTAATTGCAAGACCCTAGTACAGGGTGTTAGAAACATCTGAAATGAACTTGGACAAGCTGAAACTGTTATGAATGTCCTCTCCACATGAAGGCCAATGACTGAGTCCTTGTGTGTTGACCAACTCTTTAACTTCTTGTTCTTTAGATTAAAATTAAATGTAGAATACAGTATTTATCCGATGTTGGCTAAGAAAAAATGCATTAATTGGATATGTTATAACTCATAATGTAGAGCAATTGTTTGACCCTAGATCAACAAATGGATTTTTGTGCATGTAGGAGAATTTGGTCAATAACTTAAAATGGGTAACTTGTGTTAATAATAAAAACAGACAAATTTTAGTCAGTTTTATTATCACTTTAAAATCCTCTTTGGACAAAGTTAACTCCTAATTTACTCTTCTTTGGCTTCTCACCCTTTGCTACTTTATGTCTTCAGCTCAGATGTGTTTGAAATGCCTAGCTATGTTTGTTTTGCCTTAAGGTCATGCTCTCCAAAGAGAGCTTTGAATACCCCACAGGGGGAGATGGCAATATTGTGATGTTAAAGAAATCCTCAAAGAGCAGGCATAAATATAATTGCTTTCTGGACTATGCATTTTCCCTGATGGGAAGCAGTTGAAGGGAGTCCTTGAGTGACATGAGTGGTTAAACTGGTAACTAAAAGGCTAGCAGTTCAAAGCTACTCAGGTGTTTCCAAAGAAAGGGCTAGCAACGTGCTTCTGAAAGTCTACAGC
Organism: Elephantulus edwardii; assembly: GCF_000299155.1. Classification (NCBI taxonomy): domain Eukaryota; kingdom Metazoa; phylum Chordata; class Mammalia; order Macroscelidea; family Macroscelididae; genus Elephantulus; species Elephantulus edwardii. The sequence goes on along the minus strand of NW_006400082.1, from coordinate 888,796 downwards.
CTTGAAAACCCTCTGAGGTGCAGCTATACACATGTGGGGCTGCCATGAGTCATAACCAACTTGATATCAACTGGTTAATCAATTTACAACATTAAAAAATAAACATAAATACAGAACAAAGTAGAAAGAAAAATGTACACATGCAATTTAAATGACACGTGAGATGACAAAATATGACTGTAATGCCAAGATCTTAAAAGTTCATTTTTATGTGTTACAATAACAAGCAAAATCATTGAAAACATAGCGGAAAGACATGTGTCTCAAATCAATAGAATATGTAGTATTTCTAAGCATGACCTCATTATTTATAACTAGAAATGAAAATGAAATCACCTTCTCCTTAAGCCAATAAGTAAGTTTGTAAACAAATGATACAATGTGTGAAAAAACTTTCCACTCTTCAGAGAAAACTGTTTTGCAAGTGCTTGGAAATCTTTTAGGGTAGGGGTCCCAAGTCCTTCTAAAAGTAACCAGATTGTAAATATTGCCATTTTATGTGTTCTAAAACATGCCATTTCGGTCATGGTTTTTCTAGTCTGCATTCACAGTAAGAAAACAGACTCAGATGGAATGTAAACAAATGAAACAAGCTGTAGGCCATATCTGGTCTACGGACTATGGATTGTCAACCTCTGACTAAAAAGACAAAGGAATACTACACAGTATGCACCAGCAACAATTTTGCAAATTATTACCTAACTTGGGAGGGACTGGAGAGCCTTATGCTGAGGGAACTAACTCAGTCCTACAAGAACAAATATTGCATAAAACCATTATTGTAAAATGAGTATGAAGATCTGGGGCGTAGGGAGGGAGAGGGTGGAAGCAAAAGAATGAGGATATACAGGAGGAAGAGGGGACTAATTATGGAGTTGTACAATTTGATGGGTGGGTTGGGTGAGGGAAATTGGAAGAATCTGTTCTGAAAAACTGTGTTTGAATTTTGTAAATAAACTAGTATAGTAAAAAAATAATAAAAGCAGAAATTATGGAGACATTCTATTTTTAAAAAAGAGAGGACAAGAGGAGCAGAGGTAGCACTGACAACATGGAGAAGAAGACAATACGATTTCCTACATGTTATTTTTCTATCTTGGTGAGAAATTTGGTGTTGTAGTGTGTAACGAGTTGTGCCAGGAACCCAAACACTACCTTTCTCTAGTGGTTTCTACCTCTTAGAGGTTCCACGGGAGCACCCTTTTCCCACCTTTGCTAATACTATTGTTGTTGTGTGCCATCATGTCAATGTCTTTTTGAGTAACAGATTGAAACCTTTTCCTATGCTGTGACGATCTCAGTCATGCTCAATTCCATTGTTGCAATTACAGGTCAATTTGTCTAGTTGAGATGCTTCCTTTCTTTGGTTTGCACTCTACATTTCCCCACTGTGAGGTGTTCCTCTAGAGTTAAAGCTTTGTGGAATGAACATAGTCAAGGCACTAAACCTCTGCGTTATAAATTCAAATTAACTCTGTTGAATTATCTGTAAGTGTGACAATTGTGAGACATCAGCAATCTTAAACATCTAGAAAGATTTTACATTCATATTGCTTCACAAGGGTTTCTGAAGTTCTTTGAGGAAATTACACAAGAATTTAGGAAGAGGCACTGTGGATTAAATTTAAGCAAAGGAGAGAAATGGTGCAGAACACCAATCAGCTGATCCATCTTTCAAATAACTGCTCCATGGAAATATAATGTGTGGACAGATCTTTTTAACAATAAATCCTGGCTTGCACTTAGCTGTTCTTGAACTGATTCTCTTAGGACTAATTCAAAAGTGTTAAGACAGCCCTTGCTGTTGACAAGTCCTCTCTCTACTTACCTGTGAATGATGGTAATGGTTAAGAATGGCTGTAGGAGAACTGTGAAGTACGGATTCCCAGCCTTTCTTCCTTGCAATCTTAAAATAGTTGGCTCTGATCTTATCTTTGCTACTGTTCCCTTGCTGCCTGCCAAGAAAGACCCACAGTTCTGCACAGGCTAGATAAGGTTTGAAAAGCAAAGAAGTTAGAAAAGAAAAGAGACTTCACTGATGCAGCGAGGCAAACCAACTTGACTTTCACTGATCCTTTCCTTCTTTCAGCAGAGCATCTCTGCTTTAGGAAGCCAGCTCTACAGTGTGAGGCTCTCTCTGCATCAGTTGTAATTATTCCCTCCCAGACATAGCATTGAGGGGGTCTGCACTTTCAGGAGATTTAGGCAGCCGTAGGAGAGATCTTGGGGTCCTGTATAGAGAGATGCATTTGTGCATGATGGAAGCATTTGCCATCTCTGACTTGGAGGTAGGTTAAGATTTCATTATTGTTGTTGTTATGTGTGGTCAAGGCAGAACCAATTCATAGCTGACCCTCCAGTGAATTTTCAGCGGCTGTAAATTGCTGATCTTTCTCCTATGAAGTGAATGACAGATTTGAAGAGAGTGCCTTTCTTTGGGTTGGCAGTGCGACTCCTTACCACTAGGCTACCTTGTGACAACCTCATTCTATTAATAGGGCTTAAGAGAAGATGGCACTGTGGGCACTCAACAAGTGGACAGTGTTGATAGCAGGTCAGAACCAAGAGGAGAATAAATCTAGAAGTTGAGCAACACACTTCACAGCTCCAGAAAGGATTTAAATTAGACATATCTATAATATGGAGGCAGCTAATGATTTACAAAGAATACACTGCTCTCCCAAAAGAGACCATAACAATAATATGCTTTTGTGTTGTGTGATGCTTTCAGTTTATTAAGGTCTCTCAGGGCTAGTTCAAAAGAATAGCAGAAACCAGGAAACACGTGGGTTAAATTTCAGTATCTATCTCTTAGTTTCTTGTTTCAACCTTGGCACAAGCTGCCTGCAATCAGGATAAGGGCCTTAACCCCTGAAACCGCACTGCAGTGCCTCGCCGCTCTGGAGATTGGAGAAGCATCTCCATGACTGCAGTTGGCTGTGTTACATTTCCACAAAACAACTAGCAATTCTTAGCACAGTGGGAAGAAATGTCTTGTTACAAGCAAGGCAGCTGGAAGGTATAGCATTATGAGGTTTTTAATTATATTCTTTTATAACATATTCAATTAACAAAAAATAGATGCAGTAATTGTGAAGTGATTATGCTGTATGTTTTTTCGGAACCTCTGGGGAGAGGAGGGAGAAGGCTGAAAATTAATTGCAAATGCTACAAATGAAAAAGGAGACAGATTTAGCTTTAAAAATGAGTGAAGCTCACAACACCCACTAGTGTTTTCAGTTCATGTGTTTTTACTATTAAGTATGCTTATTACTGAATCTCTGATTATTATTAAACATGTACATCTGAAAAGACCGACTAATAGAATGAAAATTTTTGTCAGTGTCAGTCAGTTGTGTCTTAGTCTTTTTCCATGCTCTCTTCATGTATTTTATTTGCAAGGATTAAAACATTAGGTCCTATAGACACCTATCTCACTTCTTACTATACCTTTTAAATACTTTAAAGTCATTTAAAGGAATGAGTGTGTACAAGATTTTCTCTCAATAGCGAAATGCAGCTTTGGAGGAATCAGACACAAACTACACTGCAGAGGAATACGGGCTGGGGAACAGACAGTCCAGAGGGAAGAGATGAATTTTAAACAAATGTCCTTTCTGCTTTCAGCCCTATTTTTGGTTTTGTGACAGATAAGATATATTTGCTACTGCTAGGATACTTTCTCTGCCCTGATAGCATATTTTATACAGGAGAAGCTAGAAGGCATGATTATGAAAGGAAATGCATAAATCTAACGTCAGATGGGACAATGAAAGCCTTCGTAGCCCTTGATGGTTTGAGTTAATGTAAAGATAGGCATTACCACGATTGCACGAGCCATTAGGGTCATTACTCTGCATTGCTCTGAAAAAGTAACTTTCTAGGAAGAGCATGGGAGTTATTTTTAACTATAAGGGAAGATGAAGTCAACCATTTGATTTAGAGTTTTGCGTCCTGCCAGTAGTAAAACTTCCAGTAATAGTCCCCAAGCCTCTAGCCCTCCAGTCCCCCTGTCATATTTTTGGTTAAAAATGCATTTTTTAAAGGACAAATGAGACCTTTAGAAGAAAGCATTCTGAAAACACGCTATTCTGAACAGTGATTAGGTGGAGTTGGTATGCCAAAGGCATAATGTAAAGCTTGGGTGAAAAAAAGACTGGATAAAGCAATTGGGTGTTTCCAGAGCTAATTCTGCTGTGAAGTTGCACATGACTGTGAACACTGCCCTTCTGCACACCCAGCACCATGGAAACCCAGGCCTCTGCTGAGGATGACAGCCTCAGCCCCAGGGCTGCCGCTCCTGTTCACAAAATGTAAGCGTGGTGGGGGTGGGAGGGGGCTTGCTTATTTGCTCACTTGTTTTTCCTGGTTCTTGATTTCAAAGAAATTCAGGTCAAATGAGGATACTTTTAAAGACATTTTAGGAAAACGTGGAGATGATCTTTTGGCAAGAATAAGGTACATTCTTAAAGCCGATTTCTGCCTGTAGTCCCAGGGAGTTTTCGGCTTTAGCAGAATCTGATCTTTCTTGGCCCCCAATAAAGTGAAAGTAAATAAGAGCCCAATTAGTGGAAATAGTGGAAAGAATACTGGAAAACTTGTGCCTGCATCTGAGTACACATGGAGTGCCTGGTGGAAACGAGACTGAGAGAGACTGGAATTCTGAAGACAGAAAAGTTAAAGCCAGAGAATTTGGTTATATATATGTTTGTGGAGATTGTATGTATGTATGTAAAATACAAAATATTATATATATATATAAAATGTCTTTTGGGCTAAAACAGAAATTTTTTAGATTATTCAAAGATACAAAGACTTTATGAAAAAATGGTGGTGAAAGAGCCAGTTGTTTTAGAGCTAATACACCTGCTGGCCCCTCTTCCTGGCGTGTGCTTCTCACATACTTTATTCTAGATTTTTTGTTCATTTCACTATATAAATGCCCCCTATCTAAGAGACTTTCCCCTAACTACCTTAATTATAACCTCCTTCTCTATACTCCTTCAGTGTGCAATGGGCAATCTCTGGTGTGATTTACTGCCTCTGAAATCCCATTGGAGGGTCAGGTGTGAGTCAGTTCTGACTTGATGGTACATAATAACTATGCTCCTTCCCTCTACTTCTTTTAAATAATTCTATCTTTTAAAAACATAACAAAACAAAACAATTCTGTATCTGTTGTACATAAGGTCTCTGTGAGTGTGAATTGATACAGGCACTTAACAGCAATACCATGAAGTTTTTTAAAAAGAAAATTTCATTTCAATTGTGATTTTAACAAATGATTACCGAGAAGTTAGATTTTCATTCCTTCATTGTTGCACATTTTACCCCCTCTTCCTCTCTTTCCCCAGTTCACTTTTTTTTTACTATTCATTCATTGTTGCACAGTTACCTACCTTCTCCACTCACCCAACCCATTCTTCTTTGCAACGATACATCTCTTTATTCTGGGCTGTTGTCGTAAGTATAATGACAGATTATATATTAACTTTAGACAGTTCTTTCTTGCACCTGTTTCAATGCAATTGTCATTGTCTATCCACTCTTAACCAATTCTCCTCACCCTCCATATCAGACCTGCTTTTTAACAGTGGTACTATGCAGTATTTGTCCTTTTGTGACTGAGATGTTTTACTCAGTATGATGTGCTCTAGGGTCCCCGATATTGTGAAATGTTTTATGAGTTCATTGTTTTTCAGTGCTGCATGATATTCCATTGTATGAATATACCATAGTTTTTCTATCCATTCACTTTTTGATGGGCACTTGGGTTGCTTCCATCTCTTTGCTATTGTAAATAATCCAGCAGTAAATATAGGTGTGCATATATCTGTTTGGATGGCATTTATGGTTTCTTTAGGGTATATTCCCAGCAGTGGCATTTCTGGGTCACTGAATTTATTAATGCTACTGAATTTAGTGTATATTTAATTGTTTATCTCAGCCTTTGTTCAAGGACATAAGTTCTATGACACTTAGTTTTGTGTGCCATATTGTTGAAACCGAGTCTTAGCTGACCCTCCAGTGGGTTTTCAGAAGCAGTAAATCACAGGGAAGGAGATTGTCTATCCTTCCCCCTTAGAGCAGCTTGTAGATCTGAATTGCATGTTTTTGGGATTGCAGTGCAGCTTCTTACCCCTAGGCCACCAGTATAGTCATTATATGTGCTGCCCTATTGTCAGTCTGGACATGGTATGTAGTGCACTATGGATGATATGTTGAATGAAGAAAGGGTTATATAAATTACTAGCCACAAATTTTGAAAGTCTAAATTCCTATATTCTAAAGTGTGTTCCCTAAAGGTCAGGGTTTGTTTTTTTCCTCCCATGATTTTACTGTATATAAGTTATTTTTTTTCTCTTCCTAAAGGGAAGTGATATTTCTTATAACAACAACAACAACATACACAAAATAAGATAAAAAGCTATGAAATCACAACAAAGCAAAAACTAAAGTTGATTAAACCCATTGGAGGGTTAGCTGTGGGCTCCTTCCACCTCAGCTGCATACAACAACAGCAATGCAACGTGCACAGGGAGCTCTGGAGCTGTCGCTCATTGCAAGACATGCTGCTAACCCACAGGCTGTGCATCTCTGCAAGTTCAAATCTACCAGTGGCTCCAAAGGAGAAAGTGGGGGAACTTCTTCCTACACAATTTATAGCCTTATGAATTGAATGAAAAGTTAGCTGTGGGTTTGTTCTGACTTGACAGCAATGGCTTTCTGAGGTGTATGTAGAAAACTCATAAGAATAATTTCTTGGCCATGACAAAGCATAGGAAGTGAACAGCTTTGTAAACCAATAGTTCTCCAACTAAGTTTTTATAGAAAGCTGCTGGAAATTGCATCAAGACTTTTACTCTTAAAATAGAATAAAGATATTTCTCCAGTGCATGGACCAGTTGGAGATAATGGATAGACTTTTCTCAATTTAAAATGTTCCCCAATAACTTCTTCTAAAATCTTTGGCACATTCTACTGCTTATCTGCCAAAAAGTACTTAAACTGATAAAACAAGTGAGCAAGTACCAACCTCCTAACAAAATACTTCAGAAACTACTGAGGAAGTGTGACAGCTGGATTGAGATTTTTAGGGGTTTGTAGGCTGCTAGTTGTGAGGCTATTGCCTTCATTCAATGCCATATGCTTTATATAAGGGAAAAAAATAAAATCTCACTTTGAAAATCCAATTAAACTTCTCAGTATTTTACCAGATGCAATAATTTCTAAATAGCTTTAATTTCTAAAGCTATCCTTTCTAAAGAATGCTTAGGCACTACTATTTAAACACACGGGTGTTGACACATAATCAGAAATATGAACTGATGCATTTTTCAAAGAAAATTTGAGACTATAAAATGATATTGAAAATAAAGTGTTAAAGGGCCTATTGTAGGTTTTACCTCCTTTGTTTCCTTTTTTATATAAGATGAAGATTAGCTCTTGCCTTGAACAAATTGCTTCAAATAGTTGTTCAATAAATAAGTATATTGGGGTCATCCTGTTCCACTCTAAGATGTTGAAACAACCAGATCTGCCTCGGAAACTTTGATCCAACATCTTTTATATTTGGCTTCCAAAAGCTCAACTTGCTGTATGAGATTTGTATTGAGGAACTCCATAAGAAAGCTCACTGAAGTTATCAAGGTCTGATGATTAATATTGTTGTTATGTGCTGTTGAGTTTCCTGCAACTCATAGTGACCCTATGTACAATAGCCCTAAACCCTGCTCTATCCTATGCCAATCTCACTGTCTCTGACACACTTACCCCAATTACTCTAGTCACTGAATCAATCCACCTCATAGAGGGTCTTCCTCTCCTGCACTGTCCCTCCCCCTCCCAAGCATGATGTCCCTCTCGAAGGACTGGTCCCTCCTTGCAACATGTCCAAAGTATGTCAGTTAGACAAAGCCTCAGAATCCTTGCTTCCAAGAAACAGCCAGGTTTAACCCTCTCTAGGATGAACCTGTTCGTTTTCTTAGCAGTCCATAATATATTCAATACTCTTCTCCAGCACCATAGCTCTAAGGCATCAATTCTCAATCTATCCTCCTTAGTCATTGTCCAGCTCTCTGATGCATATCAAGTGATTGTAAAGACCATGGCCTATATTGGGTGCACCTTAGCATGCAGAGTGACACCATTGCTCTTCGATACTTTGAAGAGGTCTCTAACAGCAGACGTTTCCGTTACAATGCATCTTTTAATTTGCTGGCTGCTGGTGCCAAGAGTGTTGATTGTGGAGCCAAGCAAACTAAAGCTGTTAACAATTTCAACCTCTTCACCATCTGTCATTATGCTGCCAATTGGCCTAGTGGTGAGAATCTTTGTTTTCTTGCTATTGAGCCTCAATCCGTAGTAAAGGTTGTAGTCCTTGACCTTCCGAAAGCACTTCAGGTCCTCCTCAGTTTCAGCAAGCAGAATTGTGTTATCTGCATAACAGATAAATCTGCCTTCAATCCTGATGCCACATTTCTTCTCATACAGCCCAGCTCCCCAGATAAGATGATTTATTCTGCATATAGATTGAAAGGAAATGGAGATAGGGCATATCCCTGGCACAGACCCTCCCCAATTTTGAACCATGCAGTGTGTTTCTTTGCTCTGTTCAGATGACTGCCTCTTGGTCCAAGTATAGGTTTCACATTAGCATGATCAAGTGTCCTGGGACTACCATTCTTCTCAAGATATTAAAGAGCCGGACAGAAGATTTCAAAAGGCAGTGTGAGAAGACAAAATAAAATATTGCAATGAAATGTGCAAGGAACTGGAGTCAGAAAATCAAAAGGGCTGAACCCGCTCAGCATTCCTTAAGCTCAAGAAACTTAAGAACAAATTCATACCTTGAGTTGCAATACTTAAGGGTGCTTTGGGCAGAATATTAAATGATCCAGGAAGTATTAAAAGAAGATGGAAAGAGTATACAGAATCATTGTACCAAAAGGAATTGGCAGACATAGAACAATTTCGTGAAACAACATATGAGCAAGAGCCTATGGTGATGAAGGAAGAAACTGAAGCCCCTTTGAAAGAATTGGCAAAAAATAAGGCCCCAGGTATTGATAATATACCAATTGACATAGTTCAACTAACAGATGCTGTCCTAGATGTGCTTACCAAGCTGTACCAAGAAATCTGGAGGACAACCACTTGGCCAACTGACTGAAAGAGATCTGTATTTGTTACCATCCCAAAGAAGGGTGACCCAACAGAGTGTAGAAACTATAGAACAATATAATTGATTTCACATGCAAGCAAGACTCTACTGAAGATTATCCGAAAACGACTGGAACAGCACATCAACAGAGAACTTCCAGAAGGGCAGGCTGGGTTCAGAAGGGGCCATGGCTGCAACACTTCCATGATACATCTTCAAGGATATGAACATGTATTTTGATAACAGTGAATCTAAATTCCAAAATCAATCTCCATAATAGTCTATTTGTTTTCTACTGCCAAAGGGGCCCTTTGGAGTAGTGAGAGAAGATCTTCACCCTGAGACCTACAGCATCCCTTTTCAGCAGGAAGTGTCTAGGAGAATATGCCATCCCCTTTTCCTTATGAATCGGGGTGAAGTCTCTCTCAGGGAGGAGGGATAGGGAATGGGAAGGAACATACTGACAAAGAAGATTAATCAGAACTGGCTTCGACAAGCACTGTGGCAATTGGACAATTGAAACAGACATTCGGGTTGGGGGGAGGAAGGACAAACTGGGGAGGAGGGCAGAGAAAACAGTGCAACAATGAATGAATGAAAACCCCAAATCTCTGTAAATATTCATGAAAATTAATAAAATTTAATAATAATTAAAAAAAGAAAAAAAGGAGGGGCCATGGTACTAGGGATATTGTAACTAATATTAGATGGATCGTGGCTGAAAGCAGGGAGTACCAGAGGAATGTCTACCTGTGTTTCATTGATATGCAAAGGTGTTTGTGTGGATCACAACAAACTGTGGCTAACTCTGAGAAAATAATTAATAAAACATAAATAAATTAGTCAATGCATAAAAAAGAGTGAGAAACAAAATAAATAAATTAAAAAAGTGAAAAGCACATTTCAAGAGCTTAAAGAAGTGAATGTTCAAAGCATGTTGATTCTTTATGTACATAATACCAAAACCCCCACCCATACTGCTTTTGAGCCAATTTCACTCAATGACCATGTAGGACAGCGTAGAATGGTTTCATAATGTTCCCAAGACAGGAATCTTTATTATTGTATCTTTCTCTCTTTTGTCTATTGGAAAATTTGAATTACAAACTTGTCAGTTAGTAGCCAAACACTTAACCACTGAGGCATCAGAGTTCCTTATAATCAACAAAACCAAACCTACTGCCATGAGATCAATTTTGACTCATTGTGATCCTCCATCAAGTTTCTGAGGCTATCCATATTTAAGAGAAGAGATAATCCATTTTTGTTCTAGAAATGCCTGACGGTTTCAGCATTAAGACATTTTGATTAACAATCTGGCACATGATACCACTGAGGTCTCCTTTTCTGTAAGTAATGTTGTTGTTGTTAGGTACCGTCAAGTTAATTCTAAGCCATAGCAACACGATGAAAAACAGATATGAACCCCGTCCTATCTTGTGCCATCCTCATGCTTCCTGACACACTAGAGTCCATTTTGTCAGCCAGTTTGTCAGTCCACTTGGTTCAAGGTCTGCTTTTCCAAACATCGTATTCCTCTCCAAGGAATAGCCCCTCCTAACAACATGTTTATGAGAGGATAAGCTTTATCATCTTTGCCTCCAGAGAGAACTCTCACTGCATTTTCTCCAGACATATTTGTTTGTTCTTTTGACAGTCCATGGGATGTTCAGTATCATCATCAACACCACAGCTCAAGGGTATCAAGTCATCTGAGATCCTTATTCATTGTCTATTTTTCAAATGTATAGCAAGTGATTGGAAAGACCATGGCCTGAATCAGATGTACTCTAGTCCTTAAACTGGCATCATTACTCCTCAATAAATTTGAGAGGTCTCTAACTGTAGGCTTGAGAGGTCTCTAACTGTAGGCTTTCCTGGGGCAATACATTTCCTGACTCCGTGACTTTTGGTTCCAAGGATGTTGATTGTGGATCCAAGTAAGATGTAGTTGTTGGCAGTTTCAATCTTTTCTCCATCTATCGTAATGTTGCCTATTGGTTCAGTGTTGAGAATTTTTGTTTTGTTGACATTGGGCTGTAGTCCATATTGAAGGGTATATTCTTTGATCTTCTGCAACAAGTGTCTCAAGTCCTCTTGACTTTCAGCAAAGTTGTGTCATCTGCATAATGAAGGTTATTTCTGAGTCTTCCTCCAATCATGAGGCTACTTACTTCTTCATGGAGTCTAGCATCTCAAATAATTTGCACAGCATCCAGATTGAATAGGTTATAGATAGAATGCGACACTGACTCACAACCTTCTTAATTTTAAAACATGTGATGTTCCCTTAAGTGAGGATAAACTGACATTGCTGATGTCAGATGGATTCTGGCTAAAAATAAAGAAAACCAGGAGAATGACTATTTGTGCTTTATTGACTATGTGAAGACATTTGTTGTGTGTATCATAACAAATTATGGCTAACAATGAAAAGAATGGGAATCCCAGAGCACTTAATTTTGCTCATGCAAAACCTACATCTAGATCAAGAGGCTGTTGTGGGAACAGAGCAAGGAAACAACACCACATGCTTTAAAGTTAATAAAGGAGTACATCAGGGTTGTATTCTCTCTCCATACCTACTCAATATGTAAGCTGAGCAAATTAGTCAAGAAGCTGGATTCTATGAAGAGGAATGTGGCATCAGAATTGAGGGAGATTCATCAATATCCTGTGTTATGCAGATGACATAACTTTGCTTGCTAAAAGTGAGGAGGATTTGAAGCACTTGCTGCAGAAGATCAAGGAATGCAGCCTTCAATATGAATTGCATCTTAATATTAAGAAGACAAAGATTCTTACCACTGGACTAATAGGCAACAACATAATGGATGGGGGGGAACAGTCTCATTTTACTTGAATTCACAATCAACACCCTTAGTTCCAGCAGTCAGGAAGTCAGGAAATGATTGCACTGGGGGAGTCTGCAAGTAGAGACTCTCCAAGTTATTGAGGAGTAAAGATGTCAGTTTGATGACTAAGGTGCATCTGATTCAGGGCTTCGTCTTTCCAATCACTTGCTATGCTGGACAATCTGAGAGCTGGACAATGAATAAGAATCACGGAAGAACTGATGCATTTCAGCTGTGGTGTTGGAGAAGAGCATTGAACATCCCATGGATTGTCAAAAGAAAAAAAATACCTTAAAGTGGGTTCTGACAGAGTGTACTTTAGAGGCAAGGATGACGAGGTTTTACTTCTGGCATGTTTCTAGGAGGGGCTATTCCTTGGAGAGTGACATGATGCTTGGAAAGGCAGGGAGTTGTCAAAGGAGAGGAAGACCCTTGACAAGGTAGATTGACACGGTGACTTCCTCAGTGGGCTGTAATATGTCAGAAAGCATGAAGATAGCACAGGATAGGACCTATACTTGGACCAAGAGGCAGTCATTAGAACAGAGCAAGGTAACACTGCTTGGTTCAAAATTGGGAAGGGTGTACGCCAGGGATGTGTCCTATCTCCATACCTTTTCAACCTGTATGCAGAGCAGATTATCCGAGAGGCTGGCCTCTATGAGGAGAAGAGTGGCGTCAGGATTGTCATCTGCGTTATGCAGATGACACAACCCTGCTTGCCGAAACTGAGGAGGACCTGAAGCACTTGCTGAAGAGGGTCAAGGACTGCAGTCTTCAGTATGGACTGAGGCTCAATGTCAAGAAGACAAAGATTCTCACCACTGGACCAATTGGTAGCATCAGGATGGATTGTGAAGAGATTGAGATTGTTCACAGCTTCGGTTTGCTTGGCTCCACAGTCAACACTCTTGGCACCAGCAACCAGGAAATAAAAAAACGTATTGTGATGGGAAAATATGCTGTTAGGGACCTCTATAAAGTACTCAAGAGCAACGGTGTCTCTCTGGAGACTAAGGTGCGCCTGATACAGGCCACGGTTTTTGCAATCACTTGTTATGCATCAGAGAGTTGAACATTGACTAGGGAGGATAGAAGGAGAATTGATGCCTTTCAGCTGTGGTGCTGGAGAAACGTGTTGAATGTACCCTGGACTGCCAAGAAAGCAGATTCAACCTGAAGAGGGTTAAACCAGTCTACTCCTTGGAGGCAAGGATTCTGGGGCTTCGTCTGACATACTTTGGACATGTTGTAAGGAGAGACAGGTCCTTGGAGAGGGACATCATGCTTGGTAGG
>NW_006400082.1:851296-874407 GCF_000299155.1 Elephantulus edwardii | reverse complement strand
TCCTCAGTTTGAGCAAGCAGGGTTGTGTTATCTGCATAACACAGACTGTTGATAGAGATAGCCAGTTCAAATCTACCAGCATGTCAGAGGGAGAAATATAGGTTCTTTCCTTCCATGCAATTTGCAGCTTCCCAAAATCCATTGGAAATTCTGATTTGATAGTATGCGTTTTTGGGTTCCCCCAACAGAGTTAATGAGAGACACTGCAGCAGCTAAGAATTTATACTGAGTGGATTTAATGGATATTTAATCCACACAAGAGGACAAACTCTAACATTGACTCTCTTCTTGAGTACTGACTGCAGGACTTGGTTTAGTCAGTTAATTTCCTCAATCCTTGACTTCATTTTCACCTGTTGACATATACTGGAGCAGAAGCTCAAGAGGAAGAACCTGTTCCCCATACTACTTGAGACAAAAATCCTTTCTTAAAGCTGGTACATGGGATTTGGACTTAAAGCATGCTAAATTTGAGACAGGCAGCAGCATGAGAGATCAGCAGCAGTGCGAGAGATCAGAAGCAGCCCGAGGCGCAAGGCAACACAGAAGTGACTGTGGCCTGACCCATCATATCAAGGCGTGGCTGGGGATAGTGCAAGAGGATGCTGATGGAGCAGGGGAAGGGAAGAGACAAGGCATATGTGGGATGGCAGGGGGCAACACTGAATTCATTGGTTACTTCTGTAAGGGGAAAGTGTCTTTCATCTATTCCTTTCAGTAAAATGCTTGCTTATCAGATATTGTTCTAAAGCTCAACATCTAAATTAAGACAAACTAGGAAGAAGGATTGGCCATCCACTTCAGAAGTAATACACCTTTGAATACCCTATGTACAATAGAGCTCAGTTAGAGCAGACTAGGAGAGTCTGAGCCCTCAAATATGGAAACACAAAGGAAGAAGAACAGTTGTAAACAGACTAATGATTGGAACGTAATGTGAGAAGCATGAATGTATGAAGACTGAACATCACTAAGGAAGAAATAGAATGCATATTGACATCATATTGACATATTACATATTGGTGAAATGAGATGGATTGGCATGGGATATTTTGAATCAGATGATCATAGGATCTACTATGCTGAAGATGAAAAGGTGAGAAAAAATGGGGTCGTTTTCTAGTTAAAAAGGTCATTTCTAGATCCATCTTGAAATACAATATTATGAGCAAAGGGATAATATTGATAAGCATACTAGGAAGTCCAGTGAATATCAGTATCATTCAAATAAACGTGCCAACAACCAGAGCCAAAGAGGAGGAAATAGATTTATTTCTACCAACTTTTTCAGTCAGATGTTGATCAAACATGCAATCAAGATGCATTAATAATTATTAGGGTGACTAGAAGGGTCTAGAGACAAAGGTGCATCTGATCTAGGCCATGGTCTTTGCGATTACTTGCTATGCATCAGAGAGCCGGACAGTGAGTGGCTAAGGATGACAGAAGAAGAATTGATATCTTTGAGTTGTTGTGTTGGAGAAGAGTTGAACATACTGCCAAGAGAAAAAATGGTCTGTCTTGAAGAAGGTTAAACCAGGTTTCTCCTTGGAAGCTAGGATTTTGAAGCTCTGTTTCACATACTTTGGGCATGTGGCCAGGAGGGACCTGTTCTTGGAGAAAGGAAGAGTGGACAGACAATGCAGGAGAGGAAGACTCAGGATGAGATGGATCGACACAGTGACTGGGGTAATGGGAGTAGGTGTGTAGGGGAGTTAGTGAGACTGGCTCGGGAAAGGACAGGGTTCAGAGCTATTGTACAGATGGTCGCTATGAGTCTCAAGTAACTCAGGTGACATAACAAAAACAGCAACAACAACCCTTTTTTCCAGGTCTTTGCATAGCTTTCTCCTTTTTCCTCAGTACTTTAGAGCTGACGTGTTTTTTTTTTCAGGAGCTACTCACAGGAACTCTGTGTAACGTGCTGACATCGGTTCAGCTTGGTAGAGGCATTGCGTTCACATTTCCCCAGCTCCGAAGTAAACATCACCTTTTCCCTAGTTGACCTGCCTAATTGCTGAAAACACTCCCACTCCTTCCTGCTCATGTTACATACTTTGACTTGATCGTGTGCCAGGTCACTTTTCACACAGGAGCAGCTTCTCAGCCCCATGTTCCCGTTTTACGTGAAGGCAATGACCCAGGCTGGCAGAACCCACACACCTCAGCCTTTTTATCTGTGGACTAACCTGGAGCTAACCACAAAATATTGATTTTGATTAAGTGAAATTTAATGTGATGAAAAGGACTGAAAGAGCATGTCACATGTCTTCCATTTTTCAAAAAATGTGTTGATTCTCTATTCAACCACATTTCCTTCTTTTTAAGCATATTGTAAAACAACTGGCTCAAATGTGCTCAATCCTGAGTTGGCTCTCAGGGAACCAATATATTCTGTGAGAGCTGAAATGTGGGACAAGTACAGGTTTGTTCTGAGGTGGACTCTATTGAATAGATAGGTTATTCTGGTTCTTAGAAACATGAGAAAAGTCCAGGGATATTAGGTTAGTTATACCACAGAATACATTAGAAACTTTACATACAATAAAACAAATGGGCTGAAAGCTGCTAGGCTAGGCTTGAGTGTTTTGGGAACACGGTCAAATTATCTTAAAAATTCATCCTGGCTTACATGTCATTTAAACTGACAAATCTCCTTTGCTCTGTGAAGCCCAAACTTTCAAACTGCATTACACTTTTGATGCTAACCTCCTTCCGCACATATATATTATTAGACACATGTCATGGATCATTTTTTTGAAGTCATGACCTTCTGCGGTGGTTTGTTTGCTTTCAAGACCTGAAGGTCTGCTTATGCTAAGTGTTACTCTCCATTCTCGGCAGCTCATCCTTCTCCCTCCCATCTGTTCTTCACCTCTGCACCTTTGCTCACACAATTCTTGTCAGGAATATCACATGACTGTGGTGGTGATGGAGCTGATTGATGGTGTCCAAACAGCTGAGTGTTTGGGCTGCTGGAGGTGGAGGTGTGTTTTTCTCAGGCTAGGGAAAGCTGTTTGCTATTCTCCACACAGCCTATCTCAAACTCCCACAAACATCCCTCCCTAGTTTTTCCCTACCTCTAACCTTGAACAGCTGATCTTGACCCAAATACTTCCCTCACCTCATTGCTACAGAGTTAGAACCAATTTATGGATTATTGAGTTTTCAGAGGCTGTAAATGATAAGGGAAGATATTGCTCATCTTTATTC
This sequence comes from Elephantulus edwardii, assembly GCF_000299155.1. Classification (NCBI taxonomy): domain Eukaryota; kingdom Metazoa; phylum Chordata; class Mammalia; order Macroscelidea; family Macroscelididae; genus Elephantulus; species Elephantulus edwardii. Next base: position 871,194 of record NW_006400082.1, on the reverse strand, counting down.
TATAGGGCAGCTGGTGGTTTTGAACCACCAGTTCAACTCCTTACCCTCTAGGCCACCAGAGCTCCCTTTATACATCTCTAAGAACCAAGAAATCCCCAGCACAAGTTCCTTCAACTTGACTATCACCTCCCTACAGTTTATCTCTTTATGCACAGCTCTTTTTAAGTTCATATCCAAAGAAAAGTTATTTTTATTTTGCTCTTCAGAGAAACACTCAGTACTCGGTTTTCTTTTAATCAATCTATCAGCTGAGTCAATCATATTCTCCTGTTTTATCTCTTCAAACTTTTTTGCCCCTACTATCTTAAGGGTATTGAATATATCATGGACTGCTTGGAGAACAAACTGTTTCATCCTGGGGATGGCGAGACCAGGCTGCTCCTTGGAGGCAAGGATTCTGAAGTTTTGTCTGACCTGTTTTGGATGTATTGCAAAGAGGAACCAGTTCTTGCAGAGGGACATCGTGCTTGGAAGGGTGGAGGGAGAGCGCAGGAGAAGAAGATCCTCTGTGAGGTGGATTGATTTGGTAACGGGTAATTGGGATGGTTGTGTCAGAGACAATAAAATTGACACAGGATAGAGCAAGGTTTAGGGCTGTTGTACATAGCGTTGCAATAAGTCTCAGGCAACTCAACAGCCATAATAATGACAATAACAAATATCTTAAAAAGATGAGAGGAAGCCTTGTATGTACTGGTGCTCTGAGTCATACATGACAGGCAGCACCCAACAACAACATGTACCATCTATGTGTTTTTTCTATATAGCCTCCATCTCTTTTTTTCTCCCTGTACTTTCTGTTGTTCTTCACTTTTATTCTGACTCCAAACTTCATTACCATTGTCCTGTTGATGCTTATCTCTTTAAACTTGTTTTAACAAATTTACTGAACTTATTCTTTGTGCTTCAGCTTGAACTTGTGTATGAGTAGTTGGTGATCTGTTCCACAACCAGCACCTTGGCCAACTTTTCACAGCTGACATTGAGCTTCTCCAATGATTCTTTCCACAGATGTAACTGATCTGATTCCTATGCATATCATCAGGTGATATCCATGTGTATAGCCTGCATTTATATTTCTTATAAAACTTATTTGCAATGAATAAATTGTTGATTGTGTAAAATCCTATCATTCTATCTCCAGCTTCATTTCTGTCACCCAGTCCATGTTTTCCAACTACTAATCCTTCTTCTCTGTTTCCAACTTTTTTCATTCCAGTCACCTATTATTATTAATGCATCTTGACTGCATGTTCGATTGATCTCTTACTGCAAATGTTAGTAGAAATCTTCTCTTTCCTCTTTGACTCTGGTTGTCAGTGCATATATTTGAATGATAGTGATAATGATAGTATGCCAGAGATGTGTCCTAACTCCATACCTTTTCAATCTATATGTGGAACAGATTATCTAGGAGGTCGGGCTCTATGAGGAAAAATGTGGTTTCAGGACAGGAAGAAGCCTCATCAACAGTCTGCATTATGCAGGTGACACAACTCTGCTTACTGAGATTGAGGTGGACCTGAAGCATTTGCTGGAGAAGGTCAAGGAAAGCAGTCTTAAATATAGATTGAAGCTCAACATCAAGAAAACAAAGATTTTCAGCACTGGGCAAATTGGCAGCAGCATGATAGATGGTGAAGAGATTGAGATTGTTGACAGCTTCAGTTTGGTTGGCTCCACAATCAACACTCTTGATACCACCAGCCAAGAAATTAAAAGACAAATTGCATTGGGAAAGTCTGCTCTTGGAGACCTCTTCAAAGTGATCAACAGCAATGATATAAGTCTGGAGACTAAGATGTGCCTGATTCAGGCCATAATCTTTGTAATTACTATGCTATGCATCAGAAAGCTGGACAATGACTAGGGATGATAGAAGGAGAATTGATGCCTTTGAGCTGTGGTTCTGAAGAATAGTATTGAATATACCTGGACTACTAGGAGAACAAACATGTTCATCCTGGGGAGGATGAGACCACACTGCTCCTTGGAGGCAAGAATTTGGACGCTTTGTCTGACATACTTTGGACATGTTGCAAGGCGGGACCAGTCCTTGGAGAGGGATGTAATGCTTGGGAGAGCGAAGAGACAGTGTAGGAGAGGAACACACTTGATGAAATGGATTGATTCAATGACTGGGGTAACAGTAGGTGTGCCAGAGACAATGAGATTGACACAGAATAGAGCAGGGTTTAGGGCTGTTGTACATAGGGTTGTTATGAGTCACAGGAAACTCAACGGCACATAACAACAATTCTTTGTGCAGTAGCTTAGTGGTAAGGAGCTGCACTGCCAACACCAAGTATGTAGTTCGAATCCATCAGCTGTTCCTTGGGAGAAAGATGGACAATTTCTATCCTTGTGATTTACTGCCTCTGACAATACACTGGAGAGTCAGCTATGGGTCAATTTCAACACAGCACAACACAACACAACACAGCACACAAGTGTATTTTTGTGTCAAAAATTGGGCAAGATCTTGGAGGTGGTGGTTGTTGCTGTTGTTATGTGTTGTCGAGTCGCTTGCAACTCATAGCGACCCTATGTACAACAGCCCTAAACTCTGCTCTGTCATGTGCCAATCTCACTGTCTCTGACACTCCCATCCTGATTACTCCAGTCACTGAATCAATCCACCTCATAGAGGGCCTTCCCCTCCTGCACTGCCCCTCCACCCTACCAAGCATGATGTCCCTCTCCAAGGACTGGTCCCTCCTTACAACATGTCCAAAGTATGTTAGACGGAGCCTCAGAATCCTTGCCTCCAGGGAGCTGCCCGGTTTAACCCTTTCCAGGATGAATCTGTGTTTTCCTAGCAACCCATGGCACCCTCAATACTCTTTCCCAGCACCACAGCTCAAAGGCATCAATTCTCCTTCTACCCTCCTTTGTCATTGTCCAACTCTCTTATGCATAACAAGTGATTGCAAAGACCATGGCCTGTATCAGAAGCACCTTAGTCTCCAGAGAGAAACCATTGGTCTTCAGTACTCTGGAGAGGTCCCTAACAGCAGACTTTCTCATCCCAATACGTTTTTTAATTTCCTGAAGTGCTTGCTGCAGAGGGTCAAGGACTGTAGCCTTCAATATGGATTGAGGCTCAATGTCAAGAAGACAAAGATTCTCACCACTGGACCAATTGGCAGCATCAGGATGGATGGAGAAGAGGTTGATATTGTTCACAGCTTTGTTTGCTTGGCTCCACAGTCAACACCCTTGGCACCAGTAGCCAGGAAATTAAAAGACTTATTGCAATGGGAAAGAAGATTTTGGAGGTAGAAAAGGGAAAACCAACTGTTGCAGACTTTGCCATTTTTCTAAATCATCTTGTTTCTTTATATGATTACTTATTTATAAATATCATAAATGTCAGAAAGTATGCCTACTCTATTATATGGCCAGTGGGTACCTGGTGTAAAGCAATAAAACCAATAAGCAGAGAAAACAAAACACTGCAGTCAAATAAATTTTGACTCGTGGTTTCCTTATGTGTACAGATGCGCCCTCAAGCTTTCAGGATGAGACTTCTTGAAGCAGATGATCAGACCTTTATTCCAAGATACCTCTGAGTGATTTTAAACTGTCGACCTTTCAGCTAGTAGTCAAGTGATGAGCTATTTGCACTCCACAAGGACTCCTGGTGTTTAACAGAGGATGAAGAAATGCTTTTATTATTGGATTAAAAGTTTACAAATGATGTTAGTTTTTACATGCAATCATTCACAGACATTTTGTTTTATAGCATTGATGTTACTTGATTAAGATAATTAGGTAATTATAATGCCTGATAAATGTTTTATTGCATAGTGCCTTTCCCTTCCCCCAACTTATCTATTCATTAACTTTCACGTCCCTCTCTCTCTCATTCCCGGTAAGCACAAAAGAATGATTCTCTGTGTACACCTTTCCTTAGCTTTATATAAAAATGGTCTTATACCATAATTGTTCTTTTGTGATTGATGTATTTCATACCCAAATACAAAATTGCCAGAGGATATTAAAAGATACTTTACCAAGGAAAAACTTCAGATGAACAACAAACACATGAAGGAATGCCCAATGTCATTAAACTCATTGCCATTCAGTTCAGTTGAACCTGCTTCATAGCTGTCTTGCCCAGATTGTCCCTTTTTCTTATGAGCTACTGGTGGATTGGTGCCACCAGAGAGGCTCAGTCTTTGAGTAGTGCAACTCTCTATTATAAGCTAACAAGCACTCTCATTAGATATCCGTTGTTGTTATGTATAATCAAGTTGGAACAGACACATAACCGACTCTCCCCTGGGTTTTCAGAGGCGAGATTGCCCATCTTTTTTTTATGAAGCAGTTAGTGGGTTTGAACCACATGCCTTTTGGTTGACAGCACAGCTCCTTACCTCTAGGCCACTAGAGCCCCTTTATAAATTCTTGTTTCTGTTGCTGGTAGGTGGTGTAGAGTTGTGCATGACTCATAGCAACCCAACAAACAACAAATCTGAACCCTGTCCTATCCTGTGCCATCCCCATAATCTCTGACACACTCCAGCCCATTGCTGCAGTCACTGTGTCAGTCCATCTCATTGAAGGCCTTCCTCTCTTTTGTTGACTCTCTACCTTTCCAAGCATGATGTCCATTCGAGGAAATAGCCCTTCCTAACAACATGTCCAAAGTATGTGAAAGGAAGCTTCATTATCCTTGCCTCCAAGAAGCACTTACGTTGCAATTTCTCCAAGATTTGGGGTTTTTTTTGGCAGTCCATGGGGCATTCAGCCTTCTTTTCTACCACTACAATTCAAAGGCATCTATTCTTCTTCTGTCACCTTTGTTCACTGTCTGGTTTTCAGATGCATAGCGAGTGATTAAAAAGACCCTGGCCTGAATCAAGCACAAGTCTTTATGCTGGCTTAGACTTCAAACTGATCAAATCTGATATATGCTCCTTATACCTACCTTAGAGAGGTCCCGACTGTGGGCTTACTTTTGATTTCTTGATTACTGGTGTTAAAGGTGTTCATTGTAGATCCAAGTAAGATAAAATTATTGACAATTTCAATCTTTTCTCCATCTCTTATGATATCACCTCTTGGTCCAGTGGTGAGGATTTTGCCTTTTTGATGCTGAGATGTAATCCATATTGAAGACTCTCATCTTAGACTTCTGCAATAAACATCTCAATCCTCCTCACTTTCAGCAAGTATGATTGTGTCATCAGCATAACACAGGCTGTTGATGAGTCTTCCTCTGATCCAGACGACACATTGTGCTTCATAAAATCCAGCTTCTCAAGTAATTTTCTCAGCATAACAGTTGAATAGGTATGTAGAAAGGATATAGCCCTAATGTAAACCTTTTCTGATTTTAAACTGTTCAGTATTCTATTGATATGTTAGAAAGACAGCTTCTTGGTCTAGGTCTGGTTTTTATGTCAGCATAATAAATTGTTCTGAGATTCTTACTCATCTCAATGTTAACCATAGTTTATTATGATCCCCACAGAGGTGCAAGTCAAAGCTACAATGAAAGAAATGTAAATCAAAGCAAACAAAAATGTGCCTTAGCAACAACAGGAAAATTAAAGAAGATGGAAATAAATACATACTGGTGAGACAGAAACTGCTGGTGGGAATATAAAATGGTGCAACTACTATATAAAATCAATTTGGAACTTTCTTAAAGAGTTTGAATAAAAAAAAGTAGAAATAATCCTAATATTTATTAGATATCTTAAAGAGAAAGAGTTGTGACTCAAATAAATATATGTATACTTACATTCTCATCAAGAAACAAAGATCCTTGCCATTGGATCAAGAAGCAGCATAATGATAGATGGAGATAAATGACGTTGTCAATAATTTAATCTTGCTTGAATCTACAATCAACATCACTGGTATCTAAAAGCATATTGCACTGGGAAATTGCATTACTGTCAGGGATCCCTCCAAAATACTGAAGAACAATGATGCCAGCCTAAGCAGTAAGGTGCATCTGATTCAAGTCATGGTCTCTCCAATTACCTGCTATTATGCATAAGTGAGCTTATCCAGAAAAAAAAAGGTTGATACCTTTGAGTTGTGGTGTTGGAGAGGAGCGCTGAATGTACTATGCACTGCCAAAAGAATAAACAAATATGCCTTGGAGAAAGTACAGCCAGGATAGAGGCAAGGATGACGAGGTTTTGTCTCATCTGTTTTTAGCATGTTGTTAGGAGGGGCTATTTCTTGGAAAGAGACACCATGCTTTGAATTGTGGAGGGTCAGCAAAAGAGAAATACCCTAAAAACATGGATTGGCATAGTAGCTGCAACAATAATATCAAGTTTATCAGAGATGATAAAGATGACACAGGATTGGATAGGGTTCAGATCTGCTTTTCAGAGGGGTCCCTATGAGTCATACTCAACACTATAGCACTTAACAACAACAACATGTTAATTGTAGTGTTCCCTTGCTATGTTCAGACACCAACTTCTTGGTCTAACCTTTGAGTTGTCGTTCTAGAGAAGAATATTAAATATATCATGAAGCGCTAAGGGAACAAATAGATCTGTCCTGGAGAGGATGAAAACTTGCTTCTTGGATGTGAAGATTTTGAAACTCTGCCTCACATATTTTGAGCATGTTGTCAGTAGGGCTCAATCCTTGGAGAAGGACATTATACTTGTATGAGTGGAAAGTCAACACAAGAGAAGAAGATCCTGGATAAGGTGTTTTGACACAGTAACAGTAGCAATGGAGTGAGATGTTTTAGAGACTGTGAAATAAGGTCTAGATAAAGTAAAGTTTAAAGCTGTTGGTCAAAGGGACACTATGAATCATAGTAGGCATGTAATAACAACAAGTTCAATACAATATTATTTACAGTATGCAAACAACCCAAATGTCCAAAAGTGGTCAAATGGCTAAAGAAACTATGGTACATTTACACAATGGTGAATTATGCAACATTAGACAATGGTAAGGAATTTTTGAAACACTGCACAACATGAATGAATCTAGAGGAATAAATAACTTGAGAGATTTCTTGAAATTCCCTCCAGGAATCTAGAGAGGGCAAGACAGAACTAAGTAGATTGTAGGACAACTGCATATAATGAACCGTGGTTATTGTTTGGGAATGTGTTATGGGAGGAGGGGCTCTTGACTTTGGCTGATGCAGTCAGTAAGTTTCTTCAACTGAATCATAAGGGATACAAAGGAGTGGGTCAAATGAAGGAAGGGAGAAGAGATGGGACATTTTTGTAGCAGAGAGGACAGGTCCCTAGGTGAGGCAATTGATCACTTACTGAGAGATTGGGGGCCCCTACCTACCAAGTAGTACCCTGGAAGGACACTTAAATAATGCACGTATGGAAGGTCACAGACTTGATCTTGCTATAAAATGGTTTTACTCTGCACACATAAGGACGCCATACATTGGAATCTAATAAGAACAGAGAAGAAGTGGAGCCTTCAATGATGGCTCAAAAAACCAAAACTGATGTGTTCGGGGGATTTTCAATAGGAAAGAGCTACTGGAGTACAAGACATACAAAGTATGAATACGGGGATAGAGGAACAAGACTTTGTAGCTTATGGCTGTTAGTAGTTGTGGTGATGAATCTACTGGATTGAGTCAATTCCAACTTATTATGGTGAACCTCCACTGGATTTCTGAGGCTGTAAATCTTTACGAGAAGAGAATATCACTCTTTCTCTCATGAAGTGGCTCAAGTATTTGAACTACCAACTTTCCTGTTACCAGCCCAACACATAATGAACTATATACAAGGACTCCATAGCTGTGTTGATTGAAAAAAAGAAATTTAAAAAAACCAAAAAACCTGAACAACTCATTGCCATCAAGTTAGAACCAATTAATAGTTGTGGTGATAGGATGTTCAACTTATTATTTTATAAAGAAAAACATAACAAGATGGATTGACACCACGATTGTCACAATGAGATCAAGTAAATAAAAGATGATGGTGATGGTTAAGGATAGCATAAGGTTCAGATACTTGTTCATAGGGTCATTATAAATCTTAGTTGACTTGAAGATACCTAATAACAACAACAACCCTGAGATTGCAATGTAGAGGAAACATTCAGGAAGAAGATTGGAGCAAGGAGTCTTTCTTGTTAACACAGAGATGAGGAATAATGCTGTGTCATATGTGTCAGAGAGCCAATCGTGATCCATAGCAACCCTATGACTCTAAACCTTGCCCTATCCTAAGTTGACCTCACTCTTTTCTGACACACCTGACTCCAGTGCAACATCCACAGTGCCAATCCATCTTTTTCACGGTCTTCCTCTCCTGTGGTTACTCTCTACCCTTCCAAGTGTGATGTTCTTCTCCAAGAATGGTCCTTCTTGGTGACATCCCCAAAGTATGCGAGACTGAGCTTCAGAATCCTTGTTTAACTTGGTTTTACACTCTCTAGGAAAGACCTATTTGTTTTCTTGGCAGTCCCTGGTATGTTCAATATTCTTCTCCAGGTACACAAACTCAGAAGCTTTGATTCTTTCTCTGTCATCTATATTAATTTTTCATCTCTCAGATGCATAGCAAGCAATTGAAAAGATCATGGCCTGCATCAGGCACACCTTAGTCTCTAGCCTGACAATATTGCTTTTTAGCACTCTGGAGAGATTCTTGATAGCAGATTTCCCCAGTGTGACACATTTTTCCATTCCTGATTGCTAGTACCAAGGGTATTGTTGGTTGTGGATGCAAATATGATGAAATCACTAATAACTTAAATCCTTTCTCCTTCTACCATGATACTGCCTTTTGACCTGATGATGAGGATCTTTGTTTTCTTGATGTTGAGATGCAATTCATATTGAAGGGTGCTGTCTTTGATCTTCTGCTGCAAACACTTCAAGTCCTCCTCAATTTTGGTAGGCAAAGTTGTGTCATCTACATAATGCAGGTTGTTTACGAGTCTTCCTCCAATCTTGATGCCACATTCTTCTTCATAAAATCCAGCTTCCCAAATGATCTATTCCTCATATAGTTTGAAAAGGTATGGAGAAATAATAAATCTCTGACACACTCCTTTCTTGATTTTGAACCGTGTAGTGCTCCCTTGCTCTGTACGGACAACAGCTTTTTGGACTAAATGTAGGTTTCTTATAAGCACAACAGGTGTTCTGGGATTCCCATTCTTCTCAACAGTTTGTTGTGATCTGCACAGTCAAGTGTCTTTGCATAGTTGATGAGACATAAATATACATTCTTCTGATACTCTTTACTGTCAGTGATGATACAGCTGACATCAGCAATGATATATCTAATGTGACAGCCTCTTCTAGAACCAGCTTGTGTTTCTGGCAGTTCTCTGTCAATGTACTATTCTACTCCTTTTTGTATAATCTTCAACAAGATTTTGCTTGCATGGAACATTAGTGATATTGTTCCATAATTTACACATTCTGTAAGGTCACTTTTTTAAGGAATGGGAATAAATATGTATTTCTTCCAGTCACTTGGTCAGATAGTTGTCCTCCAGATTTCTTGGCACAGCCTGGTGAGCATACCCAGAGCTGCATCTGTTTGTTAAAATATCTCAATTGATATTCCATCAATTTCTGGGGCTTTATTTTTGCCAATTCCTTCAGGGAAACTTGAACTTCCTCCTTTGTTATTATTTATTCTTGACCATATGCTACTTCCTGCAAAGTTTCTGTGTCAGCCAATTTTATTTTTTTTTATTATGATGACTCTGTGTATCCCTTCCATCTTCTTTTGATGTTTCCTGGATCATTCAATATCTTGCCCATAGCATCTTTAAGTATTTCAACTCGAGGCTTGAATTTGTTCTTCAGTTCCGTCAGCATGAGAAATGTCAAATGAGTTCTTTTCTTTTGATTTTTCTGACTTCAGCTCTCTGCACATTTTGTTAAAATATTTTGCTTTGCCTTTGAAATCTTCTGTTGAACTCTTTAGCGGTCCTCATTTCTTCTATTTTTTTACTTAACTATGCTCTATAAACAGTGCTCAGGTCTTTCGTTCATAGGGTTGCTATGAGTTATCTACAACTTGACAGCACTTAACAACAATAACAACGACAACACAGAGAGATACTTTGGCCTAGTGGACAGAAAGCTATGCTACCAAGGCCAAGGTCGTCATCAGCATTAAGTGCTGTAGAGTCGCAGGCAACTCATAGCGACCTTATGAAGGAGAGTCCTCAACATTTGGTGTCTCTCACCCTCTCTCCAGGTTCAAAGGGTTTCCAGAGGCAAGCCATAATGGAAGTGGATGCCGTTCCTGCTTCCAGTCTTGTTTTGATCGGGGAGTTTCACTCAACACTGTCCGCCATGGGTAACCAACCATTAACACATTTGACACACGAGCCTCACAGTGTTCACACTCACAGCAACCACAAGTTACTGCTGTATGGAAACTTGTACACTAGGGCTATATGACCTAGAGGAATGTTTGAACAAAAACAGTGAATGACAGGCCCAAGGGCCGCGGATTCAAGTCGCCCACCTTTGTCATGGTTGTATCACATTCAGTTCACTGGGAAGCCCAAGGTGGGTGATTTTAATCTCTGGCCCTCAGGCCTGGTTTAAATTGTTTTTGTCAAATATTCTCCTAAGTGGTGTAGCACTGGTCTGTGCATTTCTGTACAGAGGTAACACGTGGTTGCTGTGATGCTAAACATTGTGACATTGATGTGCCAAATGCAATAAGGGTTACCCATGATGGACAGTGTTTGGTAGAGCTTCCTGATTAAAACAAGCTTGGAAGCAGGAGTGGCATCCACTTCTGAAATAGCTTGCCTCCGGAAACTCTATGTACAATGCCCAAGTCTTTGATTCACAGGGTCGCTATGAGTCGTCTGTAACTCGATGGCACCTAACAACAACAATTACATGCTCTAGTGCACTCTTCAGTCTCCTCTAACATCCATCTTAGTCTTTTCTTCCTCTTTTCATTCCTCTGTAATGACCGTTTTCTTCATGGAACATGAGAGAGGAATAATGAGAGTCTGGCCAATGTAATAATGGTAGAGTTGGCGAGAAGGTGACAGACTCAAGCAATACAAAAATGCAGGTAGACAATAGGATGGACACAGTCATCAGGGATTTGGGTGTAGACACATCAAAGATATCAGAAGTTTCTGCTGTGTATCTCTTGGGTTAAGAAGGTTCTTTTTTGTTGTGTGCTGTTGAGTTGGAATTGCCTCATGGTTCAGAGGCTATAAATCTCATGGGAGGAGATTGCTCATTTTTCTCCTGCGGAAAAGTTGGTAGATTCAAACCACTGCAGTGCAACTCATTACCCCTAAGCAATCAGAATAGATTTTATTTTACACACAATTTATACTCTGCAATTCCCTCTCCCTCTAGTTTCTTAAAAACAAAGCAAAACAAAACCAAGCCCTGTTATTGTGCTAAGAAGGGGCAGATGATAAGTTTTCATACATAATGAAGAATACATTAGGGCAAAAGTGTAGGAAGTGGAGAGAGACAAGGGGTGCCCTGCTCTCCGAGCGCCTTTGTGTCCTCTGTTCCCAGGGCTAAGCACACCCTGGCTATGGATTGTATTTCTCAACCCAGTTGTATTGTCCTTCTTGTTAGTTGACATGTCTCCCAGATTCTAGTAATAGGTTGATTGACAGCCCTAGTTTTTGCTGCTGTTGTGTTTTTATTCTTTTCTATGTTTTTGTAAGTAATTCTTGTAGGAAATTGGTAGTGTCTGAGTCAGGGACTGTTTGACAGATACTGTTTTAATCCTAAAGTACACTCTGCTTGAAATAACTGTTTTGAGAAGGAAAAGTAACATTTTGGGAGAAAAAAAGGAGCATCTACAATGAACTTTTTGGTATTCAAGACTTTCTAGGCTCTGTGCTCTGTTTGTGTGTGTGTACACTCGCATGTGCATGTATGTGTGACACATTAGTAGTATCTAGTTTTGATGGCTTAGTTTTTATGGAGTTGTGCTGCTAACTTATAGGTGGTGTGCCTTTCATATATGTGTGTCAAATCTAGCAGCTCTCAGAGAGAAAATGGCCAATTTCTTTCTGCATGATGGATAAGGAGATGATTAATTGCTGATACGTTGCTGATAGAGTTGGAATCAACTCACAGCTGACCCTCCAGTGGGTTCTTGGAAGCTGTAAACACACACGGGAAGAGAATGGCCATTTTTCTCTCACAGAGCATCTGTTGGCTTTGATCTGCTTGACAATGAGTTTGCAGCCCAACTCCTTACCCACTAGGCCATCAGAATACATTTTACCATTTACAGTCTCCAAACTCCCACCAGAAGATAAATTCTGAGTCAGTTCAGACTCAAGAGCAATGAGTTTGAGACTTGTTTTTGTCTTCTTTTTTTTTTTTTTTTCTTTAGAGTTCAAAGAAATGTAGTTTCCTGGGAAAAAGCAAAGTATTTGGAATGATACTATCTGATGTTATCAGCTATATGAGCATGGTCATTCTTTGATCTTTCTGAACTTTACTTTTTCATAAGATTAATAAATAAACCATTTGTCTGGATTTTTAGGAGAAATAAGTTGATACTATATATTTAATGTTAAATGGTTCAATATTGACAATATAAACATGACATAGGAAGACAGAGAAAGCTCCCTGCTCTCCCAAAACAAAAGCAAAATAAATCAGCTGCCTTCAAATTATAAAGTTATCCATTGTAAATAAGCAAATTTTGAAATTCTTCCCAAATTAAAGATGTGTCACTGATTGTTTTATTTTTTTGTGTAGTTCTGACTTTTAATATTTCTGGGCCTTAGAGAAGCTTGACTACATGAAGAGGAAAATGCATCAGGATTGAAGGAAGCCTTATTAACAAACACAATATGCAGATGGCATAACCTTGTTTGCTAAACAAAGACTTTAAGTGCTTACTGATGAAATAAAAATTTCCAGCCTTGAGTATGAATTGCACCTCAACATAAATAAAGCAAAAATGTTCCCATATGAACCAGTAAGTACCAACACCATAAATGAAGAAAAGATTGAAATGGTCAAAGATTTCACTCTACCTGGATTTACAATCAACACCTGTGGAAACAGCAGCCAAGAAAGCAAAAGACATGTTACATTGGAAAAAATCTGTTGCAAAAGACATCTGAAAAGTGCTGAAAAGTAAGGATGTCATTTTATAGACTAATGTGTACCTAGGCCAAACCATGGCATTTTCAATAGCCTTAGCTACATGTTGGAGAATGGATAAAGAGTACAAAGTGGAGAATTGATAGCTGATGAATTGTAGTGTTGGTGAAGAATATTGAATCTGCCATAGATTGTCAGAAGAACAAATAAATATATCTTTGGATAAGTATAGCCAGATTGTTCCTTAGAACTGAGAATGGCAAAAATTCATCTCACGTATTTTGGACATGTTGTCAGGAGAGGTCAGTTCCTAGAGAAGCGTATTATGCTTAGTGAAGTAAAGAGTCATCAAAAGACAGCAAGATCCTCCAGAAGACAGATTGACAGAATATCTGCAACAGTGCACTTAACACAGAGAAGCAACTATGAGGCTGGCACAGAATCAGGCAGTGGCTTTTCTGTTGTACACAGGTCTCTGTGAGCAACAGCTGGCTTGATAGCACCTGACAACAATGCCTTAGAGAGGCATAAAGTAAATTTTAGTTATTTGTAAAAAGAAATACATGTGCTAATGAATTTTATTTCAAAAGATGATGAAATAAATAAAATACTGGCATACAAATGGAATATAAACGTTTATGTGATACATCCATACCTTCTTTTATTGTTCTTGTTAAAAAAATAGATATAGCAAAACAAAACCTCCATATTCAAGAAACATATCAATTTAACTGTTTCTACATGCACAATTCTACACAGTCAAATGCCTTTGTGTCAATAAAACCTAGGTAGATATTTTTCTAGTATTCTCTGCTTTCAGCTAGGATTCATCTGCTATCAGCAATGAAACCTCTGATATCAGAGGGCCATGGCCTCTTCTAAATTCAGCTAGAACTTCTGAAAGTTTCCTCCAATGTGCTGTTGCAGTCATTTTTTTATGATCTTCAGTAATAATTTACTTACATATGATATTAATAATATTGTTCAGTAATTTCCACATTCTGTTCTTGGTAATGGAAACAAAAATAAACCTCTTTTAGCCAGACAGCTCACAACTGCTCTCCAAACTTCCGGGCATAGACTGGTGAGCATGTCCAGGGCTACATCTATTAGTTGAAGCTGTATTATTACATCGATTCTTGGGGCCTTATTTTTTTACCAGTGTTGTCAGCACAGCTTGAACTTCTTTGTTACCACTGGCTCTTGTTCATATGGTGCCAATTTTTGAGTGTCAACCAATTGTTTTTGGTACAGTGATTCTGTATATTCCTTTACCTTCTTTTACTTCTTCATGGATCATTTACGATTTTGCCCATGGAAGGAATGATTGTATGAAACACAATAAGAATGAAAGCTAGTGTGAAACACAATTTTTATGAACTGTGTAAGCAAACCAATATAAAACAAAAATTTAAACAAAATACATTCTTTTCTGTGTGCAAGCTCTAGATTCACAGAGTAGGAAAAAGATGAATAAACACTTGAAGATAATTCTCCTAGAAGATTTATCTCTGAAATTCTCATTTTCATTATGATCATAGCAAGGCCCTACTTCTGAGATCCAATAGAACATTCTTTCTGCAACAACAAATTATTATTTGTAACTTATGTGTAATATTACGTTATACATCCATGTGTTTCTTATCAACTGTGTGCTATCTTAGCTCTTCACTATGTCCTATTATTTACTTGGCCTTAGACTTTCTACTAACCTGAGTTCATTATTACCTTTCCTCACTGTACACCTCTGCTTTTCAAAGCACACAAAATTCATATGAGCCCTGCTACTTCAAGCTTCCATACTTTTTTTCAAGACTTCATGCCAGAGCATACCCTACTTCATATGCTGAAATCATATTGCATTTTCAAATATCAGTTTCAAAGGAATTTCTTTCCTGCAAAGTCACCTCTATTGTCCCTTGATTTGCAGAACATTTACTTACGTATCTTTTATGGGAATGACCATTTTCTAGTTAATGAAGTTATTCCTTGTGGATAAAACTTTGCATTTCTTCTGGGCTACTAACTACCAAGGAAATGGTAATTTCTTAGTAATATTTTATTAACTTTTAATACCCATTACCATGCTCTGCCCATTGTAGGTGCCTAATAGTACTTTCATAAATATGACAATATTGACTTCTTTGTTCTCACTTTTGAATAATAAAAAAATTAAGAAGTCAAATTTAAAGATTTATTCTGTTTTTCTTCTCAATCTATCACCAGAAAGTTTAAAATTAAATAACTTAAGTTTACTCAAATCATTAAAAAAGCTTAGTGTTACATTACCATGTTCCAAACATAAAAATAATTCCAGAAGGAGCAAATAAATAAGACTTTATATATAATAAATGCTTTCAATACTATGTTGAAATATGATAGAGAGGAAGAAAATTAGAGAAAGCCAAGAAAGAAGGGAAGATGAGTTTCTGATTTTTATTTTATCTATCTGGATTTTATCACTTGTTATGCATCAGAGAGTTGGACAATGACCAAAGAGGATAGAAGGAGAATTGATGCCTTTGAGCTGTGGTGCTGGAGATGAGTATTGAGAGTACCATGGACTGCTAGGAAATCAAAAGATTCATCCTGGAAACGGTTAAACCGGATGGCTCCTTGGAGGCAAGGATTCTCAGGCTCCGTCTAACATACTTTGGACATGTTGTGAGGAGAGACCAGACCTTGGAGAAGGAGATCATGCTTGGAAGGGTGGAGGGACAGCACAGGAGGGAAAGGCCCTCTATGAGGTGGATTGATTCAGTGACTGGGATAATCGGGATGGGTGTGTCAGAAACAGTGTGATTGGCATGGGACAGAGCAGAGTTTAGGGCTGTTGTACATAGGGTCACTATGAGTCGCAAGCGACTCGACAGCACATAACAACAACGAGAACATCTGGATTTTAATTTCTAAATAAAGCTTTACATGGATTGTGAACATAATGACTAAGAATATTTTCCTTCAGTCCTACTTTATAACTTTGCTAGAGATAATGAGGAAAATGAATTTAATAATATTGTTTTTTTTTTATGTGCTATGGAGTCTCCTGAAACTCATAGTGACCCACTGTACAATAGCTCTAAAGCCTACCCTGTCCTAAGTGAGTCCCACTGACTCTGACACACCTATTACCCCTGTTATAATGTCACTCCATTTCATCTGGGGTCTTCTTCTCCTATGCTGTCTCTTCACCCCTTTGGGCATGATGTTCTTCTCCAAAGACTGGTCCTTCTGGGCAACATGCCCAAAGTATGTGAGACAGAGTTTCAAAATCCTAGTCTCCAAGGAGAAACTTGGTTTCATCCTATCCAAGACAGACCTATTTGTTTTCTTGGTGGTCTGTGGTATGTTTCAGACTCTTTTCCAGTACCACAACTCAAAGGCATCAATTCTTCTGTCATTCTTAGTCATTTTCCAGCTCTCTGATGCATATCAAGTAATTATGAAGACCATGGGTTGGAACAGGCACACTTTAATCTCTATACAGACATTGTCGGTTTTCATTACTCTGGAGAGGTACCTGACAGCAGATTTTCCCATTGCAATTTGTCTCCTGATTTCCTGACTGCTGGTGCCAAGAGTGTTGCTTGTGGAGCTGAATAAGCTATAATTGTTAATAACCTCAATCTCTTCTCATCTATCATGGTGCTGCCAATTGACCCAGTGGATGTGTTTCAATGTGTATGAAAGTGTAGTCCTTAACCTTCTACAACAAGAGCTTCAGGTCCTCCTCAGTTTCAGCAAGCAAAGTTGTGTCTACTTCCTATCCTGAAACCACACTCCTCCTCATAAAGCCCTGCCTCTTGAATGAAATATTCTGCATATAAATTGACAAAATATGGAGACTAGATGCATCCCTGATACATTCTTTTCTTGAATAATGTAGCAGAATTTTTTTTAGAAAAGAGAGATTTCTAAAACTCACTACAAAAGATTTTGAATCCAAGTTAATGTTCAACTGAGGCTCAGTGTTCCTAATATTATCTCCTTCTTTTGGTGATCTTTCTCATCTCTTATCTAATCTACCTGAATAGCATTATGTTATTCTAATATAACAAATTTTCTCTTTGACTTATCTTTTCTAACTTTGCCTTTTGTCTTTATGTTGAGTAATTTATGTGTTAAGAAATAGTATATATTCAAATCCAAAGGTTAATGGCTTGAAAAGCCAGAGGGTTATCTTTGGTATCAAAGATTCATTGTTCAAAATGGCTTTCCTAATCATTGAGTTTGATTTTGCCACATGGGTAGACAGGGACATACAAACGGGGTGTGTTGGTCTATTCACAAGGGAACTTGATAGCCTTACCATTAAATTGAGTGAATTCATCATCAGTAATTCAGAATATCACCATGAGAGAAGAAGCAGAATGCGGAATTCAAGTCCTTCAGGAGTGAAGATTCCTGCACCACTCAGATTGAAGCCTTCAGGAACAGCATCTACAGCAGAGAACCAGAGACCTGAAATGAGATAGAGATGACCTTGGCACTGCTACCCCATGGAATCAGAGCTAAAAGTCTTTGCCCAAGTTTGCTTGAGTACTAGAAGAGAGATTCCATAATAAGCAGGACTAAGAGTTTTGTGACATTGGCCTAAAGTTGTGAGACTGAAGGCTAAAGTGTCTTCGAGAACATTTCATAAGATTTCTCAACTAAGCTAATTGTGTACTGCTGTGAATCTGAATTATAGCCTTTTGTATTCCCTAATAAACATCACAATAATGAGGGGGGAGGATTCTAAAACAAAACGAAAAGAAATAGTGTATCCATTGCATTGTATAGAAGCATAGTGCTGCAGTTAAAAAAAGCAAGTTAATTTTCAAAACAAATACATTTGAAAATGTATAATGTCATTACCCAAAAACATTACTTTCATTGACAGTTTTAGAATATGAATTTTAGATTTATATGTAAATGTAAGACATACAGCTATGATGGTACTTCTCAGTAAAAATATAAATGAAGAAATACCAGACGAATTGCGTGATGATGTCAGGATATCATCCATGAAGAGAGCAAAGGCTCATTCCAAAGACAAAGGAGAAAGGAAAATCCAAAACGGATGTCGGAAGAGACTGAAAATTGCACTAGAGAATCAAGACACCAAAACAAAGGGAAAAGATACTAACGTGAAACCCAAACAGAAGGTTTCACAGGGAAGCTCAAGAAGACAAAGCAAAGTATTATGATGCACTGTGCAGGGAAGTGGAATTGGTGAATAAAAAGGGAAGAACTCATGTGGTGTTTCTCAAGCTGAAAGAACTAAAAAACAAATTCAAACCTTGAGTTGAAATACTGAAAGATGCAATGGGGAAAATCTTGAATGATTCTGAAAGCATTAATACACAGTCATTGTACCAAAAAAGAATCAACTGACACTGAAATATTTCATGAAGTACTGTATGATCAACAGCCAATGACAATGAAAGAAGTACAAGCTACATCAAGGACATTGGCAAAAAATGATACCCCAGGAATTGATAGGAAACCACTTGACATGTTTCAACTAATGGATGCAGACCTGTATATGCTCACCAGTCTATTCCAGGAAATTTGGAAGACAGTTACCAAGCCAACAGACTAGGAAAGACCCATATTTGATCTCTTTCACCATAAAAGTAATCCAACAGATTGTGGAAATTATTGGACAATATCATTAATATCACAAGCAAGCAAAATATTGCCAAAGACCATAAAAAAATGGCTAGAACAGTAGGTTGAGGCAGAAGTTCAAGCTAGGCTTAGAAGAGACCATGGCTTGTTGCTGATGTCAGATGGATCCTGGCTGAAAGTAGAGAATGCCAGGAGAATGCATATTTGTGTTTTATTGACTATGCAAAAAAATGGAATTATATGAATCAAAATAAATTATGGCTGACCTTGGAAAGAATGGGAATTCCAGAATACTTAATTATGCTCAAATGAAACCTATACTCAGACCCAGAAGCTCTTATCTGAAGACAGCAAGGGAACGCTGAATGGTTTAAAATTAAAGTGTGCATCATGGATATAGCCTCACTCAATACCTAGCCAATCTTTATGTGAAGAAAATAATTCAAGAAGCTGTACTCTATGAAGAATAATGTGGCATGAGGATCAGAAAAAGACTCATAAACAACTTGCATTATGCAGTTGGTACAACCTTGTTTGTTCAAAGTGAGGAGGACTTTAAGAATTTGCTATGGAAGATCAAAGAATACAGTCTTCAATATGGGATTAAATATGTATTCCATCTCAGTGTTGATAAAACAAAAATTCTCAACACTGGACTGATAGGTAATACCATGAGTGAAGTAAATGATTTCATCTTACTTGGATACACAATCAACATCCTTGGTGCCGACAATCAGGACATCCAGAGACATATAGAATTGGGAAAGTCTGCAGTCTGGGAACTCTCCAAATGACTAAGGAACAATTCTATCAGTTTGAAGACTAAGATGTGTCTGATTCAGGCCATGGTGTTTTTAATTACTTTCTGTGTTGCTGTGAGCTGAACAATGAATAAGGATAACAGAAAAAGAACTTATGCCATTGAACTATGGTGTTAGAGAAGGGTACTGAATACTCATAAACTGTTGTTGTTATGTCCCGTCGAGTCGCTTGCGATTCATAGCGACCCTATGTACAACAGCCCTAAACTCTGCTCTGTCCTGTGCCAATCTCACCGTCCCCGATATACCCATCCCGATCACTCTAGTCACTGAATCAATCTACCTCATAGAGGGCCTTCCCCTCCTGCGCTGTCCCTCCACCCTCCCAAGCATGATGTCCCTCTCCAAGAACCTCCTTACAACATGTCTAAATTATGTTAGACAGAGACTCAGAATCCTTGCCTCCAAGGAGC